>NC_079193.1:324219155-324554155 GCF_029499605.1 Hyla sarda
ACAATGAATGGCAATCGTGATAACTCATATGAGGCTAATTAACCCCTTCATGACCCAGCCCATTTTCACCTTCATGACCTGGGCATTTTTTGAAAATCTGACCACTGTCACTTTAAACATTAATAACTCTGGAATGCTTTTACTTATCATTCTGATTCCGAGATTGTTTTTTCATGACATATTCTACTTTATGTTATTGGTAAAATTTCACTGATATTTGCATCCTTTCTTGGTAAAAAATCAAAAAATGTCATGAAAATTTAGAAAATTTAGCATTTTTCTAACTTTGAAAGTCTCTGCTTGAAAGGAAAATGGATATTCCAAATAAATTACATATTGATTAACATATACAATATGTCTACTTTGTGTTTGCATAAAAAAATTGACAAGTTTTTACTTATGAAAGACACCAGAGGGCTTCAAAGTTCCGCAGCAATTTTCCAATTTTTCTCAAGATTTTCCAAATCGTAATTTTTCAGGACCCAGTTCAGGTTGGAAGTGGATTTTAAGGGTCTTCATATTAGAAATACCCCATAAATGACCCCATTATAAACCGCACCCCCCCCCCCCCCCAAAGTATTCAAAATGACATTCAGTAAGTGTTTTAACCCTTTAGGTGTTTCACAGGAATAGCAGCAAAGTGAAGGAGAAAATTCTAAATCTTCATTTTTTACACTCGCATTTTCTTGTAGACCCAATTTTTGAATTTTTACAAGGGGTAAAAGGAGAGAAATCACCCTAAAATTTGTAACCCAATTTCTCTCGAGTAAGGACATACCTCATATGTCTATGTAAAGTGTTCGGCGGGCGCAGTAGAGGGCTCAGAAGGGAAGGAGCGACAATGGGATTTTGGAGAGTGAGTTTTTCTGAAAGGGTTTTTGGGGGGCATGTCCCATTTAGGAAGCCCCTATGGTGCCAGAACAGTGGACCCCCCCCACATGTGACCCCATTTTGGAAACTATACCCCTCATGGAATTTAATAAGGGGTGCAGTGAGCATTTACACCCCACTGGCGTTTGACAGATATTTGAAACAGTGGACTGTGCAAATCAAAAATTTTATTTTTCATTTTCACAGACCACTGTTCCAAAAATCTGTCATACACCAGTGGGGTGTAAATGCTCACTGCACCCCTTATTACATTCTGTGAGGGGTGTAGTTTCCAAAATGGGGTCACATATGGATATTTATTGTTTTGCGTTTATCAGAACTGCTGTAACAATCAGCCACCCCTGTGCAAATCGCCTCAAATGTTCATGGTGCACTCTCCCTTCTGAGCCTTGTTGTGCGCCCCCAGAGCACTTTGCGCCCACATATGGGGTATCTCCGTACTCAGGAGAAATTGCGTTACAAATTTAGAGGGTCTTTTTTCCCTTTTACCTCTTGTGAAAATGAAAAGTATAGGGCAACACCAGCATGTCAGTGTAAAAAATTTATTTTTTTACACTAACATGCTGGTGTAGACCCCAACTTCACCTTTTCATAAGGGGTTAAAGAAGAAAAAGCCCCCCAAAATTTGTAAGGCAATTTCTCCCGAGTACGGCGATACCCCATATGTGTCCCAAAACTGTTGCCCTGAAATACGACAGGGCTCCAAAGTGAGAGAGCGCCATGCGCATTTGAGGCCTGAATTAGGGATTTGCATAGGGGTGGACATAGGGGTATTCTATGCCAATGATTCCCAAACAGGGTGCCTCCAGCTGTTGCAAAACTCCCAGCATGCCTGGACAGTCAATGGCTGTCCGGCAATACTGGGAGTTATTATTTTGCAACAGCTGGAGGCTCCGTTTTGGAAACAGTAGCGTACCAGACGTTTTTCATTTTTTGGGGGGAGGGGGGCTGTGTAGGGGTATGTGTATTTGTAGTGTTTTTTACTTTTTATTTTAGGTTAGTGTTAGTGTAGTGTAGTGTTTTTAGGGTACAGTCACATGGGCAGAGGTTCACAGCATGTTTGCCGCTGGAAGTTTGAGCTGCAGCGCAAAATTTGCGCCATCTCAAACTTGCAGCACTCACTGTAAACCTCCGCCCATGTGAGTGTACCCTGTACATTCACATTGGGGGGAGGGGGCAAACATCCAGCTGTTGCAAACTCCGAGCATGCCCCTTTGGCTGTCCGTGCATGCTGGGAGTTGTAGTTTTGCAACAGCTGGAGGAACACTGGTTTGGAAACACTAAGTTAAGTAATAAACTTTCAAGTGTTTTGCAACCAAACTTAGTGTTTCCAAACCAGTGTGCCTCCAGCTGTTGCAAAACTACAACTCCCAGCATGCATGGTCTGTCAGTGCATGCTGGGAGTTATAGTTTTGCAACAATTGCAACAGCTGGAGGCACTGAGGTAGGAAACGGACAATGTTTCCCAACTAGTGTGCCTCCAGTTGTTGCAAAACTACAACTCCCAGCATGCCCAGACTGCCCAGGCATGCTGGAAGTTGTAGTTCGGCAATATCTGAAGGATCAGATGTTGCCGAACTACAACTTCCAGCATGCTTGGGCAGTCTGGGCATGCTGGGAGTTGTAGTTTTGCAACATCTGGAGGTCCACAGTTTGGAGACCACTATATAATGGTCTCCAATCTGTGCTCTTCCAGATGTTAGAGAACTACAACTCCCAGCATGCCTGGACAGACTGCGCATGCTGAGATTTGTAGATTTGCAACATCTGGAAGAGCACAGATTGGAGACCATTATACAGTGGTCTCCAAACTGTGGGCCTCCAGATGTTGCAAAACTACAACTCCCAGCATTCCCAGAAAGCCAAAGGCTGTCTGGGCATGCTGGGAGTTGCAGTTTTGAAACTCTCAGAGGCAGCAGTGAGATCGCTTTACGGCGATCTCACTGCTGCCAATGAAGATGCCGCCCTGCTGCCGGAAACTAACCTCCGGGACGCAGCGCAGCCGGGACCGCATGGAGGACGCCGGGACCGCTCGGGACACCGCTCAGACGGGTAAGTGACGCTGGGGGACAGGTCAGGGACACTTAGCAGAGCGGTGTGTGTCCCGATCCCCGTGATCGGGACTCACACACCGCGCTGCTAAGTATTTTCATAGCGAAACGCTGCTATCAGCTGGTCAGATTTGACTAGGTGATAGCAGCGATCGCTGGGGGGGGGGTGGGGGATGAAACCCCCCGTGGTCGCATGGTAAGATGGCTGGATATCAGTGATAGCCACCATCTTTCCGGGCGCTGCGGGATGCCGCGAGTAGCGGCAGTAATGTTCATGACGTACCTGTATGTCATGGGTCGGGAACACCTTGCCACCCATGACGTACAGGTATGTCATAGGTCGGGAAGGGGTTAATAACTGCATTGTAAGAATATAAAACGGAATTAATATTGGTTATCAGAATGAGCAATATGATTATCTAAACAAAATACAACTATTAATATGCATTAATGATATGTGTTGTAGGTATGTATAGATCAACATCAACTATGTTTTAGATGTAAATGTGATTGGTGCGTGTCCAAAGTGTTTATACTTATAATGAATGTATTAAAGTGTTTTATGAATAATAAAAGTTGTGAAACAATTACCAGTAGTAAGTATTTTATAAACCAACATAGCAATTTTAGTGAAAATTGACGTGAAAACAGGTTAATGATGTGGACAACAATGATTATAAATACCTCCTCCGCCATCTTAGTTGCCATGATTGCCACTCTTGCCTCTTGAAAACGCTGTGGAGACGGCAAAACATGTAGAGGCGGGCAATTGAGTGTTTTTAACATACCAGCACAGACCCAAATATTGATGGCACTGCTGAGCCACACTATATAGGGAAATGGAGTGTTAACTCCACATACACTGATTGTATACAGGGTCCGTCCTGAGACTATTTTATTTCACATTGGGGGCTTACAACATTGTTTTAACTGAACACAATAAAGGTTAATTTTTAAGGGGTTGATTCTTTAGTTTTTTTTTTTACCCCAGGCTTTTGCCCTGGGGTTAGGTTATTGAGATGGATAAGGGCCCCTTACAGCCCTAGGGTCATTTAGGGTCAATTGTGACATCATGGCCCTTCCCCCTCGTGACTTCACGCCCCCCTCAATGCAAGTCTATGGGAGGAGGCGTGGTGGCTGTGAGGGGGCGGGCAGTGAGAGGGCAGGGCATGACATCACGAGGGGGCGGGGTTGTGACATCACGATACTCCAGCACCTGTATTACCCGTCATCAGGCACGGAGCGAAGTTCACTCCGTCCAGCAGATGACAGGGGGTGCTGCAGGAGAGATTGCGGGGGTTCCCAGCGGCCGGACCCCTGCGATCAGACATCTTATTCCCTATTTTTTGGATAGTGGATAAGATGCCTCGGGGCGGAGTACCCCATTAACCCCTTAAGGACTCAGCATTTTTCAGTTTTTGCACTTTTGTCTTTTCCGCCTTACCTTTTAAAAATCATAACCTTTTCAATTTTGCACCTAAAATTTTTTGCGCCACCAATTCTACTTTGTAATGACATCATTCATTTTACCCAAAAATCTACGACGAAACGGGGAAAAAAACATTATGCGACAAAATTGAAGAAAAAACGCCATTTTGTTAATTTTGGGGGCTTACGTTTTAACGCAATACATTTTTCAGTAAAAATGACACTTTATCTTTACTCTGTAGGTCCATACGATTAAAATGATACCCTACTTATATAGGTTTGATTTTGTTGTACTTTTGGAGAATATCATAACTACATGTATGAAAATTAATATATTTAAAATTGTCCTCTTCTTACCCCTATATCTTTTTTATTTTTCTGCATATGGGGCTGTTTGAGGGCTCATATTTTACCCTAGGGTCAGATGGCATTAACCCCTTGTGTTCGTGATGCCAGGGCATGGTTTATCTTCTACACCACCTGAAGGAATACAGCTGGATCCTGGGCTAGACATGGGGGGGGGGAAATGACTCTGACGCCAAGTTACAGAAAAACGGCAGCTTTACTGAGACAGCTTGGCTAGGCCCACGGAGGTGACCAGTGACTTCAGAGACATTAGGGCTTGTTGGCACTTATGGTGGACTTGGACAATTTGGATGCAGGCCATGCTGACTTGAGACAGGATGGCTTGGACTGACTTGACTATGACCGACTATGACTGACTTCACCCCTTCTGTAACTTACCAGGCTTGGACTTGACCTGTGGGGCAATGGACTTGAGAATCCGTGTTTGCTTGACTGACTTTAGGCCTCCTCTTGACTCTGGACACACACCTAGGTCTCTCACTGCAACTAAGCTACAAGAGCATAAGAGACTGAGCTAGCTCCCCCCAGGGCTTATATGGGGGAGAATAGGAGGGGGTCCCATAAATCACTGGTACCTCACTGGGTTACAATCACATGATACATTTCTTAAAGGCATAACACATTTTATGCACATTATACGGTATAACATAGGCATTTAAGGGAGTAGGTAGAACATAAGTGCAGGGGAGGGGGGGCAGGGGTCACTGTATGGAGTCTGCCGGACAGGGCAGCTAGGGTACAGGGGTGCAACTCCTGTACTGGGCCACCACACATGGATTGGAGCCCCATATAATCATTAGGAGAGATTTATCAAAACGTATCCAGAGGAAAAGTTGCTGAGTTGCCCATAGCATCCAATCAGATCGCTAATTCATTTTTGAAAAGGCCTTTGAAAGATGAAAGCAGCGATCTGATTGGTTGCTATGGGCAACTCAGCAACTTTTCCTCTAAACAGGTTTTGATAAATCTCCCCCATTGTCTTGTTTCATATGAGAATGGTTGCAGGGTATAAGTCCATCTAATATGTTGAAAATTTCTCACCATGGAACATCCCTTTAGACAAGAACAAAATATAAAGATACTTGTGCAAATTTTCTGGTATCCATTAACAATGTCTTTGGCAACTTAGTAGTACATTATCAATCTAATTTTTTTGTTGTTATTTTTTATCTTGAAGACCCCTTTAAGACACATCTAAAACCTGACCAACATTGTATTGTCACCGAATCTATCTTTCAAAAGACAGAAAACAAGTTATAACCTTGAATTGCAACCCTAGAAGGTCCCTCAAACTGATCCTGGATGTATCTTTATCCTCTTGGGACCTTTTATAGCCCCACCGCCACCCTTAAGATCGTAGATGTTTGTGATGCTTGTGGCTTTTAGAATAATCTGATTTCTAGCCACGTAAACATTCTCATAAATCAGATTAAAATCATTTTAGAGACGTGTAGATGAATATCCAGTGACTGCCATAACTCCAGAGAGAGATAAATATTATATTTACATCTCGTGTTCTAAGCAACAAAATTGTTCTAAAGGAATTATAAAAAAAAAACAATTCAGTGTCTCATTTCACAAACTGAGGAATTACATAAATGAGTTGTTACGGCTACTGGGTAATCCATACTCTGCTATTGTATGACATCAGATTTTTGGACAATAATACATAGTACTCACTAAATAGTAAAGATAATGGTCGGTTGTTGTCTTCCTCTCTAGTAACATATACCGATCCATTATATCATGTACTGTGTCTAGGTATCATTACAGGGATTTCCCAGGACGTTAAAATTACCTACCGATCAGCTGAATGAAGGGACTGTGGCAGAAGAGCGCCCTCTTTACTTCTTACCGTACCGGTTATTGCAGCTTATCACACTGAAGTGTTTTACAGGAAAAGATTTACATTTGCATAGGTGGTATTTACCATTGCAGTTCATCTCTCACTTCACTTTCAGGTAATCTATCTAGTGAGTGTGTGGTGGCCCAGTACAGGAGTTGGACCCCTGTACCATTGCTCTATTGCAGTGTCCCCTGAGTCCCCCCTTAATCTGTGTATCATAAATGGAATGCCTTTATAATGTTATATACCTTTATATGTTGTTACCAAATCTTGTAACCAGGAAAGGTGTCAGTGACCAGATGACTTGTGGGTGACCTATAGGACCCCTCCAAAGTCTCCCCCATATAAACCAAGGGAGTAGCTAGCCAGTGCAGAGCAGTTTAGAGCATGCTGAGGAACAGTCAAGACCTGAGAGTGTCTGGTGTCCTGAGGAGACCCAAGGCCTAACCACGCAGCCTTGCATCCACCAACCAAGTGCCCCACAGATGAACATCTAAGCATGGTAAGCTACACAAGGGGTGAAGTCTAGTCAGTCCTAGTCAAGTCAGTCAAATCTGTCTAAATTCAGCATGGGCCTGCAGCATTCTATCCAAGTCCACTACATGTCCCAGCGAGCCCGCAAGTCTCTAAAGTCACTGGTCACCTTCTTGGGCCTAACTGAGCTGTGAAGACTATTCCATCTGTCTGCCTCAGTAAAGCTGCCATTGTTCCGCAACTTGGAGTCAGAGTCATTATTTGCTTCGTGCCTAGCCCAGGATCTAGCGGCCATACCTCGGGTGGTGCAGAGGTTAACCATGCCCTGGCATCACAAATACAAGGGATTAATGCCATCTGCCCCTAGGATAATAACATCTGCCATCATCACACCCTCACCACATGTGCATAAGGAGTAGCACTGTTTCTTGTAATTTTATAACTTCTCTATGGCATTTTTCCCATCTGCAGGCCCCATCTCTGAGTGTAAGTTTTCCCTGAACTTGTGGATGCTACTGCTATGATGTCTCTCATACACTACATAGATGAGGGAATCCTGCCCCCTATATCTCTACAGCACATACCAAAAACAAGAAGCAGCATAGAAAACATTATAGAGCAGTATTGAGCAGTTTAATTACTCAGTTTTATTAGGTGTGAATCCAGCACTCAGCAGATTTATTAGGTGTGAATCCAGCACTGAGGGGAGATATAACCCTTGCTACAAGCTGCAGAGCCTCTCTGTCTCTTTTTGCCTCTGTTTTAGTCTGCAGTTAACTCCTCCTCTCCATCCTATCTCTATAGACTTCTATTCCTCAATGAGTTAACAGTCAGTATTTTCTCTCCAGATGAACAGGAGCAGCGTGGGGAGTAAAAAAGGAATCTGAGAAGTGGTGAAAGAGTAATTTTTTTCTAACAAGGTTAGATATTGTGTGTGTTTTGTGTGTGTGTGTGTGTGTGTGTGTGTGTGTGTGTGTGTGTGTGTGTGTGAAAAGGGCTGAGCTGCAATACTGGTGGAAAAAAACACAGACTCTTTTTCTGGACAACCCCTTTAACCCTTTAAGGACCAAGACCATTTTCACCTTAACCTCTTAAGGACTTAGGGCATACCTGTACGCCCTAAGCCCGGTCCCGGTGTGAAAAACGTTGTCACGCCGTGACCCCGCATCACACTGGGTCGGTCCTGGCTGCTAACGATAGCCGGGACCCTGGGCTAACAGCGCGCGGCATCGATTGTTGTGCCGCACGCTGTTAACCCTTTTGCGTCTGAAAACGAAAGTAAATGGTTCCCGGCAGCTCAGTCGGGCTGATCGGGACATTGCGATAAAATCGCGATGTTTCGATCAGCTGGGACGCAGACGGAGGTCTCCTTACCTGTCTCCGCAGCGTCCGATCGGGGATTGATTGCTCCAAGCCTGAGCTACAGGCTTGAGCAATCGAGCTCCTATCTGACTGATCCCTGCAAAGCTATGGCTTTGCAGGAATCAGCATAGGAGATCAGTGTGTGCAGTTTTTATAGGTCCTTATGGGAGCTATAACACTGCAAAAAAAAAGTAAAATTTTTTTTTTACAAAGGTCATTTAACCCCTTCCCTATTAAAAGTTTGATTCACCCCCCTTTTCCCACAAAAAAACTGTGTAAATAAAAATAAAAATAAACATATGTGGTATCGCCGCGTGTGAAAATGTCCGAACTATAAAAATATATCGTTAATTAAATTGCACGGTCAATGGCGTGCGCGCACAAAAATTCCAAAGTCCAAAATGGTGTATTTTTAGTCACTTTTTATATCATGAAAAAATGAATAAAAAGCGATCAAAAAGTCCCATCAATACAACAATGGTACCGATAAACACTTCAGAACACGGCACAAAAAACGAGTCCTCATACCGGCCCGTACGCAGAAAAATAAAAAAGTTATAGGGGTCAGAAGATGACAATTTTAAACGTATAAATTTTCCTGCATGTAGTTATGATTTTTTTTTCGAAATACCACAATATCCAACCTATATAAGTAGGGTATTATTTTAACTGTATGGACCTACAGAATAAAGATAAGGTGTAATTTTTACCAAAAAATGCACTGCGTAGAAACGGAAGCCTCCAAAAGTTACAAAATGAATTTTTTTCTTCAATTTTGTCGCACAATGATTTTTTTTCCCGTTTTGCCGTGGATTTTTTTGTAAAATTACTAATGTCACTGCAAAATAGAATTGGTGGCGCAAAAATAAGCCATCATATGGATTTTTAGGTGCAAAATTGAAAGCGTTATGATTTTTAGAAGGTGATGAGGAAAAAATGAAAATGCAAAAACAGAAAAATGGAAAAAACGCTCAGTCCTTAAGGGGTTAAGGACCAGAGAATTTTTTGCACATCTCACCACTGTCACTTTAAGCATTAATAACTCTGAAATGCATTTATACTTATGAATTTGATTCCGAGATAGTTTTTTCGTGACATGTTCTACTTTAACGTAGTGGTACATTTTTGTCGATGCTTGCATAATTTCTTGGTGAAAAATTCAATAATGTCATGAAAATGTTGCATTTTTCTAACTTTGAAGCTCTCTGCTTGTAAGGAAAATAGACATTCCAAATAAATTACATATTGATTCACATGTACCATATGTCTACTTTATGTTTGCATCATAAAGTTGACATGTTTTTACTTTTGGAAGATATCAGAGGGCTTCAAAGTTCAGCAGAAATACCCCATAAATGACCCCATTATAAAAACTGCACCCCTCAAATTATTCAAATTGACATTCAGAAAGTTTGTTAACCCTTTAGGTGTTTCACAGAATTAGCAGCAAATTGAAGGAGAAAATTCAAAATCTAAATTTTTTACACTAACATGTTCTTGTAGACCCAGTTTTTGAATTTCCCCTAGGTATTTATAGCTGTGGTGTCTCCCTTCCCCCCTCAATCTGCCCAGGACCCGGAGTTTTGCTGCCGGCTGATATGTTTTTGCGGCCCATCTTATGGCCCGGGTGGAGCGTGAGGGTTGGCTTGCTCACTTTTTGGCTGAGCTGGCCTCACCTCCTGTTGCACCTGCGGCATTGACGTTTAGACTAGGAGGTTGGCGGTCCTCCAGGCAGTCCTGCCCTCCCTCATGCCGTAGTTCCATTGAGCCCTTTCCCCCGCCCGTACCGTGAGCCCTCTCCCCTGCCCATAGCTTGTGCCCTCTCTCCCGCATCCTTTAGTCTGTCCTGTTGTGCGGCTGATGGATTTTCGGCGCAGCCTCCCGTGCGCACGGCCCTGCTTCCGCCCGCTGCTGCGCTGTGAAGGGTTCGCCCGTGAGCTCTGGCTTGCCCGGAGAGTCGGCTGCGCATCCGTCACAGTGGCCCCAATGCAGATCAGGCTGTAGCTCCTTATGAGTGTGCTCTGCTTTCCTACTTTTCACTGCTGCTGTCCCATCCATCTCCGGGGGTGGCGGCCCCTGGAAGGCTGCTGCTGTTTTTAGCCCCTTAGCGCAAATGGACGTTTATTAATGTCCATTTGCGCATCCCAAGCTATGATGTATACCAATTGGTCACTAGTGTGACCATTAAATCCTAAGCTTACCATCCACCAAAATGCTAAAACTTAACTTTGAATGTCTCATAAAGATTTAAAAACGATTCCACTCAAAACACTCAATTGTGAAAATGTATTTTGCAAGACTGTGCTTGCTGCGTATTTACGTACTAGAATGTAATGTGACTGCAGTCCACTTCCTAGTTTAACTTTGTTTTTGGAGTGTGGTGGAAAATTTTAAAATCACCGACACATAGCCCGTCCTACATTTCACCACATCAGTGGCTTTATCAAGGACTAGGGGCAAATGGCCAAATTGAGCACGCATCATAGCCGGTGGGTCCCCGTTGCTAATGCTGGACATCGCCGATCGGGCAGATGCCCGGCATTAACTCTTTAGACTTTGATCACCGCATCTAAAAGTGAAAGTCGGGCTGATCGGGACCATCGCGATAAAATCGCGATGTCCCGATCAGCTGGGACGCAGCAGGAGGGTCACTCACCTGCCTCCTGCGCGTCCGATCGTCGTTTGATTGCTCCAAGCCTGAAATTCAGACTTGAGAAAATGATCGCCGATAATACTGATCATTGCCATGTTAATACATGGCAAGTGATCAGTGTAACGATCAGTGTGTGCAGTGTTAGAGCCCCTTATGGAAGCTGAGCATTGCAAAAAAAAAAAAAAAAGTTGAGTTAATAAAGATCATTTAACCCTTACCATAATAAAAGTTTGAATCACCCCCCTTTTTCCCCATACACATAAAAAAAAAAAACTGTATATTACAACAAACATACATATGTGGTATCACCGCATGCGTGCATGTCCGAACTATAAAAATATATCATCAATTGAACCGCACGGTCAATGGCGTACACAAAAAAAAAAAATAATATTAATTAAATAATACAAAAGTAAATAAATAAACAAATAAATTCCAAAAGTACAAAATAGCGTATTTTTGATACAGCGATCAAAAAATCATATCTAAACGACAATGGTACCGCTGAAAACTTCAGATCACGGCGCAAAATCAATGAGCCCTCATACCGTCCCCATTCATTTACCCAGCTCCTCACGCCCACCACACTAGCACCCCCCTTTACCTTCCCTCCCACTACTGCCGTGGCTGCTGCAGCCCCCCTTTTCCTCCAGCTTCTCCAGTGCTCCTCATGGTTCTTGCTGCCACTGCAAACAACCCCTCACCCCCCGCCTCCCCCATCACCTCTCTGCCCCGAGTTTCCAACCCCCCACTGCTGCCGCTGCTGTCCCTCTTCCTCCTGCCTCTCAATTGCCCCCCCGTGGAGGGGTAGGGAGTGCTCTTCCCCCTCTGTGGCCGGATGGGAGCATAGACATATTCGTCGCCGCTCTCGCTCTGGCCCTGGGAGGTGGTTCTTTTTGGGCCTTCTGCTCACCTGCAGGGAGTAGGTGGTTCAGTTCTTCCAGCAGGGGTTCTCCCTCCTCCTCCTCCGTCTCATCCAGTGCCTCAAAGTCCTCGACTGCTGGTCTGGGCGGGCTTGGGTGAGTGGTCTTTTGGCCTTATGCTCTGGATGGCCGGGGTTTCTGTGGACTTAGCTGCTGAGGCTTGTTCCTTATCCTGAATCGGTGGCTGCCACCTGGTTACGGTTTGGTTTCTTTTGTTTTTCTCCCCCTTTATTTGGTGTTTCTCTCCGTCATTAGTTGTAGTCCCTCTTCGCTGCTCCATTTGTCCTAGTGTATTTGCTGATGTTTTCTCCTGTTTTGTTCCCGATCTCTGGTAGGCATGGGACTCCTGTATGTCGTGCTTGTGCTTTGGCTGATGTGGTGGTGGGTAGGTTTCGCTTGAGTCTCCGTTTGTCTTTCCTTGTGGGTTCTTCTGTTTGTGGTGGTATTCTGGAGGGCCATTCTCCTGTGCTCTCCGCTTGTTGGGGAGTGGTTTGTCGCTGTCTTCCGCATGCCGTGTTGGCGTTGGTCTGCAGCTTTCCTGTGGACGGGCGAGTGATTTCGTTTTCTCTGTTTTGGTTTCCTCTGGGATTTCCGCGTAGGATATGGTTCTGGGCGGGTTTTTTTTTCCTGCAGGTTGTCTCTGGCCACCGAGGGCCTGCAGTATCTGTGCCCCTGGTGCACTAAGGGCTGAAGTTTCGGTTGGTTGGGGTTTTCAGGAATCGTGTGGCGGACAGGCTTGCTTTCAGTCCCCCGTTGCAGCGCACGGGGAGCTCGCTCTGTTCCCGGATGTTCCGGTTTGGTCGGTTTTTGGTGTGGCATTTGATTTTCCAGTGGTGCTGCATAGTGGTTTACCCCTGGGTCTTGGTAGTCAGTGGGTCATCATGGAGAGTGGTGTGTAATTCTTGGTCCGCTTTGGTGGCTCCTGCGACTTGGTCGCACTCACGGTGAGGTGCTTGCAAGTGGTTGGTGTTGATGTGGAGGCTGGGATGTCTACAGTCGTGGAGGGTCCCAGAGCTCAGCCCTCCACACTCTGACACTTTTTCCCTATCCTGTGGATCCAAATGTGTTTGTGGATAGGGGATTTGTTTTTCATACCTAGGATGCCCCTTGAAGTAACCTTACAAGGCTCTGATATTTTGATTTCCGATTTCGTTTTAACAGGCTGTGATAACGGAAGTTGCCTTCTGTGTCAACTCTCCAAGGAGGTCCGAGATTTGGGTTGTTATCAGTGCAATCAAATAACATACTTAGTATGTGACGCTGTGTACTCTTCACCTGTTCATGTGTATCACCTACTAAACAATATATATAATAATAATGTTGGGTGGATTTCCCGCTGTCTGCGATACAGTGGGTGCGGTTGCCACATGGCGGGGGGTGATGTTGGTGTACATTTAGAGGTTGGGCCCGGGAGTGGGTGGCCTTGCTGTTGGCAACCGGTTTTTCCTATGAGTTTCTGGGTCGCTTGGTGGCGGCTGCGGGTCGGATTTTGGTTGTCGCTTTTGCGTCGTTTTTTCTGATCCGAGGTTTTGCGCTGGCTTTTTTCGGGGCTATGTGGATTGGGCACTTCCTTCCTCCTCGTCTCCTTCCATGGGACTTGGGTGTCTCATGTGTTTTTGCTGTTGCAGGCCCGTCGGTCCGGGACTGCTTAGGCGATCCGTGACACGCAGCTTGTGCTGCAAGAGGGTCCATGAATGACTGTTTTCTTTCCGATTGTAGTCCTATTGTTTGACTGGGTGGCTGTGGAGGCTCCCCCCCCCTTTTCTTTTTTGCTCCCCACCCTCAATTATTCAGTTTCGGCTTTTGTCTGTTTTGGGTTTTTGCTTCTCTTTGATGGGATGGGGTGTTGTGAGTTCGGGATTCGCTCTCTTTTTGAATCAGGGTCGGTGGAGGCGGAGGTGGCTGGGTTTCTGGAGTGGGTAGCACAGCGCGTGGGGTGCTGGCGATCTGCATGTTGTGTTGCTGTTTTCGCCCAGTTTGATGTTTCCCATATGTGTTTTGTTTTCCGAGCGGCTTTCCGCAAGGTGGTGCGAGTGCTGGGGAACTCTTCGGTGTATGGGCGAGTCAGAGAGGTGAGTTGGGTCCTGGTGGCAGGTACCTCGGATTTCCTGGAAAGGAAATGTGTTGGGTGTGTCCAGGGGCTGAGGTGGCCCCAGGTGTTGGCTGTCCGGTATCTCTTGGTGGGGTAACATTTTTCATTTTCACAAGGGGTAATAGGAGAAAAAGCCTCCCAAAATTTTAACCCCATTTCTTCTGAGTATGGAAATACCCCATATGTGGATGTAAAGTGCTCTGTGGGTGCCCTACAATGCTCAGAAGAGAAGGAGCGCCATTGGGCTTTTGGAGAGAGAATTTGTTTAGAATGGAAGTTGGTGGCCATGTGCGTTTACAAAGCCCCCATGGTGGCAGAACAGTGGACCCCCCCACATATGTCCCCATTTTGGAAACTACACCCCTCACAGAATGTAATAAGTGGTGTATTGACCATTTACACCCCACTGGCTTTTGACAGATCTTTGGAACATCTGAAAAATCTGTCAGACAGCTGTGGGGCGTAAATGCTCACTGTACCCCTTATTTCATTCCTTGGGGGGTGTAGTTTCTAAAATGGTGTCACATGTGGGGGGGGGGGGGTGTCCACTGTTCTGGCACCATTGGGGATTTGTAAACGCACATGGCCTTCAATTTCCGACACATTCTCTCTCCAAAAGCCCAATGGTGCTCCTTCTCTTCTGAGCATTGTAGTTCACCCACAGAGCACTTTACATCCAGATATGGGGTATTTATATACTCAGAAGAAATGGTGTTACAAATTTTGGAGGGCTTTTTTCCTATTACCCCTTGTGAAAATGAAAAATTTGGGATAACACCATTTTAGTGGAGAAACCAAAAATTTTCATTTTCACGTCCAATTTTAACGAAAATTTGTCAAACACCTGTGGGGTGTTAAGGCTCACTATACTCCTTGTTACATTCCATGAGGGGTGTAGTTTCCAAAAATGGGGTCACATGTGGGTGTTTGTTATTTGCATTCCTCAGAATCGCTGTAACGATCAGCCACCCCTGTGCAAATCCCCTCAAATGTACATGGTGCTCTCACTCCTGAGACTTGTTGTGCGCCGGCAGAACATTTTATGTCCACATATGGGGTATTTCCGTACTCAGAAAAAATTGCATTACAAATTTTGGGTCTTTTATTTTCCTTTTACCTCTTGTGAAAATGAAAAGTATGGGGCAACACCAGCATGTTAGTGTAAAAATAATTTTTTTTTACACTAACATGCTAGCGTAGACCCCAACTTTAGGAGTTAAAGGAGAAAATGTCGTTAGGCATTTTCTCCCGAGTACAGTCAATGGCTGTCCGGCAATACTGGGAGTTGTTTTGGAACAGCTGGAGGCTCCGTTTTGGAAACAATAACATTTTATTTTTTTATTTGGGGGGGGGGTTAACTGTGTAGGGTGTATGTATTTGTAGTGTTTTACTCTTTATTTTGTGTTATAGTGTAGTGTAGTGTTTTTAGGGTACATTCACACAGGTGGGGGTTTACAGCGAGATTACCGCTGGGAGTTTGAGCTGCAATGGAAAATTTTCTGCATCTCAAACTTACAGCGAGAAACTTGCTATAAACCCCCGTCCATGTGAATGCACCCTGTACATTCACACGGGGGAGGCAAACCTCCATCTGTTACAAAACTATCACTACCAGCATGCCCTTTGGCTGTCCGTGCATGCTGGGGGTTGTAGTTATGCAACAGCTGGAGGAACACTAGTTGCAAAACACAGATTTTGTTACTTACACAGCTGTTTCAAAACTAGCAAAACTACCAGAATGTATGGTCTATCAGTGGATGGTGGAAGTTGTAGTTTGCAACAGCTGGAGGCACACTGGTTGCAAAACACTGAGTCAGGTAACAAACTCTGTGTTTCACAACCAGTGTGCCTTCAGCTGTTACAAAAACTACAACTCTCAGCATGCAGTGAAAGCTGAAGGGCATGCTGGGACTTGTAGTTATGCAACAGCTGGAGGCATACTGCTAACACTCCCAACATGCCCTATGGCTGTCTGTGCATGCTGGGGGTTGTAGTTATGCAACAGCTGGAGGCACACTGGTTGCAAAACACTAAGAGTTTGTTACTTAACTCAGTGTTTCCTAACCAGTGTGCCTCCAGTTGTTGCAAAGCTACAACTTCAAGCATGCCCAGAGAGCTGAAGGACATGTTGGGATTTGTAGTTACGCAACAACCGGAGGAGAACAATTTGGAGACCACTGTGTAGTAGTGTCCAAACTGTAGCCCTCCAGATTTTGCAAAACTTCAACTCCAAGTATGCCCAGACTGTACAGGCATGCTGGGAGTTGTAGTTCTGCAACATTTGAAGGGACAGATGTTACAGAACTACAACTCCCAGCATGCCTGGACTGTCTGGGCATGCTGGGAGTTGTAGTTTTGCAACATCTGGAAGGTTTACAGTTTGGACACGACTGCACAGTGGTCTCCAAACTGTGACCCTCCAGATGTTGCAAAACTACAACTCCCAGCATGCCCAGACAGCCTTTGGCTGTCTGGGAATGCTGGGAGTTGTAGTTTGGCAAATCCTAGACGCAATAACGCAAAAAATCCCATTAGCCCCAATAACTTAAATAACGTTAGACCCAATAACTCAAAAAATCCCATTAGCCCCAATAACTTAAATAGTACAATTAGCCCTTATAACTCAAAAAATGACATTAACCCCAATAACTCTGAAAATCCCATTAGTGAGACTATATGTGTAAAACTTAATGGAAATGTAAAGTGTATGTTCACAAATGCCAGAAGCCTAGCAAATAAAATGGGGGAGCTTGAGGCCTTGATACTGGAGGAACATATTGATATAGTTGGGGTCACTGAGACATGGCTGGACTCCTCGCATGACTGGGCCGTTAATCTGCAGGGGTTTACATTGTTTCGCAAGGATAGAATGAACAGAAAAGGTGGTGGAGTCTGTCTGTATGTAAGAAGTGGTATGAAAGTCAGTGTGAACGATGCCATAGTGTGTGATGATTCTGAGGAGGTGGAATCACTGTGGGTAGAATTACAAAAGGAGGGAAATACTGAAAAAATTATATTTGGTGTAATCTACAGACCCCCTAATATCACTGAAGAGATAGAAGGTCGGCTGTATAAACAAATAGAGAGGGCCGCCCGGGCAGGTACAGTGGTAATAATGGGAGATTTTAACTATCCAGATATAGATTTGGGCCGGGGGTTGGCTAAAACTACAAAGGGGAGAAAATTCCTAAATTTATTGCAGGATAATTTTATGGGCCAGTTTGTGGAGGAACCAACAAGAAGTGATGCCTTGTTGGATCTGATCATTTCCAACAACGCAGAGCTGGTTGGTAATGTAACTGTGCGGGAAAACCTTGGTAATAGCGACCACAATATAGTTACTTTTGACTTAAAATGTAGAAAACAAAGACAGACGGGGAAAGCAAAAACATATAACTTTAAAAAGGCAAACTTCCCTGGGCTGAGGGCTGCACTACAGGACATAGACTGGGGGGAGGTGTTCTCAAATACTGATACAGAAGGTAAATGGGACATCTTTAAATCGACTCTAAATAACTATACAGCTAAATATATACCAAAGGGGAACAAATATAAACGATTAAAACTAAATCCTACATGGCTGACAAATGAGGTTAAAAGAGCAATAAACAACAAAAAAATAGCCTTCAAAAAATACAAATCTGATGGGTCAGCTATAACATTTAAACAGTACAAGGAGCTTAATAAAATCTGTAAAAATGTAATAAAAATAGCAAAAATTCAAAATGAGAGACAGGTGGCCGAAGAAAGCAAAACTAATCCTAAATATTTTTTTAGATATATAAATACAAAAAAACCAAGGGCAGAGCATGTAGGACCCCTTAATAATGATAATGGGGAGGTTGTCACGTGCGATCAAGAGAAGGCGGAGCTACTGAATGGGTTCTTTAGTTCTGTATATACTATGGAAGAAGGAGCTGACATTGGCCAGGTCAGTGCTGGTAACACATCATATAATGTATTGAACTGGCTTAATGTAGAGATGGTACAAGGTAAGTTAAGTAAAGTAAATGTAAGCAAATCTCCAGGGCCGGATGGACTACACCCAAGAGTTCTTAGAGAGGTAAGTTCAGTAATATCTGTACCCTTGTTCATGATATTTAGAGATTCTCTGGTGTCTGGTATTGTGCCAAGGGACTGGCGCAAGGCTAATGTGGTACCAATCTTCAAGAAGGGCTCTAGGTCTTTGCCAGGCAATTATAGACCGGTAAGTCTAACGTGCATTGTGGGTAAATTGTTTGAAGGACTTATAAGGGATTACATACAGGAATACATAGGGGATAATAGTATTATAAGTGATAGCCAGCATGGGTTTACTAAGGATAGAAGTTGTCAAACCAATCTAATTTGCTTTTATGAAGAGGTGAGTAGAAGCCTTGACAGAGGAATGGCTGTGGATATAGTGTTTCTGGATTTTGCCAAAGCGTTTGATACTGTCCCTCATAGACGTCTGACAGGTAAGTTAAGGTCCTTGGGCTTGGAAACTTTAGTTTGTAACTGGATTGAACACTGGCTCATGGATCGTACCCAGAGAGTGGTGGTAAATGATTCGTACTCTGATTGGTCCCCGGTTATTAGTGGTGTACCCCAAGGTTCAGTACTGGGCCCGCTGCTGTTTAATTTATTTATCAATGATATAGAGAATGGTATTAACAGCTCTGTTTCTATCTTTGCAGATGACACCAAGCTTTGTAGCACAAATACAGTCTATAGAGGATGTGCATAAGTTACAAGATGACTTGGATAGACTAAGTGTCTGGGCATCCACTTGGCAAATGAGGTTCAATGTGGATAAATGTAAAGTTATGCATCTGGGTACTAATAACCTGCATGTGTCGTATGTCTTAGGGGGGATTAAACTGGCAGAGTCACTGGTAGAGAAGGATCTGGGTGTACTTGTAGATCACAGACTACAAAATAGCATGCAATGTCAGGCTGCTGCTTCCAAAGCCGGCAGGATATTGTCATGTATAAAAAGAGGCATGGACTCGAGGGGCAGGGACATAATACTCCCCCTTTATAAAGCATTGGTACGGCCTCACCTGGAATATGCTGTTCAGTTTTGGTCGCCTGTTCATAAAAGGGACACTGCGGAGTTGGAAAGGGTGCAGAGACGCGCGACTAAACTAATATGGGGCATGGAACATCTTAGCTATGAGGAGCGATTAAAGGAGTTACAATTGTTTAGTCTTGAGAAGAGACGTTTAAGGGGGGATATGATAAACGTATATAAGTATATAAATGGCCCATACAAAAAATATGGAGAAAAACTGTTCCAGGTTAAACCCCCCCAAAGGACGAGGGGGCACTCCCTCCGTCTGGAGAAGAAAAGGTTTAGTCTAAAGGGGCGGCACGCCTTCTTTACCGTGAGGACTGTGAATTTATGGAACGGTCTACCTCAGGAACTGGTCACAGCAGGAACAATTAACAGCTTTAAAGCAGGGTTAGATACATTCCTGGAACAAAATAACATTAATGCTTATGCAGAATTATAAAACTACATCCCTTTCCCTTATCCCCTTACATCCTTCCCTTCAATCCCCTGGTTGGACTTGATGGACGTATGTCTTTTTTCAACCATACTAACTATGTAACTATGTAACTAGAAGGCAGCAGTGAAAATCACTTACCACTGATCTTCACTGCTGCCTCCACCGTTGCCTCCACTGCCGCCTCCTTACTGCCCCCAATCCCGTCGCAATCGCCAGTCACTCGCTGTCCTGAAGTGCTCTGGCACCCACCACCATCTTCCCCCCACGCTGCCCAGACATCCAGGGGCAGGCAGAGCATGGATTTCAACTTTAACCTCCCCGTCCCCAACTGCCAAGGATTGGAGGAGGAGGCACCCCTGCCACCTCACTCCTATGCTTCAGGATGGTCGGAGCTGTCTCTGACAGCTTCGATCATCCCTATTTTCCGGCGATCGGGTAGCCACAGACCCGATCAGCTCCGAATTGCCGCAAATCGCCGATCTGAATTCATCGTCGATTTGTGGCGATCGCTGACATGGGAAGAATGAGGACCCCCCCAGCGGCTTGCACGTGGTGTCTGCTGAATGATTTCCTTAAGTACCAGGACATCAGGGCATACCTGGATGCTCTGTGTCCTTAATGGGTTAAATAAAAACTGTCACCCTGATCGCTCACACTAAATCCAATACACAGGTTTATAGTGTGGGTGACCAGGAGTGTGAAGAGGTGTCACTTACCAAATTCCATCCAGCGGCTCCTGTGATATTGCCCGAAGAATGTCCCATGCTCAATTCAGTTAATTGTGTGCAGGAGGCGGGCCTCACTGGCTGCCTGGCCCCTGCTTCTTTCTGCTTTTTGAAACAATCTGCCCCAATTAGCATATTCAAATTCTGTGCTGCACTCTGAGGCCAGAGCCCAAGCGCAGTTAGTTTACAGAGAGCTCTCACGCTTAGTGACGTGAGTCGTATGTCACGCGAGCGCATCTTGTCCCCTATCCTTTGGACAGGGGATAACATGTCTTAGCACCGGAGTACTCCTTTAAGTACCAAATGCTTGAGGAAGGAGACACAAAAAGAGTTTAGGATGCGCAGAGAAGGAGGTAGATGTGCCTTGTACGCAGCCGGATTGACATGGCGAAGAACTTTAAAAGGACCCAAGAACCGCAGACCCAGCTTGAAATTAGGTTGCTAAACAGCCGAACATACTTCTCAGAGAGCCAAACCTTGTAACCGGGGGGGGGAGATAGGTGGAGACTTCCTCTTCTTGTCAGCCTGGGACTTCATGCGGGAGGAGGCTACAGCTAAAGAGCGTCAAGTTTTCTGCCAAATGGATTGAAAGTCCCGTATCAAGACATCAGCTGCTGGTACTCCAGAAGAAGTGGGCAGAGGTAGATGAGGACGAAGGTGATGACCGTAAACAACAACTTCTACTTGTAGAATCAGAGTCACAATGATTGTAGGAGAACTCAGCCCAGGGCAATAGATCGGACCAATCGTCCTGCCGGACAGAAACAAAATGGCAAAGATACTCTCCAAGAACTTGGTTCACCCACTCCACCAGACCATTGGTTTGCGGCTGGTATGCAGAAGAAAAGTCCAATTTGACCTTAAGGCGAGAGCCGAGGGCCCGCCAAAAGTTGGAAACAAATTGAATCCCTCTGTCAGACACGATGTGAAGCGGAAGATCTACCAACTGAGGAGCAGAAGAAAGACCAGGCAGGGGTACAAAATGAGCCTTCTTGGAGAAACGATCAACGACCACCCAAATGACCGTGCAACTGAAGGAGGACGGCAGATCAGTGATGAAATCCATGGCAATATGGGCCCACAGAGACTCTGGGATGGTAAGAAGCTGTAAGAGACCAGCTGGTTTGCTACGAGGCATCTTGTCACGAGTACAAACTGCGCAGGAACGGACATAGTCAGCAACATCGCGTTCTAGGTTCAGCCACCAGTAATGATGGGTGATGAGCAAAGTAGATTTCCGTATTCCTGGCTGACCGGCCAATAAGGAAGAATGTTCCCAATTTAGCACGTTAGTCCTAAGTTGGTACAAAAGTCTTTCCCGGGGGAACTTTCTAAAGGTTGACCGGAGCTGCCATAACCAATTGATCAGGAGGCACAATATAGCGAGGTAAAGCTTATCAGGATCCATCCGAAGACCTTGGTTAGAGATAATATAGCCAAGGAACAGCAGAGACAACTTCTCAAAGAGACATTTCTAGAGCTTGGCATAGAGACAGTTGCTCCGAAGGCATCTCAGGACCTGACAGACTTGAGTGCGATGGACTTCCAAGTTGGGCGAGAAGATCAATATGTCATCCAGATACACCACAACACAAGTGTAAAGGAGATCTTGTAAAATGTCATTGACAAATTCTTGAAAAACGGCCGGGGCATTACAGAGACCAAACAGCATCACAAGGTACTCACAATGTCCATCACGGGTGTTAACAGCCGTCTTTCACTCGTCTCCTTCCCAGATTCTAATGAGATTATACGCCCGTCGCAAGTCCAACTTGGTGAAAAATCTTGGCTCCCCATAGTGGATCAAATAGTTCCGAGATCAGAGGAAGATGGTACCGGTTCTTGATGGTGATATTAATAAGTCCCCAGTGATCTATGCAGGGACGGGGTAGGCAGACCCGGCAGGGAGGGAAAAGAAATAGGATGAATCTTCTCCAGACAGCGGTCCCTGCTGTCCTGGCCAAAATGAGAGACTTCTCCTGAGCGCCAATCAAGAACTGGGGAGTGACGTTGCAGCTGAGGCAGACTGAGGAGAACCAAAGAAAAACAGTGTGGAAGCACATATAACTTACATTCTCTCCTTGTGCATAGCACCCACTTGCATCTTCAGAGGTTCCGTGATAAACTTCACCGCGGAATTCAGGCACTCCCCATTGATGGTAGAGATGTACAGAGGCTTAGCAAGCTGTGTGACTGGGAGAAGATATTTACGGACCAGAGAGGCATGCACGAAGTTCCCTGCAGAACCAGAGTCCACAAAAGCAGGAACGAGGAACCGGAGGAGGAGAAGAACCGGACAGGCATGTATAAGCGAGGAGAGGAAGTATTCACACCTACGTCACCCACATGCCCTAGGTGCATGCGTTTCCCAGTCGATGAGACCGAAGAGGGCAGTTAATGGCACAGTATAGGCACAGATACTCTTCCCGATGGCGTGACCTCTCTTGTGGAGACAGGTGAGCACGATCCACCTGCATGGGCTCTTTGGAAGATGGCAAAGATGTAGGAAGAGCAGGTTGCTGAAACACCGGAGCCAAACGGGGAAGGCGACAAGAATGGGCAGGTTCCCGTTCCTAACAGAGCTCCTCTTGCCTCTCAGCAAAATGCACATTAATGCTAGTAGCCAGCAGAATGAGTTCACGGAGGATCCCGTGCGGCCAAAGCATCTTTGACCCTGCTGGAAAGTCCATTTTTAAAGGTGGCACAAAGGGCTGCATTTTTCCAGTCAAGTTCAGAAGCCAGGGTGCGAAATTTGATCGCATACTTACCAACAGAAGAATCCCCTTGGCGGAGGTTCAGAAGCGCAGTTTCAGCTGAGGAAGGCTGAGCAGGCTCTTCAAAAACGCTGCGGAATTCAGAAAGCAAAGCTTGTAGATTGGTAGTCACCCGGCTGCTTATGTCCCAGAAAGGAGTGGCCCAGGCCAGAGCCTAACCAGAGTGCAAACTAACCACGAAGGCCACCTTGGCACGCCGCTCCATCAGGAACTGATCGGCCATCAGTTCAATGTGCATGGAGCACTGGGTCACAAATCCCCTGCACAATTTAGGGTCCCCTTCATACTTCGTCGGCAGGGATAATCAAAGTTTGGGACCAATGGATGCTGCAGACACCAGAGGAGTCACTGGAGAACGTTGCGGTTGTTGCTGCTGTTGAAGTTGCTGCTGCTGGACCGTGAGGAGCTATTGCATCATCGTGGACAGTTGGTTCAACTGCTGCGCTTGTTGCTCTATTTGCTTAGACTGCTGGGCCACAATGGAAGTGAGGCCAGGAACATCCACCCCGGCGGGATCCATGGCTGGATCTTACTGTTATGATTGAGGTGTAGTAGATCCGCTTTACCTGTGTGGATGATGACATGGACCGTATCAGGGAGCGGAGTCTAAGGTGCCGCTGGTTTTCACCAGAGCCCGCCACAAAGCGGGATGGACTTGCAGCGGCATTCAGCACCCAGGTTGCTACCCCTGACACGATTCGTCCACACAGGCGGCCGAGATGTAATGTGGTACTGGATGGATAAGGCAACTCGTAGTCAGAGCAGGCGGCACAGTAGCAAGGCCAGGTAACAAAGCAAGAGGTCAGCGGGCAGGCGACACAGGAGCAAGGTCAGGGTACATAGCAACAGGGTCTGGAACACGGCAAGGCACAAACAGAATGCTTTCTCTTAGGCTGATAAGGCAAAAAGATCCGGCAAGGGTCAAAAGCAAGTGCTTGTACTTATAGGGTCATGGGAAAGCAAAAACCAATTAAATGTGTACTGTCCCTTTAAATTTCACAGAGCAGGCGCGCGCGCTGGCAAGCAGAGTGTGTATGGAGATGACGGGGGAGGAAAGAGGCAGTGGCCAGGCTGTGATCGCATCGCGGGATGTGTGGTGGACCACCTGGTGACATGGCGGGACTACAGGTGTAGCGGTGGGATCAGATGGTATTAACTCCGGGGCAAGATGTTGTTAACCCCTAGTGTACGTGATGCCAGTGTGGTTTTTGGGTTCCGGAACACCACACACCCGGATTCTCCGCTATCCCAATTGCTATAAGTGAAATGAGAGTCCACAACCAGTTATGGTCAAACGGAGGCTTTACTGAGTAGAAGACAGGTGAAATTATCTTCACAGCTAAGGCCAGAATTCCCAGAGAGGTGTCAAGGACCTAGAGGACCTCGCAGCTTGCTGGAACAATATACGTGTAGTTAACTTGACTTGACTATGTGCATGGCTTGACTACTTGTAGTGACAACAGACATAAACTTGAGACTTACTGGAATGACTGTAGATTTTGGGGTCTTCCAGATGCTGATCACTTGCACTGAGATCTTTGGTGGTTGCTGTGCTCAGTAGTTGATAGAATCTGTTCTGAGAGAAATTGTAATGGCCGCCCCTTTATATAGTGGGGGCTGGACTAAAGCCCATTGGTCAAGCTGCGAGTCATAGGTTAAGCTGGTGCTCTCAAGGAGAACAAGTGACAACAAATCATGTGACTGCATAACATAACATGTGACTGACTTACACAGGTCCTTGAGACCTACCACAGGTCTTCTATACTACTTATACTTAGGGATCCTGTCTAGGCATTAAAGTGACACACACATCTTTATAAAAACCAACAGGAGGAAACCTTGCAGGGGAGCCCCCAGGTCACTGAGGGACTCAACCTGACAGGGCCTGAGGGTAGTGCAGGACCATGTCCTGTACTAGGACATCACAGATGCGACAAGCAGCATGAGGTAAGCCGGGCAGCGGAGGAGGAGTGCGTCCGTGCCCAGCATGTCTGACCACGGAGCGACTCCTAACAGAGACTAAGCATCATGGTGTATTATGTTTTATAATTTTTTGTTTAGGAATAGTAATACAGCCTACAGACAAATTTCGAGCTATTTTAGAAAAATATAGATTTTCCCCAGACAAACCTTTTACTTGTATAGAGTACAGGAATTTAAACATATCATATTTAATACTATATCATGTATTACAATATGATTCTAGTGTAGATGCACTAGAGATATTGGTTCACTAGCAGAGGATCTGGTACAGAAATAATAGAAATGATCTCTGTGATGATCACTTTGCTCTTGCCAGATTTCTGCTGAATAGTGTTGCTCGCGAATATTCGCAATTCGAATATTATTCGCGAATATCGCATATTCGCGAATTCGCGAATTTCGCGAATATAGCGCTATATATTCGTAATTACGAATATTCTTTTTTTTTTTTTTTTTTGTTTTTTTTCTTCACAGTACACATCACAGTGATCATCCCTCTCTGCTTCCAGCTTATGTGGTGTAAAGAAGGCTGTAATACTACTGTGTAAGACTGACGTGTGGAAATTCGCATATGCGAAAATTAGCACATGCTAATTTTCGCATATGCGAATTTTCGTATGCGTTAATTTTGTATATGCAACTTTTCACATATGTAAATTTTCGCATACGCGAATATTCGCATATGCGAAAATAAAACGAGGGTATAACGAATATGCGAATATTCACGAATATATGACGAATATTCGTCCATATATTCGCGAATATTCGCGAATTCGAATATGGCCTATGCCGCTCAACACTACTGCTGAACTACAAGGACCCTCTGCTGGTTATCTACTCTATGTCCATGAGATAAACTACAACTTGTCGCCAATGCAAAGATCATTATAAATTGACATATTAGTTAGGGAAATGTAAAAAAAAACACTGTCCAGACTAAAATACGTTAGATAAAAAATTTGCAAAAACGTAGAAATCTCACCTTACCTCCTGTGTAACTGACTCGGCTTCTGAAGGTCTCCTGTGGACTTATAGTTTGGATAGAATTAGGATAGGGGTGTTAATTATTTATCAGCACTGTTTCCAAGGGATTGCCTGATCTAATGTTTCCTTAAAGGCACTGTGACCTGCTCACCATTACTGTCACCACTTTCATCCACTGTAGCATTTAATGGTCAGACTGTGAGACGTATATCACTAAAACTCAATAGGGGAGTTTTATCAAACCCAGGACCAGTAGAGCACCTGCTCATAGCAACCAATCAGATTCCAGCTATTTTTCAGAATGAAATAAGCAATCCACTAAAAAAATAAATGTTTAGTCTTAGAGCCTGATTGAAATCAACCATAAAATAAAATATTTATATTATTAGACGTTGGCACAAATCCAAGTCCTTTTCCTATCAATTTACTCTTATCAGGGGTAAGTTCTTTATATGATATACTGTATTGATCAGCAGTTCACCAATACAATATACCCAATACACAGGGTTATAGTATAGGTGAACTAGATTGTAATGAAGTATTGCGTAGCCCAATCCATGGTCTGATTCCGGAGAGTGGTGTATCAGCCAGTATTGGAGGCAGGACCCAGGATGCACAGCTTCCCTGCCTCCATCCCCTCTGCATGGATATGCTTGCTTACCTTGAGGTCACAAGGAAGAAGGGGTCTCATTAATATTCATGAGGTGAGTGGGCATATAGAAGCAGAAGGGATGAGGCAGGGATGCTGAGTATGCCAGTTCCCGTCACCGTTGCACAAAACTGGACATTTCCCGAATAGCAATGTCGGCTAATACATTCCGTATCTTTGGAACCGGACCTTAGGTCTCACCTCATTTTAATCCGGTTCACCCACACTATAACCCTGTGTAATGGGTTAGTGCAGGTGAACCCGCTGTCAGTGCTCTATAATACCATTCCGTCATTCAAAGGTCACTATGGTCTTCTAATAAAATGTCTATAAGCCACATATATTATCTTTTCACTATTTTCCTCTCAGTGTAAGGCACCGTCTCCCACCATGAGGTCTCCCACCATGAGGTAGAAATGAATTATTTGCAGAATTTGTAGTCCACTTTTCCAGCATCCCATTTTCCCTTATGCTGATATCAAACACACAAAAATGATCATCTCTTTTTCACCCAAAACATTTTGCCATGCTGATTTTTATGCCACCTAATGTGTGGAATGAGATTAGCGAAATTAGCGGAAAAAATATGAATATAGACCTTACTCCAGCTTATCCACATCCCCATGGATATCAGAAAAAATTATGAAAAACATATCACTGCATTTCCCCAAGAATTGTTCACCTCAAGTGTCCAATGTGGCTATTAAATCAGAATAATTAGCTTGAATAGCACTGACTGGAATGGTTGACCTGATCATGGACAACCCAGTAAGCAGACCTCTTTCAGATCTTATCTTCATGATACTTTGTTTCCCACATGGCGCGGCCCTGCCCCCAAACCTCACTGAACATACAGGGCTGTCGCCAGGTAGACCTCTGTGCATGCTGATAGCAGAATACGCAGTATAAGCGCTACCTGGGACCGTACCCTTAAATAACTTGTCTGATACATTTACATAAGACACTAATAGTGACAGGTAAAAACCCTAGTATAAAGGCAACTGTAATGTATTTCCTGTACAATCATATCTACAAGGAAATTTGGTTTTAATTAATAGCTTGAAGCATCAGCTCCGACTTGTCCTTTAAATACCGAAATGTCATGGCTGTCAGGAATATTATTCTCCTCTGATACCTAGATTAAAGCTCTTCTCTTATCATTACTGTTGGTAGAATAAAAATAACCAAAACCCCACGTCTCCTCCTCTACTGTTATTGAGAAGAAGTTTATTTCATACATCCGTTAATGCATTTGAAAACTGTAAAATAATATCTGAAATTTGCTCATTGATCGCGAGCTGCAACTAGTGATAAGCAGAAAATGGCTTGTAGGATACATGCAAAAAATATCTGGCAAAGCACAAGTACCGTATTTTTCGCCCTATAGGACGCACCGGCATATAAGACGCACCCAATTTTAAAGGTGCAAAATCTAGGAAAAAAAGATTCTGCACCAAACAGTGATCTTCAACCTGCGGACCTCCAGATGTTGCAAAACTACAACTCCCAGCATGCCCGGACAGCCGTTGGCTGTCCGGGCTTGCTGGGAGTTGTAGTTTTGCAACATCTGGAGGTCCGCAGATTGAAGACCACTGGTATAAGAGGTAGTACTCACGTGTCCCCGCCGCTCCGGACCCGTCACCGCTTGTCTCCGCTGCCCTGGATGTCGCTCCATCACTGTCGCCGCGTCCTCGGGGTGCCCCGACGCTCCAGACATCTTCTTCCCCGGGATCCACGTCACCGTCATTACGTCGCCTTCATCACGTCGCTATGCACGCCACTCCTATTAGATGACGGGACGGCGTGCGCTATGACGTGATGCAGGGGATCCTGGCACGAAGCAGACACCGAGGAGGCAGGTAAGGTCTCTCCCGGTGTCCTGTAAGCTGCTCGGGACACCGCGGTGGTCCCGAACAGCCTGACTTTCGCTTCAGACGAGGCGGTCAGCTTTGATCGTCGCGTCTGAAGGGTTAATACAGGGCATCACCGCGATCGACGATGTTCTGTATTAGCCGCGGGTCCCGGCCGTTGATGGCCACAGGGACCGACCCGATAGGGGTGTATTTGCCGTATAAGATGCAACAACTTTTCCCCCTCAGTTTTGGGGAACAAAAAGTGCGTCTTATACGGCGAAAAATGCGGTACCATTCAGGTTAGCTAAAAAGTACTAAGAAGGCTCATGGCTAGGCATGCTGTACAATTTAAACATTATAGGTTAAAAAAAACCTTAACAGGAAAAGGACTATAATAGTAGGAATAGTACTAGTGAAAGGACAGGGAGTATTGGTCAGTGGTTCATATTATAAGTTCCTTAAGTTTAGTCAAAGGTTTTGAGTAATAGTATACAACAAGTTGCATTGGGCTGCCTGACAGCTTTTGGGGCTTTTCCAGTGATCCCTGTCTCACTTTTTTCGCTTGTTTATTGTACAGTGGCAATAATATGTAGCACTGAGCATTAGTGTATGCATGCAAGGCAGCAGAGTAAAGCTGTAGAACTTCTCTTTAAAGTCTCTCAATGTGAAAGGGTCACCATTGTAGGTGGGAAGCACAGGATTTCCCAAGAAGACAGGTGCAGCAACAATGGCTCCCAATACATAGGGAGAGGCTGGAGGTGGACTTGCTGGATCCTGCTCCGCCTGTGACGAAGGTCTTGCTGGAATCACAGGGAGAGCACGTCTTTGTGAGGTAGAGTGTTGGTGAAGGAGGCAGTACCCTTCTGACTAGGGGTGGAGACCCCATTGGTGGGGTCACTGGAGCATCGCCCCCCCTGCTGCTCAGGTGGGAACTGTTGCGCTGCAGGTTCTGCCATCTTTGCATTTGGTATGCTGGCCCTTTAAGTAAATCTTGAATTCCTAGGTCCCGAGGAGATAGGCAGTTGTTCTCTAATCTGGAACTTGAGAGCATAGATTTCCAATTTGAGAGCGGTGACTTGAAACTCAATAGCCTTTAGTTGAAATTTGAATGTGTTGATCGGCAGCTGAAGTGACTCAATATAAGACTTCAATTTGGCAATCTGGTGCCTCAGAGTCCCATACTGTTCCAGCTATTTACAACTTCCAACACGCTGTCGCACTCTGCGCCTTTTTCCGCGCTGAACTATCTCTCTTTTTTGATCTCCGGCTCCAGACTCCAACAAAATGGCCGCCGCAGCAACGGGGGCTTCAGTGGGCGGGGTCTCTGGATCACGCGGGCAGGAGGGCCCCGCGCTGACTTCAGCTCTTTCTCTTACAACTTTTAACTCCGCTGTACTCTTCGCCTCCCCCTTTACTTTACATGCGCACTTTCTCCACACAGCACCGTGCGCGCAACCCCTTACTCCGGAGTATAAATCACAGTACATGAATAAAGTCCGTTACTTTCTGGGGGAGTACAACTTCACTAGTGGCAACCGCAGTAGGCACACAGACGAATCCTGTTCGTGCAATGCCAAATAGAGTTGCGGTGGCGGGTGAGAGGATCAAGCCATTTAAGGGTGGCCACCCTGCCTAGGTATAGGGACTATTTATAGGGTATATCAGGGCGAGTGTAGGATCCCTAGGGCCCCGTCAATACCACACACCCCTATAAACAGTCAGGACCGGCCCTCTCCCTCCCGACTCGTGCCTCCCCCCACCCCCATCTAATCATTACTACCTTTCTGTTGGTTATGCTGCAATTAATACCAGCATCACAAAATGCCGTGGAGTGGTCTGGATCCTCGCCTCTAGTTCTTTGTATACATGTCAACTGTAGCCCCAATGTGGAATTTTTTTACAATTACATGAAATATGATCTTTTTACATGTTACCCATATCCCCACCGTGGGATGTTCCATAGATATACTAATCATTGATCAGGTGCATTTGCATACTGGTCCGCTTGCCAATCGTGGCAATGACAGTTTTGCACAAGAGATATTTATATTTACTCATCTTTACTCTTATGCTTCTTTACCTAGCCAATCTTAGCTTGTATCCAAGATAACTGAATCCCTCTATTTTTGTCTATCTTAAACCACATAACTAATACGTCTACAGACATCGGCATCTGCTATCTGACGATGACAGCGTGGCGTGTGTTTGTTTACATGCGATCGCACGCCCCCGTTGGCGTCATGGGGGGCGGTGCGCGCCGCACTGCATATAAGCAGATTAGCCGACGGATGTGACATCAGACGCCATCGCTCCCCACACGAGGAGAGAGCGGCCGGACAACTCCGGCTCCCGCTGACAGCGGGACTGCGTCTGCATACAGTTTGCAGCTCGGCTAACCGTGAGTAACTATACACTATCATTGAATAGTGTGGTATTTTCTTTCAGGTTCTTTCCCTCAAAATGGGTTCTCTTTCCTCTTTTGTAGGTGGATCTGGTTCACGCTGACTGCATCATACTTCTGTGTGCTTAAGTGACCCTAGGGATAGTATCTTCTTCCCCACAGTAACAAATACCTTGCATTATTTTACCTTGCAGGTTGTAATAGGGATAGAAATTACTTTTAGGTTCCTGGGTCACTGCATTTATTTACCTATCATGCTATTGATGTCACTTTGTACTTATTTGACATCTCTATTGTGCATATATAGAAACTTTCTTTTCTCTTAACAGTTGATGGATATGGATAATTAACTATATAATTTAGATGCTCTCGGTCATCGATTTGTTCTTTTATTTGTACCCCCTGAGGACGCTCGCCACATACAAGCGAGCAGAAATGCGTTGGGTGTTGATAATTTGTATTTTTCACTATAGGTCTACAATTAACTGCATCCTTGAGTGATAGGTTGCTTGGGACTGGCTGGGCCCTGCAGAGCCCCGAGTAAACCTTGTTGATGTCTCAAACAAGACTGAGTTGCTTTCAAATTTTGTCATAACACATGGACACATGTTTAATAATTATTATAATTGTGATATTAAAGGTTAAGTTTTATAGAGCACATCCTGGACAATAGCAGTCCTTTCCCCCCATAAAATTATTATAATTAATAACAATATAATAAAGTTTCAATAGTATTTATATGATGAATAAGAAAATCATACAATCATTTGAAAGCCTGTAATACCTATAAAATCTAAATCATTGGCTATACTTTATTTTACTATGTATTAGCCAGGCAATCTCATTCAACTATAAATAGTGAAAATTATAAATTGTTTTGAATACTTTATTCCTTTGCGGATCTGAAGCTTATTCCCATTGTGTATATCAAAGCAATAAAATCTTGGTAATTCTCCAGCCATGCACACAAGCCACTGACCTGACTTTATAAAAGTCATAAACTAGGGAAATTGTTTTGTAATTGTCATGCAATTTATTTTGCTGGCTAATGCAATTTAAATGTCAAAGAAAAGCTGATCTGTATTTCATATGAGTGAAATGTGATCATCACCAGGCATCGCCCGAAACCAGCCCCGCTATATTATATATTCCATTAGCAGCCAAATTATAATTTCTAATAGTCATAAACATTATGCATGCCTGGCCTGCTGGTATATTAGTGTAATAAACCTGCAAAGAACATGAAAGAAGAGTGCAACAGGGGTGGTGTGGCGTTTTTAACTCCTATGGGCTTGTAAGGCAAAGCAATGGGCCGGGTGGTAATATACTTTGCACTGAGTTTACCAATATTTTAAACGATTGTTCAAAAATTGTGCAGTATTATTAGTATACCCTCCTGGGCAGTGTCTGACAATAGTTGGTGTCTACTAAAGAATACACTAAGGTGGATTTCTGATTAACCAGTATAGAATGCAGTGGAAATTACCTGCATATGAGCAATGCACAGAAGTTGCCTGACCAAAACTGCAGTGACCCCTTACTTTCAGTATTAAGAGGATGGTCTGAGAAATTTTCCCATGTACCTGTTTCTGCTTCACAGCACTTGACACAAGGAAGATTCCACTCAGTCAATTTACTTGCAGACATGGGACAACACTGCACCCAGTAATTTTTACACACATACCTTGTCCAGCTCCAGCACTGGCAGTCCTGGCAGCTTCGCTCATCATCTATACAAGGGTTGTTTGTCAGTGAATGATGTGCCGGCCGGCCTATTAGGAGGTGAGAGCCCTGGACCAATCGGCTCGATGCTGGTGCCCACACCTCCCAGAAGAGAATAATTTAAACCTGCTCTGATTGCAAATCTGTGCCTGCGGTAGAGGGTTTCCCCTTTACTAGCCTTCCTTGTTCTGTGTCTCCTGCTAACCTGACATGTATGCCTTACCTCTGCTTGTGACCTGATTACTCTTTGCTTGCTGATTTTAGAACATGCCCCTCAACTATTGCTTGTCTTGACTTTTCATTGGTTTGGGATTTTGTACTAAGCTTCCCTCTATGTTTCCATACTTCTGGCTTGTCTTTAATTAACTGCTTGTTTGCAGTTTTTTTTTTACAGTATCTGCCCATGTGTTGCTGACTGGACTGACTATTCTTAAAGCCTCTGCTCCTGATTTAGTGCAGCGTAAGGACCATCACCCAGTTAGAGGCCACTGTTTTAGGGAGGATCATACAAGTAGGTAGGATCAGTGGTTGGGGTAGGAGCATGGTCTGCACCGCTCCCTACCTGGGACATGACCAAGAAATGGCTGAGAGGACAATTCCTGGAAAACACCAGGACCGACACTGTTAGAATAGTGGTGGCTGGTAAAGAGGGAAGTTTGGTACAGGTTCTTTTCTTTTTTAGCATAGTTACATATAAAAATACACCCAGACAACCTCTTTAATAGTTATTTATTTGTACAGTTTACTGGATCATTATCTGCATTTTAATCAAATGAATGTAAATGAAAAAAATAAAAATAATAAACAGAGAATGTCTGATAAATTCCATAGCATCCTCAAATTATCTTAATATTAGGAAGAATTAAAATCAATGAAAGAGGAAGATATTAAAAGGAAATATTATCATCAGCAATTAAGACAAGCCTTAAAAAAAATCCTCCTGGGCAATTCTGTTATACATCATAAAAATCATATGTATTTTGTGGTTTAATAATGACATGATATTAATAACTTAATATTAAAATTATTTTAGATTAGATTAATTTTTTTCTCCATATCATTCTATTGATCTTTCTAGCTTTAATTATAAAGCTAGAAATATATATATATATATATATATATATATATATATATATATATATATATATATATTTGTAATATTTTTTTAGGCATGTTGAAATAGGCTATGTTCACATTACCATCTTGGCTTCTTCTCTTAAAGGAACCATAATATTTATTTATTTATTTAATGCGTTTTTTTTATTTTTATTGACTCTCTTTAACACTTTAACGTTCTTTCCATGGTATGAATAGTGATGTAAACATCTTGGAAACTGGGGTTAATAGAGTCTTGTCCACTTTTGAATACCATTTTGTTTTCTTGCTCCAAATAGGTTTTAACTTAAAAAATATCCCCTCCCCCCTTTTTACTTTGACACTAAGCCTTCTTATTCTTGCATTTACCTACATACTCATACTTACTTTTTTAAAGTCTTTACCGAAATGTTGTACAGCCAAGGCTTTGCACCGTTTCAGTTCTAGTCTTCTTAAAGGCATACGCTTTTCTTACCTGGTTTATAGGATAAGGATACATAAAATAACTATATGAAAGCATTAAACATCTTTAGATTAGTGGACTTTATTGGTACTGTTGGAGCTGTTGTTATAGGGAATTTGCCAGTTGTACAAGCGGACTCATAACCCTGGCTTTTCCTAATTATAGAGGCAGGAGCAGATTAAGAGTGGTCTGTTCTCCTGGGCAACAATGGTCATTGGCCCCTTACCAATGCACTAGTTTACCATATTTCATTTTTGTGGACTTGGCATTTACTTTTATTACAAGTGTACTTTTGGATTCTCTGTGATTCTTCTAGCCATGGGCCTCCAGAAACTCTCTGTATGTACAGACGGTCAGTCCGCTCATGTGTAAGAGGATAGAAACTAAACTTTAAAAAGTCCTTTGAAAAGACACCAAAGCATAGCAAACTCCATGTCCTATTTTCATCACAATATAATCCTATAATTATGACTATTCAGATGATTCCCAACACAATATTATAAAAAGAGAAACATTAAAAACAACTGTGTGACCTGGTAATGTGAACAGTTATTTCCGAATCCTATTTTATTTTACATGTTACAATAATATAATACATTTAAAGATCGTGATTACTATGAGCCTAAACAATACAAAAAAAATGTTTTTATGATTGCATTTTCATGTTCCTATTCAATTTTGATGAGCACAAGTAATGGGAAGATTCAAGCTTCTCACGCATCTCAAAGGTTAATTGGTTGAGCAACATTTTAATTTATTCCAATTTATCTCATAAGTATTCATCTCTAATGGATTTACATATTTTACTTTCATTAAAGTCCGATACAGTAAAGTCTTTCCTCAAAACTTTGTTTTATTACTTTTACTATTAATTTACTTTTGATTTATTGTTAGCATTATTTGTAGATATTTTTATGTCCTTGAGATGACCTTTCCTCAAAGCAACAAAAGATATCTGTCGTAACAAGGTCATAAGTAATTGTCTCACAGCCTTAATTGGACCCCTCCTTAAAGGGGAACTCTGCCCCTAGACATCTTATCTCCTATCCTAAGGATCGGAAATTAGATGTCTGATCGTGGGGGGTCCCAGCAGCCGGCATCACAGAGGCCGGAATCCCTGCGATCAGATATCTTATCCCCTATCCTTAGGATAGAGGATAAGATGTCTAGGAGTGGAGTACCCCTAGAGGCAGCAATTATACATTTTTCCTCCTCGCCTTCTAATAGCCACAACGCTTTCATTTTTCCACCTACAGACCCATATGAGGGCTTGTTTAATGCACCACCAATTGTATTTTGTAATGACATCACTCATTTTACTACAACATCTACGGTGAAACAAAAATTACACGTTATCTTTATTCAGTAGGTCAATACAATAAAATGATACCCAATTGGTATAGGTTTTGTTTAATTTTACCACTTTTTGTAAAAACATTAATATGCTTGCCTATAGCAGAGTATTGATCAGTGTTATTGGTGTTCTATTTGTACAGGCTGCTAAAGCTACCTGAACATTTGGAGCACCGATTGGACAGCTTGAAAGCAGGTAGAGACAGTCAGTCCATCATCCCAGCTTATTGGGGCTTGTGTGATTTGGCAGCGGTGGTCCCAATCAGCCATAGCTATGTCAATGAGTGGCAATGTCATGTTTTAAAGGCACAAGGGTAATACATGTTATGGGAAGAATATGGCTTACAGTAGAGATGGCTAGTCAGTATTGATTTTCCAATACCTTTCCATCATCTGGAGAATTTTTCCATGGTCAGAATCAGTGACTCTAATAATAACATTGTATTAGCAATTGATACTTGCTAATTAATTTGGTAATGTATCATTTATAGTGGCAATGCTGCAGTCATTAAAGTTTTTTTTAGGACTTTAGGCTTGAGAGTGCCACAGCCCCATCATTCAGTTATAGAAACCCCCTTTAAAATGTTTTATTATATTTATGGTATACTACAACCAGATGAAATGATTTCAGACCAAAGATAATACACTGCTGTAGGCAACAAGCTATATTTAGCAAAACTGGGTATCGTTGATCGCTGAAATGTGCTATTGACTATTAACAATCAACCCTCTTAGAAATGCTCATTCCCTGCTAATCATACCAAGCCGTCATCCATTTATTCTAAAAATAAATGTGGCCACAGATTTCCTGCATATTTAATATTCAGCATCCGAGTTAAAATTAGAATTTTGGAACCTCATCTATTAAGTCCTTCTAAAAGTGGACATGCCAGAAAACAGATTAACTTTTTATCTAGGAGGTCATGTGAAATCTTCCCCAAATGATTTATTCTTTCATTATTACATTTACATCTTACATAGTGAAGGTGATGTACGATAAATAATTCATCGAGGGAAGGGGGGTGGGGGCAAGGTTCCCTTTCTTCCTTTTAATTATGTGAAATATGAGGCCATAAATGTTCTTGAATTCTGCTGCCTACAGAAATTATCATCATAAAGGGACGTAAATAATCCTCAGTGTTCTGAAAGCTAACAAACATGACGGATTCATAGTGCTATAAATATGCTTCTAAATATAGCAGATTAAATTATTACCCTTGTTTTCTATTTCAATTTCTTTTCATGAACTGGTTATCTGTCAGGATCTGCTAAATGTCTTGTGAAAAAAGAAAGAACTTAAGGAACCGATTGTTAGCTCAGCCAATGAACAAGTGATGTCCCACGACGTGTGTCTGAGGGATAGGAGCATCGGTTCTCAGACATTATCGTTATTGCAGATGTGTGTTTATTATTTTGCGCTGTTTTATACTGTACATGTGTGATTATGTGGCTTTCTACTTCTTTACATGGTTATGTAACTTTGTATTGTTCCTTTGTATTGGCTGTAAATGAAGGCATCCATTTACTTATACTGTTCCAAAGCTTAACATTGGGTACATTCTAAATAGTGAAAGGAGTCTGATGAAGTGTGAGGTGCCCCTAATCCCCCTCCTCAGAGGCAGGTCTTAAAACTCAGGGATTGTTGGGGCACATCTTCTCTTGCTAAGTAAGGATTTTACATCACAATGAACCCAACCCATTCTAAGGGATAAAGGGAAGAGTGAAGATAACGAGACACAGACTCAAGTCTGTGGGGAGATGTTCCATGGGAACCAAATAACTAAAGTAGGATCATTTAGGATTTCATACCAGGCCTAAAAACTGTCAAGCTACACATTTACCAAGTCATCCGCATCCTTCAGTGGTTATTGAAGCTTAATTTATTAAGCAATGCAAAGAAGAAGAAGACATGGCAACTCACCCATAGGACTTCTGTAACAGGTATGATTTATGCCGGCATCGGAGCAAAATCAATGGTGAAGCGACACGCTACAGCATGGAACAGAGGGAGAGTGGGACAGGTGCAGGGACTGGCTACGTTTCATGTCAAATGACGCTTCTTCTGGCCAAGTGGCCAGAAGAAGTGTCATTTGACATGAAACGTGGCCAGTCCCTGCACCTGTCCCACTCTCCCTCTGTTCCATGCTGTAGCGTGTCGCTTCACTATTGATTTTGCTCCTATGCCGGCATAAATCATACCTGTTACAGAAGTCCTATGGGTGAGTTGCCATTCTTCTTCAGCACAGCACATTGAATACTAGAGAACATACTTTAAAATAGGAATCGACCGATATAGTTTTTTAGGGCCGATACCAATACTCTGTGGAGGTTAGGGCCGATAGCCGATAATGTATACCGATATTCCGGTATAAATTATCGGCTATTTATCCCCCCGCGACACCGCTGCAGATCATTGATTTAAAGCGGGTGCTTTAAATCAATGAACTGCAGCAGCTTTTACGGTGCCAGAGACCGCCGCCGCCACCCACTTCTCTCCCCCTGCCTGTTCGGGGGACCTCCTGAGTCCTATCACCGCCCCCCCCCCACCGCACCGCCCCGGCCAGAGACCGCCGCTGCCCCATTGTCTCCCCCATCCCCTGTTTTATAATTACCTGTTCCTGGGGCCCAGGGTCCACGCTACATCTGGCTCTGGTGGCGTCCTGAGCTGTCACTGTGCGCACTGACAGTGACGTCGCGTTGAGGACGTCACTCGTCATTGAGCAGTGCAGCGCACAGCATAACACAGGAAGCAGCAGGAGCCAGAAGTAGCATGGCCCCCGGGAACCGGTAATTATAAAATCGTTGATTGGGGAGGCAATGGGGCGGCAGCAGTCTCTGGCCGGGGCGATGCAGTGGTGGGTGCGGCGCGGTGGGTGGTGCGGCTCGGTGGGGGGGCGTTGCATTATCGGATTATCGGAGAGGTAATTGCCAATACCGATAACGCCCAAAATTGTGAATATCGGCCGATAATATCGGCCAAACCGATAATCGGTCGATCCCTACTTTATAACCAATGGTGGTCAGTGAAGCATATGAGTTTTGAAACATGTCCTATCCATTTGCAGTGGTAAGGTTCTCACACCTTTATAGTTATTTTTCATTAAAGTCTATAGAAGGTATAAAAAGTCAAATGAGCACCCTCCCACTCTTTTCATAATTTTTTCTTCTTTATAACAGAGGCTGAGGGTGCATTTGTGGATAAATCTATCCTAAAAATTGGATACAATGATAATGCCTAAAAGATAAAACAAATATTGGACCAAAGCTTCCTGAACATGTTTTGTATGAAGTGTAAAGTTGCTATTTTATACTGCAATAGTCCATCCGAAAAATCATTTGGGAAAGGCACATTGGGGAAACTTTCCTTTATTTTCGGTTAGCAAACATCACAGACAGCAGGGGATAACCCAGACTCTATGCAGCACAGAGGTGAGGTTACAGCTGTTTCATGCCAGCATTGGCACTTGGTCAAGTCACCAGCTATATTATACAGCCTCTTCTGATTTTATGCATTTCCGCCCCATCAACAGATACAGTTGCTTCTGGGACAGCTCCAGGGACCTGCCTTGGAGGAACTTCGCACCTGGCCAGCGTCTGACAAAGCCACAGTGGGGCAGATCTTCGAAGGACTTTCTCAGGTGTTCACCATTCTGCAGGGAGTTTTCTATAAGTATTGGGGTCCAGAAAAGTTGTGTGAGCCTAGAGAAGCAGAATTTAGAGTAATTGCAGGGAACGGGAAACCAGTACCCAGACATGGCTACTGGGAGCCCACGGTGAAGGTGGGAGAGCATGTGTTAGAAAGGCAGGGTGTGATTGTCACCAGTGTTAGGGATGAAGGAGCAGCTGATTTAATCTTAGGCAGGAATATTATGAAGCACTGTTTTGATGATATTGTCTGTGCACTGCATGCATCTCTCCTTCACTTGTCACCTCCAGGACGGCGAACTGCACAACACCACCTCAAAATCCTCCAAGCAGAACAGAAGTTTGTGAATCATCAAGGAGAAATCTGTCGAGTTAGGATTCAAGACATACGCGCTGTTACTCTGCAACCACAGACGGAGACAGTTAGTTGGTGTTGCGCCCGACCTGGGTGAAAAATCAAGGTTACCAAGCGCTCTTGGAGCCCATCGTGCTGGAAGATTGTCCCTTGGTGCGAGCCGCTAGAAGCCTGGTAACGGTACGAAATGGGAAAGTTCCGATAAGACTAATTAATCTCTCTGAAGTTGCCGTTCGGCTACCCAAATATACCACTGTGGCTAAACTGCACCATTTGGACGCAAGAGATATGGTCTCGAAGTCACAAGCGGCCCAATGAAGACCTGAAGCAATTTTTGTAGAAAAGGACCACTATAATCCAGGCGCTGCTTGATCCAAAGATGCAAGGATGCAGGGAGGTATTGTAAACCAGAAGCTTTTATTGTATGCTGTAATACAATAAAAGCTTCTGGTTTACAATACCTCCCTGCATCCTTGCATCTTTGGATCAAGCAGCGCCTGGATTATAGGGGTCCTTTTCTACAAAAATTGCTTCAGTTTCTACAGGAAGATACCCGTCTTCCTGTGATCATTGGCAGCTGATCCCTATCTCTTGATACCCCGGATGAGGGGTGATATGCGCAATTTCTCCATTTATAAGGTGAGCGGCCATCTTCACTAAAATCCTGGGTTTATTCACCCAGTAAGTGTAGTGGATTCCTCACCTGCCAAGGGTAATACACGAGGCGCTGCCTCCCGGTTGTCTTTTTTGTCTCCACTTTTATACAATGAAGACCTGATCAGAGTCCAATGGAACCCTGGTGGGTTCAGCTACAAAAAGGGGACGAAGACACCCCCAGGGAACAGGTGGAAGGAGTCATCCAAGTCGCTAAACAATATCAAGAGGCTTTCAGCAAGTTCCCCACAGACTTTGGCAGGACCACGATGATCAAACATCGGATTCTCACTGGGGACAGTCCACCCATTAAGGAGAGGCATCGCCCTGTGGCTCCTGGAATGTATCAGACCATAAAGAAGATGCTCGTGGAAATGAAAGAGGCTGATGTTATCCAAGAAAGCCAGAGCCCTTGGGCCCCTCCTTTGGTCCTTGTCAAGAAAAAAGATGGGACTATCCGCTTTTGCGTATTGAAGAATCCTTGACTGCACTGGGGTCTGCCGCCTACTTTTTCACATGGAGGGGGATAGAGAGAGGAGGATAGAGAGAAGAGAGCATTTGTGACCCCCATGGGACTCTTCGAGTTTAAAAGCATGCCCTTCGGACTGTGCAATGCACCAGCTACTTTCCAACGCTTAATGGAGCGATGTTTAGGACATCTCAACTTCCAGAGTGTTCTGTTGTATCTAGATGATGTCATTGTCTATTCCCGGACATATCAGGAGCACCTGGACCACCTGAAAGAGGTTTTCCAAGTCCTTATCCAACATGGGCTCAAGGTTAAACCCTCTAAATGTCACCTGTTGAAGCCGCAAGTACACTATCTGGGACATGTCGTCAGTGCCCAAGGAGTTCAGCCAGATCCGGAAAAAGTCAGTGCTGTGAGAGAATGGCCTACACCCAAGACAGTGCGAGATGTCCGAAGTTTCCTGGGATTTGCTGGTTATTACCGACGCTTCATCCCCCACTTTGCCCAAATTGCCGGACCCTTGACAGAGTTACTGAGAGGAACTGCCCGGGAGAATTATAATGGGAGGCTACCCATACAGTGGGCAGAAGATCAAGAAAATGCCTTCCGAGCCCTGAAATACCTCCTCACGGAACCCCCTATTTTGGCGTATCCTGATTACAGACGGCCATTCCGTTTATATACAGACGCTAGCTTCGAAGGTCTGGAAGCAGTCTTATCTAAGGTACAAGATGGCAAAGAGAGGGTAATTGCCTACGTCAGCCGACATCTCCGAGGCGCCGAAAAGAATGACGCTAACTACAGCTCCTTTAAACTGGAGCTCCTGGCCTTGGTCTGGGCCATTACAGAGAAGTTTAAAGACTATCTGGCTGCTTCTCCCTTCACGGTCTACACTGATAACAACCCCTTGGCCCATTTGAACACTGCTAAGTTGGGGGCTCTTGAACAATGCTGGGCCTCCCGATTGGCCAACTATGATTTCAACATCAAGTACCGCAGCGGAAAAACTAACGTTAATGCGGATGTACTTTCTTGTATGGCCCCGAGGGAAGCACCTCCTGCTGAAGATGTGTGGGAAGATGTGGAGATGCCTCCCTTCTACCAAAGGTTTGTGAGCCAGAGTGCTCTAACTGCCCAGGAGGGTGACGAACCTGAATCTCTCAAAGTCCCTGAAGATTTATCCACATGGAAGACACTTCAGGACGAAAGCCGGGTTATCGGGGACCTCTTAGCCTATTGCCTCCATAAGAAAGTGCCCACTCGGCTGCACAAGACACAAGGGGACTTTGAATTGAAACGGCTGTGGTGACAGAGGAATCGCCTGTTCCTGCACAAGGGGTTGATATACCAAAATTCCCTGGATCCAGTTTCCGGAGATCGCATACATCAGATTGTGGTCCCTAGAAGAGATGCAGCCATGGTCCTGAATGCCTATCATGACCAGTCCGGGCATTTCAGGGTCCATAAGACTGAAGCCACCGTTAGAAGAAGATTTTACTGGATAGGGATGTAGGGAGACATCGAGAAATGGTGCTCTGAATGCTCCATGTGCAATGTTATCAAGAATCCCAGAAGGGACGCAAGGGCCCCTTTACATCCCATCTGTACGGAGAGGCCGAACCAGATTGTTGCCTTGGATCATGTGAAGTTGGCCCCCATTCAATCTGGCTATTGCCATGCTCTGACCATGGTGGATCATTACTCTAAGTGGGTGGTCATGGTCCCTGTCAAGGACCTTACTGCCAAGACAGCTGCTCAGATCTTCTATCGTCATTGGCTCCAACCTCTGGGATGTCCCGAATCGGTTCTCACGGATCGGGGAACCGCCTTTGAAGCCCAGTTGTTCCAAGAACTTTGCCAGTTGCATGACTGCAAGAAGCTCCGGACAACGGCCTACCATCCCCAAGGGAATGGGCTCTGCGAGAGGACCAATCAAGTGTTCAGCGAAATGCTCAGAGCTGCCTCTGTCTCAAAGCACGAAGAGTGGCCCCGGTTGTTGCCTGAACTCCTAGAAATTTACAACAACACTGTCCACTGTTCTATATACGCCCTTTTTCCTGATGATGGGCCGACACGGTCAATTGCCAAAGGATCGGACCTTCGGGCTGCAGGCACCTTTAAACAATTCCCCTCAGGTTTCCCAAGGTTGGGTGTCGGAGCATCAACGAAGAATAGAGGAGGCCAAAAACATTGTTGAGAAGAAAATGGGTGAAGTTCATGGGCGTCAGCAGAAAGATTATAATCGACATGCTTCGGCTCAGCCCTTCCAGCTTGGAGGTGTAGCTCTGAAAGTTCCCTAGGACCCATAAATTGGACTCATTGTGGGAAACAGAACCCTACACCATTACTGCAGTCCCTTACCCTGAAACAGATGTATATGAGATACAGAAAGAAGGGTTCGAGCCGCAGGTGGTCCACAGGAACAGAATAAAAGTGTGCCTGAAAGAAGACATGCTTGGGCCACCTCCATCTACTCCACCTACTCCCCCTCCAACAAGGCCAGTGAGACTATATGTGCTGGGAGAAGGAATTCATCCCACCATGGACATTCCTCTGTTCCCCTCTCATCAGCCTACCATGTATTGGGGTATACCATTTACAGCTCCACCCAGCCAGCCGCCACTGGTTGCTCCGCCCAGTCAGGTGCCAGTAGCCGTTCCATCCAGCCAGTTACCAATAGCTGTTGCTCCCTATCAATCACCATTGGTTACTACACCAAGCATCAGTCCTACTCCTGTGGCTGCTCCAAATCTTGACGCACCTTCTCCACCTGATTTCAGAGAACCTCCCAGTCCAACCGAAGATATTGCTTCTGTTTCCAGACCTCCAGCTGGTCCCACTGGGACCGAAGTTCTTGCAGAATCACCAAGTGAAGAGACTCCTGATGACTCGGAGGTGGTGTTGCGGCGGTCTCAAAGGACTACACAGGGTAAACTACCCTTAAGGTACCAAGATTCACATTCAGTACCTGCACACATGGTACCTTGGATAACTCACTTCAATGCACTACCTATATCTTTTCAATACTCTAAACTACTCATTTAAATGTACTACCTCAGTCTACTTCAGAACATACACAAAAACAAAAATATATCTCACATTCAAGAAATACTTAGGAATTGTAGCCTATTGATACCCAATTCCTGCCACTGTTAGGTACACTCATATTTCTCTTGTCTTTATTACATGTGTGAGATGTCTTTATTACGTGTGTGTTCTAGTGGTAAGTAGCGTGTAGCCAATAGACCCTAGTAGCCATCCTTATTGGTAGATAGCCTTGGGCAAGCCAATATACCCTTCTGTGTACTAACAGGTGACTCGTCGTGGCAAAAAGAAGAATGTGGTGAGATTTCAAAATGTTTAGACAGCTTGAGACTAAAGGTTATAGAGAGCTGTACATGAATGTATAGTTAGCCTCATAAATGTCATATGAGCTATATATAAAAGTGTTTAAGGAGCTAGAAACTAAAGGTTAGATAGCTTCCTCAATGTCTAGATAGCTTCAATATTGTCTAGTCAAGATGTTAGTCAGAGTAACAACAAGTACAAATGTGTGTAATGTTTACTTAGGTTTTGTCAGGACGTATAGAATTTTTTTTAGGTATAATCCTGTTCTAGTCCTAGTTCCTCTGCCTTAGGGGACAGGCGTCGAGGTTGACTTATTTTAAGTAAGGGGGTTTGTGGGGTCCCGGTACCGTATTGTATATGTTACCTATATAGAGGTCCCCATAGTCAGAGTCCCTAGGACGTCGGGGTCCCTCTTTTGTAGTTTTCCACTTGTCACCGCTCACTTAGTCGATGACAATATAGCAGTTCTATTTAATATTAATATAAGTATAAGGAGAAATATGTATATATTTAGTTATCTACCTGTTCGGAGCGTAGCAGGACCTGAGGGTCACTTGATCAGGTTAAAACTGTATGGTTTTGCTACAGGACCTTTGGAGGTTCCCGTGACGTGTTCACCCACAATGCACTGTAACGGTGAGTGACAGTCGTTATGGACCAATCCAAAACGACCCGCCCCTGCCCATATAAGGGACCTGTGCCATCTTGATCCCTCTCTTGGGTTGCTGACTCTGGAAGAGGTAGGACCTCCGCAGCTTACAAGACAATTTACTAGGCCAAAGCCTTGCGGCCTAGGCCTTTAACATAGCGGATAGACTAAGCAATTCCCCGCTACTCATCGCAAGATCACTGGACCTAAATACTCACCTAAATCCAGTGGATCTCTGCTATACAATTCTTAAGAAGCTAAATTGGGCTTATCTGATCCCAACCGACTGTCAATCGCTGCTCAAGCTATATGTAAAGAGACTCTGTTATCTGGACTGTTACTATTACTTCATGCACAGAAATTCCTCAGTAAAAGTTCCTGCAAGTTTTCAGTAAACAGCGGTTGTGGACAATCCTTTATTTCTCCATCACCTATTGCTCTTGGGAAGGGTGATACCAGGCTGAGGGTTAAATGCTGTGTTTCTTGATATTGCCACCGTTCCCAAGAGCAATAGGTGATGCAAAAATAAAGGATTGTCCACAACCGCTGTTTACTGAAGACAAGGGACAAGGGTTAACAGCGCCCTTAACTATCCTGAACAGCAACACCCTAACTACCCTACACTCCCACGAGGCTTGATCCTCTCACCCGCCACCACACCTCCACGCTGTGTCATTCAGCCCCTATATGGTCTCCTCATGTTGCCAACACCTCCATGCTGTCTCATTCTGCCACTATATGGTGTCCTCATGCTTCAGCCTCATCCAAGCTGTGTCATTCAGCCACTATATGGTCTCCTCATGCTGCCACCACCTCCACGCTGTGTCATTCAGCCACTATATGGTCTCCTTATGCTGCCAGCACCTCCATGCTGTGTCATTCAGCCACTATATGGTCTTCTCATGCTGTCAACACCTCCATGCTGTGTCATTCAGCCACTATATGGTGTCCTCATGCTGTCAACACCTCCACGCTGTGTCATTCAGCCACTATATGGTGTCCTCATGCTGCCAAAACCTCCACGCTGTGTCATTCAGCCACTATATGGTGTCCTCATGCTGCCAACACCTCTACGCTGTGCCATTCAGCCACTATATGGTGTCCTCATGCTGCCAACACCTCCACGCTGTGTCATTCAGCCACTATATGGTCTCCTCATGCTGCCAACACCTCCACGCTGTGCAGGGACGTGCACAGACATTTTGGAGGGCAGGGGCTCAAATAAAAAAAGGGCACTATAAAAAATAGTGTATTTTTTATACCATAACATTTTTTATAAAAAGCAATCAAAACAAAAATGGTACCTATAAAAACTTCAGATCACGATGCAAAAAATTAGCCCTCATACGTCCCTGTATGCAGAAAAATAAAAAAGCTATAGGGGTCAGAAGATGACAATTTTAAACACAAATTTTGGTGCATGTAGATATAATTTTTTCAAAGTAGAAAAATAAAATAAAACCTATATAAATTAGGCATCCTTGTAACCGTATGGACCTACAGAATAAAGATATGGTGTCATTTTTACTGAAAAGTGCACTGTGTAGAATCAGAAGCCCCCAAAAGTAAAAAAAATTGCTGTTTTGTTGTTTCAATTTTGCCCCACAAATATTTTTCTGGTTTTGCCATAGAGTTTGTGGTGAAATGATTGAAGTCATTACAAAGTACGATTTCTGATGCAAAAAACAAGCCCTTATATGGGTATACAGGTGGAAAATTGAAAACATTATGATTTTTAGAATGTGAGGAGGAAAACACGAACGTGAAAAAATTACTTCTGTAGTTCTATTCTTCTTTTATTTTCTTCTGGGAATGTTTGATTCAGAGTTTCCCAACCAGGGTGCCTTCAGCTGTTGCAAAACACCCAGCATGCCCAAACAGCCAATGGTTGTCTGGGCATGCTGGGAGTTGTAGTTTTGCAACAGCTGGAGACACTGGAAACACTGGTTTGGTTATAGGCCATTATATGCTTGATCTCCTCAAAATCAACCCCCTCCCTCCCCGGCTCCACCCAAAAATTGCTCAACTACAACCACCAGTATGTAAAGGAACATAGCACTACTACAACCACCAGTATGTAAAGGAACATAGCTCTACTACAACCACCAGTATGTAAAGGAACATAGCACTACTACAACCACCAGTATGTAAAGGAACATAGCTCTACTATAACCACCAGTATGTAAAGGAACATAGCTCTACTACAACCACCAGTATGTAAAGGATCATAGCTCTACTACAACTAACAGTATGTAAAGGAACATAGCTCTACTACAACCACCAGTATGTAAAGGAACATAGCTCTACTACAACCACCAGTATGTAAATAACATAGCTCTACTACATCCACCAGTATGTAAAGGAACAAAGCTCTACTACAACCACCAGTATGTAAAGGAACATAACACGACTACAACTACCAGTATGTAAAGGAACATAGCTCTACTACAACCACCAGTATGTAAAGGAACATAGTACTACTACAACCACCAGTATGTAAAGGAACATAGCTCTACTACAACCACCAGTATGTAAAGGAACATAGCTCTACTACAACCACCAGTATGTAAAGGAAAATAGCACTACTACAACCACCAGTATGTAAAGGAACATAGCTAACTACCAGTATCCAAAGGAACATAGCTCTACTACAACCACCAGTATGTAAAGGAACATAGCACGACTACAAATACCAGTATGTAAAGGAACATATCTCTACTACAACCACCAGTATGTGAAGGAACATAGAACTACTACAACCACCAGTATGTAAAGGAACATAGCACTACTACAACCACCAGTATGTAAAGGAACATAGCTCTACTACAACCACCAGTATTTAAATGAACACAGCTCTACTACGACCTTCAGTATGTAAAGGAAAATAGCACTACTACAACCACCAGTATGTAAAGGAACATAGCTCTACTACAACCACCAGTATTTAAATGAACATAGCTCTACTACAACCACCAGTATGTAAAGGAACAAAGCTCTACTACATCCACCAGTATGTAAAGGAACAAAGCTCTACTACAACCACCAATATGTAAAGGAACATAGCTCTACTACAACCACCAATATGTAAAGGAACATAGCACTACTACAACCACCAGTATGTAAAGGAACATAGAACTACTACAACCACCAGTATGTAAAGGAACATAGCTCTACTACAACCACCAGTATGTAAAGGAACATAGCTCTACTACAACCACCAGTATGTAAAGGAACATAGCTCTACTACAACCACCAGTATGTAAAGGAACATAGCTCTACTATAACCACCAGTATGTAAAGGAACATAGCACAACTACAACCACCAGTATGTAAAGGAACATAGTATTACTACAACCACCAGTATGTAAAGGAACATAGCTCTACTACAACCACCAGTATTTATAGGAACATAGCTCTACTACAACCACCAGTATGTAAAGGAACATAGCACGACTACAACCACCAGTATGTAAAGGAACATAGCTCTACTACAACCACCAGTATGTAAAGGAACATAGCACTACTACAACCACCAGTATGTAAAGGAACATAGCTCTACTACTACCACCAGTAGTATGTCCCGGGTATCGGTTGATAGGAGTCCCACATCCCTGAATATAAATATGTGTGTGTGTATGTGTGTGTGTTTCCCAACCAGAGTTCTTTCAGCAGTTGCAACAGCTGGAGGCACTCTGGTTGTGAGACATACTTGCATAAATCAGTGTTTCACAACCAGGGTGACTCAAGCTGTTGCAAAACTACAACTCCCAGCATGCCCGGACAGCCTATACAGCTTGCCGCACCCTGGTTGGGACACACTGATTACAGACAAATATAAAAACTTACATACAAACATAAGTGTACTTCAGGGGCGCCATGCGATTGTTGTTAAAGGAACCGAGCATCTCCAAGAGTGCCATCGCTATACCAGTGACCCCTGCAGAGAGGCTCATTTCTAAATGAAGGGCAGGGAGATGCTCGGCTAAAGGGCAGGGTCACGGCAGGGGCTGAAGCCCCCTTTGAACCCTATGTGTGCACGGCCCTGATGCCGTGCCATTCAGCCACTATATGGTATCCTCATGCTGCGAACACCTCCACGCTGTGTCATTCAGCCACTATATGGTTTCCTCATGCTGCCAACACCTCCACGTTGTGCCATTCAGCCACTATATGGTATCCTCATGCTGCCAACAACTCCACGCTGTGTCATTCAGCCACTATATGGTGTCCTCATGCTGCCAACACCTCCACACTGTGTCATTTAGCCACTATATGGTGTTCTCATGCTGGCAACACCTCCATGCTGTGCCATTCAGCCACTATATGGTGTCCTCATGCTGCCAACACCTCCACGCTGTGCCATTCAGCCACTATATGGTGTCCTCATGCTGCCAACACCTCCACGCTGTGTCATTCAGCCACTATATGGTCTCCTCATGCTGCTAACACCTCCACGCTGCACCATTCAGCCACCATATGGTGTCCTCACACTGATGCCACCTCCAGGCTCTGTCATTTTGCCGCTCTGCGGCAGTGATTCTAAAAGCGATGCCGGTAATCTGCATGTTATTCTGAATAACAGTATTATTTCACTACCCCAGCACACTCCATATGCGTGTTAGAACACAGCAAAGTGTTCTATACCCCTATTGGAGCTCTCTGTAGGCCAGAAATAGCTGTTTTTAACCCCTTAAGGACACAGCCCATTTTCACCTCTAGGACGCAGCCCTTTTTTGCACATCTGACCACTGTCACTTTAAACATTAATAACTCTGGAATGCTTTTACTTATCAATCTGATTCTGAGATTGTTTTTTCGTGACATATTCTACTTTAACATAGTGGTAAATTTTTGTGGTAACTTGCATCCTTTCTTCGTGAAAAATCCCAAAATTTGATGAAAAAATTGAAAATTTTGCATTTTTCTAACTTTGAAGCTCTCTGTTTGTAAGGAAAATGGATATTCCAAATATTTTTTTTTTTTGGATTCACATATACAATATGTCTACTTTATATTTTCATCATAAAATTTATGAGTTTTTACTTTTGGAAGACACCAGAGGGCTTCAAAGTTCAGCAGCAATTTTACAATTTTTCACAAAATTTTCAAACTCGCTATTTTTCATGGACCAGTTCAGGTTTGAAGTGGATTTGAAGGGTCTTCATATTAGAAATACCCCATAAAAGACCCCATTATAAAAACTAGACCCCCCAAAGTATTCAAAATGACATTCAGTAAGCGTTTTAACCCTTTAGGTGTTTCACAGGAAAAGCAGCAAAGTGAAGGAGAAAATTCAAAATCTTCATTTTTTACACTTGCATGTTCTTGTAGACCCAATTTTTGAATTTTTACAAGGGGTAAAAGGATAAAATTTATACTTGAATTTGTAGCCCAATTTCTCTCGAGTAAGGACATACCTCATATGTCTATGTAAATTGTTCGGCGGGCGCAGTAAAGGGCTCAGAAGCAAAGGAGCGACAAGGGGATTTTGGAGAGTACGTTTTTCTGAAATGGTTTTTTGGGGGCATGTTGCATTTAGGAAGCTCCTATGGTGCCAAAACAGCAAAAAAAAAAAAACATGGCATACCATTTTGGAAACTAGACCCCTTGAGGAACGTAACAAGGAATTAACTGAGCCTTAATACCCCACAGGTGTTTCATGACTTTTGCATATGTAAAAAAAAAAAAAAAAAAATTTCACTAAAATGTGTGTTTCCCCCCAAATTTCAAATTTTTGCAAGGGTTAATAGCAGAAAATACCCCCCAAAATTTGTAACCCCATCCCCATAAATTGACCTGAAGTGCATTACGGGCGAACTACAATGCTCAAAAGAGAAGGAGTCATATTTGGCTTTTTGAGAGCAAATTTTGCTCGGGGGGCATGTCGCATTTAGGCTGCTGCAGCTCAAACTTGAAGCAGGGAACTCACTGTAATCCGTCGCCAGTGTGAATGTAACCTGTACATTCACATGGGAGGGGGGGGGAACTACAACTCCCAGCATGCACTGACAGAAAGTGCATGCTGGGAGTTGTAGTTTTGCAACAGCTGGAGGCACACTGGTTGGAAAATACTGAGTTAGGTAATAGAACCTTTTACCTAACTCGGTATTTCCCAACCAGTGTGCCTCCAGCTGTTGCAGAACTACAACTCTCAGCATGTACTGATTGCCAAAGGGAATGCTGGGAGATGTAGTTATGCAACAGCTGGAGGCACGCAAGTACAACTCCCAGCATGCCGAGACAGCCATTTGCTGTTCCTGAATGCTGGGAGTTGTAGTTTTGCAAGATTTAGAGGGGTTCAGGCTGGAGATCACTGACAGTGGTCTCTAAACTGTGGCCCTCCAGATGTTGCAAAACTACAAATCTCAGCATGCTAAGACAGCAAACTGCTGTCTGGGCATGCTGGGAGTTGTAGTTTTGTAATATCTGGAGGGCTACAGTTTAGAGACCACTGTCAGTGATCTCCAGCCTGAACCCCTCTAAATCTTGCAAAACTACAACTCCCAGCATGCCAACACAGCAAACAGCTATCAAGGCATGGTGGGAGTTGTAGTTTTGCAACATCTGGAGGGCAACAGTTTAGAGACCACTCTCTAAACTGTCGCCCTGCAGATGTTGCTAGGCAACAGACTCCCGGACACGCGGCGTCATACTTACCTCCACCGCCGCCGTAATCACAGCCGCTGCCGCCGGGTAAGTGATCGCCGCCGCCGCCGCTATTACATGGTTCCCCCCGCTGTGCCCGGACACCGATGGGTGGACATAGCGGGGGGAACCGAACTTTAACCCCCCTGCCCCCAGTCTGCTATTGGTCGGCCGCTCCGCCGATCAATAGCAGGGATAGGAGGGGTGGCAACCCTGCCACCTCACTCCTATCTCTTCAAGGGGGATCGAGGGTGTCTTGGACACCCTCGATCCCCCTTATTTTATCGCGGCGCCGCCGTTGATGGGCAGGGGGAGAGCGCTACCCCTGCAAACACCGTAGATGCCGTGATCAGAACTGATCACGGCATCTATGGGGTTAATGCTGCCGGGACCGGTGCGATCGCGGTCCCGGCAGCTGCGGTGGGACTCCGGCTGTGATTGACAGCTGAGTCCCACCCGCGATCTCCTGCGCTGCCCGCGGCAGAGCAGGAGATCGCTTGGACGTATGCATACGTCCATTTGCGCGAACGTGTAATTCGCCTGGACGTATGCATACGTCCAATAGCGGGAAGGGGTTAATATAGTTTCGCCACAAATAAATTTGGATCGAAACTAATTTTTTCGAAAAATTCGGTGAATCGGCCGAATCAAAATTTTTGAAAACTTCACTCATCTTTAGTGATATTGCCTGATGTACTCCCCTACCTGCCTTTCTATGGAACTTTTAACAAGATATGAATAAACTCCGTATTTTATGTGCTGGCTTCATTCGTCTATTGTACTGCTTGTCCTGAGGATTGCCGTGCACTGGAGGCTCAGGTGAGCTGATTATTTCCTTTCTACTAGATTTGTAAATCACTTCTATTTCAAAATCTGAAGCTTTCCAGTACTTCTCAGCTGCTGTATACTACAGAGGAATTAGTGTTCTTTCCAGCCTGACCACAGTGCTCTCTGCTGACACCTCTGTCCGTGTAAGGAACTGTCCAGATTAGAATCATATCCTCCTAGAAAACCTCTCCTGCTCTGGACAGTTCCTGACACGGACAGAGGAGTCGTCAGCAGAGAGCACTGTGATCAGACAGAAAAGAACACAACTTCCTCTGGAACATACAGCAGCTGAGAAGTAATGGAAAGTTTAAGATTTTTAAATAGAAGTAATTTACAAATCTGTTTAACTTTCTGGCACCAGTTGATTTAAAAAAAAAAAAATTTCCACCGCAGTTTACCTTTAAGGTGAAAATGGGCAGTTTTTGGAAAACTGCCACTGCAGTTATTGAGCGAAAGTCAGAAGTGGATTCATAAGGGAGGAGACATGTAAGTCCTTCCATTATATACCCTATTCCTTGTGAATAAACTTCTGTCTTTGGCTCAAAAACTGCAGTGGCAGATATCCAAAAACTGCTTGGAAAAAAAAAAGTGGAAACTTAGCATATGCAACCAACACTCCATTCATGGTTTATGGAACACGTATGTGCCTCAAGCTGTTGCAAAACTACTGTCTGGGCATGCTGGGAGTTGTAGTTTTGCAACATCTGGAGGCACACTGGTTGGGAAAGACTTTGGTGGCGGTGAGGAGGTAATGAGGAGCGCATGGGGTGAAGTGGTGGACTGATGCCGCATTTGAGCAATATTAGAATTTAGTATTTTTTTACATGTACGCCATTGACCGTGAAATGTAATTAACATTATATTTTAATAGTTCGGACATTTACCCATGTGACGATACCACATGCATCTATATATTTTTTTTATTTTACATTGTTTTATTTAATAAATGGGAACAAGGGGGGGGAGGGTTTAAGCTTTTAATAAGGAAGAAGTTAATGGGAAGGAAAAGATGGGAAGGGGTTTTATTTTTACTTTTTGTTAGCCTTCGGCTGTCTTGGCATGCTGGGAGTTGTAGTTTTTACAACTTCTGGCACGGTTTTACAACCAATGGGCCTCAAGCTGTTGCAAAACTACAACTCTCTGCATGCCCAGACAGCTGAAGGCTTGGAGTTGTAGTTTTGCAACATCTGGAGGCACCCCTGTTGGGAAAGACTCCAGTGGTGATGAGGAGGTAATGAGGAGCACATGGGGTGAAGTGGTGGACTGATGCAGTGTGCACACCAGCTGCAGGCAGTTACTTGTTTGCTGGCAGATGGGCTTATGAGGGGGAGGCTGACAGAAGTGACTGCAGACAAGCGACTGAAGGCGGGCCGCTGTCTTCTAAGGCCTGCACGGCACGCTACTTCCCACAAGCACCCACTGTCTTAAAGCAGCCGTGGCACTGTGGGTGGTATGAAAAAATTTTGGCAGTGGCGGGACCCAGGGCTATTGGTGGCACACCTGGAGCCCCGATAGCCTCCCCCAGGTGACGCCCCTGAGAAGGAGATTGATTCAGGAGACAGAAAGAAGCAGGGGGGCCGGCAGCTAGCAGGGCCGCGCCTCCTGCGCGCAATTAACTGAATTGAGCAAGAGGATGTCTCTGGGCAATATCACAGGATCCACTGGATTGAAATTGGTATGTGACACCTCTTTGCACTCCTGATCACCCACACTATAACCCTATGTATTGGGTTTAGAGTGGGTGATCAGGATGACAGTTTTTCTATAAAGCATACTTGTCAGATCCCACAAAAAAACAAAACTGTTACTCAGTACCTTATCCTGATCATGCACATATCATTTTTATGTCTCTAACACCAATATTTCACTAAAAATATTTCACTTTTACTGTCTTTTCCATTTTCTCTTGTGGAGGGGGCATGTCCTTCTTTTGCCTGCACTGTGCAAGTGTGATAGCCTGGGGGGTAGGGTATGGGGAGTGTAGCAGTGCGGCAATCAAAGGGTGCTTGTTAACCCTTGCTATTCGTGATGCCAGGGTAAGGACTCCTCTATAAAGCTTTTCCTACCGCCGGCCTTCCCAGGAACGATAGGGAGGTAGATGATAATAGGTTTGAGGTAGATAATAATGATGACACAAACGAAGTGAAGACCAGCTCACCCTGCCCCGGACAGCAGAGCACGGATCCAGTTGCTGGACGGCACCAACCAAATGGAAGAATAAAGGGAAGACGGATCCAGCTCAATGCAGATAAAATAAACTTTAATCCATAGGACAAGGAGAATACAAGTAACGCGTTTCAAGCGCTATACGCGCTCTTAGTCATATGACTAAGAGTGCGTATAGCGCTTGAAACGCGTTACTTGTATCCTCCTTGTCCTATGGATTAAAGTTCATTTTATCTGCATTGAGCTGGATCCGTCTTCCCTTTGTTCTTCCAGATAATAATAATGGATTGTCCACAACCGGTGAGCTTCTGTAAACAGCGTTAACTTTTACTGCAGATTTTCCATACACTTCATTAACATAACAGTCTCTTAGCATAACAACTTTTGAAGATTGACAATGGTTGGGACTTTAGCATTAAGAGTCTTTTAATATATTGCACTGTTCCACTGGATTTAGGGGAATTAGTTGCAGTCCAATAGTCATGCTAGCGTTAGCAGGGATTAGAGTAAAACTCACGATTTTGGATTCTGCTGAGGACGTAGGTTTTAAGGCCTAGCGTGTCTTTGAAAGTTGCGCAGCATACCGTCCTGTTAGTCTGGCATCCACGAGAGCAGCAACCCTAGAGAGCGATAATTGGACGCAGCTCCCTTATATGGGCAGGGGCTGGACTAATGCTAATTGGTCCATACGGATGTCAATCACCATTACAGAGATTTGTGGGTAACAAGTGACCCAAGGACCTCCTAAGGTCCTGCAACATACCATAGAGGTTACTAGCATGGTCACATGACCGAAGGTCCTGCGACGCTGAACAAGGTAAGTACTATACATTTCTATAAAATATAGATATAATTATTAAATATATACATTTATTAACATTACAGTTAGACTTAAGGAGAGGCGACTAGGGGCTGTCCCACCTGAGTAACCCTACCTGAACGTAGTTACTCTGACTTTGGGGACCTCTACACTAGGTACTGGATGCAATACGGTACCGGGATACCACAAACCCCCTTACTTAAGATAAGTCGGCCTCAACGTCAGTCCCCTAAGACAGAGGGGCGAAGTGAAGGTCGGGTACAACCTATAAAACTACTTAACATTTTCTTTGGTGTACAAACATTGGTTTGGGTAAACTCACAAACAGGGTTGGTTAGTTCATGAATTTAGTAACAGGATGATATTATTCACATGAAATACATCCTACTTAGCATTTTCTTTTTTTTCTAGCTTACTAGACAAGTTAAATCTCACTATACATTTTTCTTTAGATTCACTAGACAATTGAAATCTCACTATACATTTGTGCCATATTAGCTACCTGTTTAGTACACTGGAAGTATATTGGCTTACCCGAGGCTTTCTACCAATAAGGGTGGCTACTAGGGTCTATTGGCTACACACTCCTATCCCTAGAACACAACAGATAAACCTTACCTAGGTTACCTTTAATTACGTGCATTATTTTAAAGATCGCAAGAGTATCTATTGGCCAGGCAGAACATCTCGTACACGTATAAGAACAGTGAATTAGTGTACATGACAGTGGCAGGAATTGGGAAAATGTAGTTAGTTACAATTCCCAAGGCATTTACTTTAGCGTGAGATACATTTTTGTTTATTTGGTGTACTAAGTTTAAGTGAGGTAAGTACACTTAAGTGATTGTTTTGGTGAAGTACTATGTGTTTAGTTCTATGTGTAAGGTCAGTCTTGATACCTTAAGGGTAGTTTCCCTTGAGTGGACCTTTGGGAAGGTGTTAGTGATGGGTGACAAAATTGTTAGTCCAAGGAAGCCACCTACTGCAACTACTACAACACCTATTATTTACATTTTATGTACAGCTGTAACCATTTACATTTAGTTATTCTATCATGAATATTTACTAAACACTCCAACAGGGTTCAGGTGCATTCACCTGATAAGTGCAACTTTCACGAAGAATGTCACGTTACGATTGAGGTATATACATGTAAATGTGCGTGCAAGGATCAGCAGTCCACTTGCACTAAGAGTCTAAACTTTCACAGCTAGCACAGTTTAGCCTGGCCCACACTTACAAATCTCCTACCTCTAGGAGTCTCTTGGTCTAAAGACCAGGCACAAAAGCTTGATGGTTACATTACGGCTTGAACAGTCTTAGCATAGTCCTGCTAGGCACATTTCTTTAACTTGTTACATAGTCTGTGAAGACAAAACAAAAAACTTTCTAAGCAGAATAAGTGTCAGCTTCAAATAAAACTCTGGCGATGACGTCCTGCTCCTCGCCTAGAGCCTCTACCCCTCTCAGGATCACGAATAGGCAAAGAGTTAATGTGGCTCTCCCACACCACATTGGTCAGGGTAGAATGTGAAACTGAAGGCTTGAGGTTAACAGTTGGTGCTGGTTGGTTCGGCCCCACCTCCTCATCAGGTGTGGGCCGCAGCACATTTGTTGGTACCTGGGGGGCAGGCCAAAGCTCCTTGTCGGGAGTAGGCCCAGATACTTCCGTTGGTACCCATGGTCGAGGCGAAACCTCCTGGACAGGAGTAGGCCAGGGTACTTTGCTGTAGACAGTAGGAATTGGTTGCTGTTGCGGAGGCTCCTACTCCTTGGGTACGTTGGTGGAGGCATCAGGAGCAGGCCAATTCGGCCTCAGTTGGAAGGGGTCCGCTTCCCAATCATATGAAGGAAAATACTTGAAGGGCAACTGGGTTGGAGCTGCTGGCCTGGTGACTGCGGCCACCCACTCTCCTCGCAGGCCCCGGACGAGGGATGTATTCCACTATCTCACCCACCTCCAGGGAATGGAACTCCTTGTGTAGATATGACCTTTGTACAGCTCACCGGTTTACGAGGATGGTATAGCCGGTGTGGCAATCAATGAGGGTACCATAACCTCTGACCTTGTCGAACTTGGCCACTGTTGCTCTGCCACGTTTCAAGGGCTCCTCCCCTTCTCGGGGATGATCCCATCTGCTATAAAGAGTGCCTCCATCTCCTTGGTGTTCTCCTGATAGCGGATCCTCTCCTCAAGAGGCAGATGTACATGCTTGGGGGCGTAAAGTTCTCTGTGACGGGCCTTTAATTTTTCCATCAGGTCGGCTATTTCGGGCCTCCTGGCGGGCCCTTTCTTGCTGTGTCTTAGGAGCCGATGAAAGAGGTTTCCCAGGCAAGGGTTGAAGCACATCATGCATGTATTGAATAAAGTCAGGTTCATCCCCAAAGACCCATTGGTGCAATTTTGGTGAGCACGGTCGTGCATTTTGCAGGGCAGATAAGGGTATCTCTGGCTCAGGGCTGGTGGAGGAAGAGAAGGCAGCCTCAGATGGTGTACTTACTGAAGATTCCTCCGTCGGGATGTCAGCCCACGAACCCCAGGTACGGTGGTGAGGGGACAATCTCACCGGTGATGGAGTTCCAGGTGTCCCTGCGGTGTCCCCCGGAGGGGTATCCTGCCAGTCGTCGTCGTCATCGGGCAGTGGGGGAAGATTGCAGGCCCCCTCTTCATCCAATGACAACTGCTGCAAATGGTCGACAAGATTGTGGAACAGCTGGGCTGCGACCACCGCAACTTTCCTTTGTTCTGGTGCCATCGTTGTGCGCATGCCACGTGGAACGCTGCTCTCCTCCATGTCTGTACCTTCCGGCACTCCTTTGTGCAGACTGAAGAGGTCGCTGTGCAGGGTTCCCTTTATACTGGGCTTCGCCAAAATGGCTGCCAGCCGGAAGAACGTCATCGGTGCAGCCCCAACTTCCTGTTCCTCCGGAAACAACAACCGCGTCTCTAATTTTTCTTTCGGCTGCGATACACTCACTTGATAGCCAAGCCTAGGGGCGGGTCGTGGCGCAGTGCGGGCCTTCTTCGCGTGCTTTTCCGGCAGCGAGTTAACTCTTGCAATGCTGACTGGACCTGAGGATCGTAGCATACATTCGCATCTCACTTTACACATTTCTGCAGCAATAAAATTTTCGTCTCCCCCCCCTTCCTTTTCGCGTGTGCTCTCTGCACGTGGCACCATACACTATCTTTCGTACAGTTATATGGTGCTCCGTAACACATGGGGACAGTCTATTATACAGGGGGAGTACACTTTACTTGGTGGCAACAGCTGGAGGCACACACCCATATCCTGTTCGTTAGATGCCAAAAAGCTATGTGGTAGCCTGGGGGGTGTAGGGTATGGGTAGTGTAGCTGTGCAGTAATCAAAGGGTGCTTGTTAACCCTTGCTATTCGTGACGCCAGGGTGAGGGCTCCTCTATAAAGCTTTTCCTACTGCCGCCCTTCCCAGGAACAATAGGGAGGTAGATGATAATAGGTTTGAGGTAGATAATAATAATGGATTGTCCACAATCGGGGAGCTTCTGTAAACAGCGTAAACTTTTACTGAAGATTTTCCGTACACTTCATTAACATAACAGTCTTTTAGCATAACAACCGCTTCTTTTGGAGATTGACAATTTTTGGGACTTTAGCATTAAGAGTCTTTTAATATATTGCACTGTTCCACTGGATTTAGGGGAATTAGTTGCAGTCCAGTAGTCATGCTAGCATTAGCAGGGATTAGAGTAAAACTCACGATTTTTGGTTCTGCCGAGGCCGTAGGTTTTGAGGCCTAGCGTGTCTTTGAAAGTTGCGCAGCATACCGTCCTGTTAGTCTGGCATCCATGAGAGCAGACACCCAAGAGAGCAATAATTGGACGCAGCTCCCTTGTATGGGCAGGGTCTGGACTAACACTAATTGGTCCATGTGGATGTCAATCACCATAACAAAGATTTGTGGGTAACCCTCCTAAGGTCCTGCAACATACCATAGAGGCTACTAGCATGGTCACATGACCGAAGGTCCTGTGACACTGAACAAGGTAAGTACTATGCATTTCTATAAAATATAGATATAATTATTAAATATATACATTTATTAACATTACAGTTAGACTTAAGGAGAGGCGACTAGGGGCTGTCCCACCTGAGGAACCCTACCTGAACGTAGTTACTCTAATATAGATATAATCATTAAATATATACATTTATTAACATTACAGTTATACTTAAGGAGAGGCGACTAGGGGCTGTCCCACCTGAGAAGCCCTACCTGAACGTAGTTACTCTGACTTTGGGGACCTCTACACTAGGTACTGGATGCAATACGGTGCCGGGACACCACACATGACTCAGCTTTCTCCCTCACTCTGCTGACTCACTGCTTTTGGGAGCAAGCCTGGCAGCCCTGTTCTGTAACCCTTTCCTCTCTGGTTTTATGCTGTACATGTTCCGCAGAGAGGAGGAATGGTTATTTGAGATTGACTGTACTTTACCACCAAAAACAATATGTTGAGTGTATCATTTAGTTCTTCCTAAATTAGTGCAAAGGTTTAGTGCTAAAAGTGCAGTAGTTTTTATGCATACATTTTCTATCTGTTCTATATGTTCCTATGTTTTTCATGTGTGTCATCCTTTGGCAGTCCTGTAATTCTGGGACTTGTAGTTTTGGAATAGTTGTACGTACAGTGTTTGGATAACTCTTTTTAACAGCAGTGTTGCCTTCAGCTGTATGCCTACAGCTTTTGCAAAACTACAACTCCCAGCATGCCCAGACATCCTGAAGGCACATGATTGACAAAACTCTGATAAAGCAGTGTTGCTGCAAGCTGTGTTCCTCCTGCAGGCTTGTCCATCAGCCATCTCTTGTCCATAACCCTTAGACAAGCTAATGCTGATGTGGGGCTCATCAATGTCCCAAGAGGTATGGGGACCCCTAGTGGAGTTATTTTCAAAGGCAGTTTTCTTTAATAAAATGTGACAAATTTTTGGTGAACCCACCTCCTTAATAGGATGGCTCCAATCATGGTACCAGTAACTACACTACTGGGTTTAGCCATTTCCGTCTCTGTCTGTAGGCAAAATAGGGAGCCTCTTAGAGTGCCCTCTTGATGGGGACGCCACTCTGCCCACCACAAGAAAGTTAGACAGCCAATCTGAACCACTCACTCAACCAGCTCTGCCAGCAGCACCACCATAACCCCCACTGATATGTGTCACCCCAGTAATAAGGTAACTACATAAGGAGGGGGTTTGTTACAGTGTGTCACCCCAGTAATAAGATTACATGAGGAGAAGGTTTATTAAAGTGTGTCACCCCAGTTGTGAGTTGATTTCATGAGGATGAGGTTTGTTGCAGTGTGTCAACCCAGTAACAAGCTAATTATATGAGGAGGGAGCTTGTTACAGTGTGTCACCCCAGTAGTTAGAAGATTACATGGGGAGAAGGTTTGTTACAGTGTGTCTTCCCAGTAGTAAAGTGTGGCATGTCAAAGGGCGGGCCAGTGGGCAGAGTCAGAGGGTGGCAAAGTCAGCTTTTGCATAGAGTTGCAAAAATCCTTGCACCAGCCCTTGGTGTAACGAAGTCAAAGTAACAAACAACACAGTATGGAAGTATGGGAAAAGGTCAGGGCACAAAAGCTTAACAAACAACTAAAGAGCAATAGAAGCACTAATAGGGAATACACAAACAAGCACATAACAAGAGTAAAAAAATCCAAGTTGGTAACAGAGTGTTGTGGTACAAAATCAAAATGCAATAGAGTGGTGAGGATAGCAGGCCAAGAATATACACAAGACACACAGTAATAGCAAAACAGAACCATAGACAAAGGAAAGATCCTTTCATCGCAGACAGGAACATGGAGTCTTAGAGCAGTAAAAATAGACTAGGGTGATATACCATGTGATGTACCATATGATTTAATTGAACCAAGAAATATTCTTTGACACTAGGGTCTGTTTAGTGGCTGCAATTACACTCAGTAATATAACTATTAGGCTATGTTCACATCTGTGTCTGAACCTCCATTTGTAGCCTTAGATGCCAATTTCAGTGTTTTTGATGGAATAGGGGCTATTTTTGTGAAAATGACAGAAACCTCAATGAAACATGACAAAACCAATCATAAATTCATGGAGTCCATTAGGCACCTCAGGTGCTCATCTTGTGACCATCCAGCTCTGTGCTATGATTTTTTGTTTAGAAACAGAAACTATAAAATTTATGAATGAACAAGGTCTTAGGACATCAAAGGCAGCATGCTCTCGTAAAACTACAATTCTTACCATGTGGCTGCCATGTTGGGAGTAGAGGCTTTACAAAAGATGGACAACCACAGGTTGAAGACCTCTTCTCTATTGTATTAACCCTTTGAGTAGCTGTACACATAAGATAATATCACAATATGTACACCAAAGGTAGACATGAACTTCTGCAGGTAGGATAGATGCCAACAGAATTCTCAGAATACTTTTTTTGTCTGGCCAAATGCACACACTGGCCCTTATTTACTAAGAGTGGAGTGTAGGTTTCTTTGTGGGTTTTAATTCCCTACAATTTATTTTCCACGGTATTTACTAAGGTTTCCCTACATTTTCCACTTTCCCTACACTTTGCTTTTTTTTTTACACATGCTCTGATATGTCTGGTTTTCCTCAGCTCAAATCCACCAAATCTTTTGTGGAAACTTTAGTAAATATGTAGTTTTTTTGTGAAAATGTCAGAACACGCCCCTTTTCTGAGACCACGCTCTTTCCCCCAATGACCACGCCCCTTTTTGGGGTTTCTTAAAAATGGAGAGTTAGTCAGGGTTTTTCAATTCTGGTGCAGACAGAATTTCTGGCGCAATGCGACAGAATCTGGCTCACAACCCGACAAAACATGTCGGGTTTGCAATATTAAATGAGGGCCTATATGTAGCCCTAGCAAGGGCCTGTGTTTGCATAAGCTTAATGCCCTCACTTAGTAAGAATGCCTTTTAGTACCTAATTTCAGTAATGAAGCACCCTTAATGCCCCTACTTTGTAAAATGTACCTTAGTGCCCCCAGTCATTAATAATGCCCCTTAGTGCTCCCCCATCAGCAATTATACCCTATAGGGCCTCACTCTGTAATAATGTCAGTGCCCCTTAATCAGTTAAAATTCCCACTTAGTGCTTCTCACTTTTGAATGTATCCCCCTTAGCGCCGACCACTAAGATATATGACCTCTTTGTAATTCAGTAATTATTCCCCTTAGTGCCCCCACTCAACAATTGCAGCCTTTTAGTGGCTTCACTTAGTAATATTGCTCCTTAGTACCCTCTTGCAAAAAATGTTCCCCTTACTGCCCACACTCAGTATTAATGTCTCCTTAGTGCTCATTCAGTACTCGGGCCCCCACAATGCCTTCAATTAGTAATAATTCCCGCTTAGTAGATATGATGTTCCACTTTGTGACCCACACTTAGGAATGATGGCCTTTTCTTGCTGCTACTTAGTAATTATGCCCCCCTCCCTTACACCCGCACAGGCACAATGGCATCATATCATGGTAATGGTCTGTTCAGGGGTATTGTCCCAGTAGGTGATACGTGCTGCCCTGAAGTGCCTCCAGGCTATGAAAGGGATGGCGAGGAAAGAAGATGACAGCTCCCTGTATCACCACTGCATTCAACTGCATCTGCTTCTGGAGGATGCAAATGTAGTTGAAGGTGGACAAAGCCTTTGTTGTATAAAAATTCTACCAGTGACCACAAGGCACAAAATGTATTGGGATACCTTTTTTAATTGTCTATTCAAGATATGCTTCTTATTCTTCTCAAACTCCATTTATTGAAGATGTGTCAGAGCAATTAAGGGAAATTATAGAGATAATGTTGTACTTATAAAACTAATATATTTCTAATATATTAAAAATTATTCAGATTCATTACTGAAGAAGAAAATACAAAAATCAAAAAAGGTTGGGTAGCACTTCAATCCAACACCAGTCACCTTAAAATATTTAAAAGGACAGTAACTCACCCGGTGCAAGTGGAAAAACTACACCCAATGAAGGATGAGTTCCCACACAGCACCACAAGCCAGATGGACCTTCTACACTGTAGATAGAATTCTTTGGTTTTTCTATAATCCTACTTGAAAGAAGAGTGCCAGGTATTCCGGATCCAAATAGATGATGGTCCGTATATACAATGGATAAAAAACAAGAGAAAAGAACCGGCGCTCAAGGAAAACCAATAAATGCCACAAAAGAACACTTTTTAGGGTAATAAAATGTAAGCAGTGCACTCACTTCACATGGGGGGAAAAACTGGAAAGTGGCGGTATGAGGTGTGTTTTTTAATATGTGGATTAGCCTGATGAAGAAGGTGATTTATGTTAACCTTTGAAACGCGTCGCGAATAAAAGAACCATGAGTATACCCGCTGGATCCTGTGGTTTATGAAACATAGGAGCATTTATCTGAAGCTGTCCTGGAGGGGGGTCTTGTCTGACACATATGTTACGCCGAGCGCTCCGGGTCCCCGTTCCTCCCCGGAGCGCTCGCCTCATCCTCGTTGCTGCAGCGCCCCGGTCAGATACACTGACCGGGTGCGCTGCGGTACCGCCTCCAGCCGGGATGCGATTCGCGATGCGGGTGGCGCCCGCTCGCGATGCGCACCCCGGTCCCCGTACCTGACTCGCTCTCCGTCGGTCCTGTCCCGGCGCGCGCGGCCCCGCTCCCTAGGGCGCGCGCGCGCCGGGTCTCTGCAATTTAAAGGGCCAGTGCACCAATGTTGGTGCCTGGCCCAATCTTCCCAATTACCAATTAGTGTGATCACCTGTGTACTTCCCTATATTACCTCACTTCCCCTGCACTCCCTTGCCGGATCTTGTTGCCTTAGTGCCTAGTGAAAGCGTTCCCTTGTCTGTTCCTAGCCCGTGTTCCTGACCTCCTGCCGTTGCCCCTGACTACGATCCTTGCTGCCTGCCTCGACCTTCTGCTACGTCCGACCTTGCTTCTGCCTACTCCCTTGTACCTCGCCTATCTTCAGTATCTTCAGCAGCCAGAGAGGTGAGCCGTTGCTAGTGGATACGACCTGGTCACTACCGCCGCAGCAAGACCATCCCGCTTTGCGGCGGGCTCTGGTGAAAACCAGTAGTGTCTTAGAACCGGTCCACTAGCACGGTCCTCGCTATCCCTCTCTGGCACAGAGGATCCACTACCTGCCAGCCGGCATCGTGACAGTAGATCCGGCCATGGATCCCGCTGAAGTTCCTCTGCCAGTTGTCGCTGACCTCCCTACGCTGGTCGCCCAGCAAGCTCGTCAGATCGCCCAGCAGTCGCAACAGATAGCGCAACGAGATCAACAGCTGGCATACTTGACCTCCGAGGCACTGCGTATTCAGTCACAGATACAGCAGCTGCAGCCGCAGATACAGCAACAGCTACAGCTGCAACTACCATCTCCTCCGCCGGCTCCTGCAACTCCTCCGCAGCAACCGGTCCTTCCTAACCCCTGCTTGTCCCTGCCGGACAAATTTGGCGTAAAGATCGCCCAACGAGATCAACAGCTGGCATACTTGATCTCCGAGACACAGCGTCTTCAGTCACAGTTACAGCAGCTGCTGCCGCAGATACAGCAACTTCAGTCACAGCAGCTGCTGCCGCAGATACAGCAACTTCAGTCACAGCTACAGCTGCAACAACCATCTCCTCCGCCGGCTCCTGCAACTCCTCCGCAGCAACCGGCCGTTCTTAACCCCTGCTTGTCCCTGCCGGACAAGTTTGATGGGGACCGCAATGATTCTGCCACAGCCACAGTCCAGTCCTTCTTCGCTGAGGTCCGTGGTGTCTTCGAGGAGCCTGCTCGAGCTTCTTCTGCCGAGATTGCCCTGCTGAACCTGGAACAGGGTGTTTCTTCCGTTGGCGAGTACGCCATTCAGTTCCGTGCTCTTGCTTACGAGTTGTCCTGGAATAGTGAGGTTCTCTGCGCGACCTTTAAAAAAGGCCTATCCAGCAACATTAAAGATGTTCTGGCCGCACGAGAGACTCCTGCTAACCTACATGAACTCATTCATCTTGCCACTCGCATTGACATGCGTTCTTCCGGATGGCGTCTGGAGCTCCGCCTGGGTATGGACTTTGTTCGCACGAAGCGTTTCTTCTCCCCGGCTCCTCTCTCCTCTGGTCCTCTGCAATCCGTTCCTGTGCCTCCCGCCGTGGAGGCTATGCAAGTTGACCGGTCTCGCTTGACACCTCTAGAGAGGACACGACGCCGCATGGAGAATCTTTGCCTGTACTATGCCGGTACCGAACACTTCCTGAAGGATTGTCCTACCCGTCCTCCCCGCCTGGAAAGACGTACGCTGACTCCGCACAAAGGTGACACAGTTCTTGATGTCAACTCTGCTTCTCCACGTCTTACTGTGCCTGTGCGGATATCTGCCTCTACCTTCTCCTTCTCTACTTTGGTCTCCTTGGATTCCGGATCTGCAGGAAAAATTTTTTTGGCCTCTCTTATCAACAGGTTCTACGTCCCTGTGACCAGTCTCGCCAGACCCCTCTACATCTATTGTATTAACAATAAAAGATTGGACTGTCTCATGCGTTTCCGCACAGAACCCCTCCTAATGTGCATCGGACCTCATCACGGAAAAATTTACTTTTTTTTCCTCAGGTTCTTTGGCCCCAAGAAGAGGGGGAGACCCAAGGGGGGGGGTACTGTTACGCCGAGCGCTCCGGGTCCCCGTTCCTCCCCGGAGCGCTCGCCTCATCCTCGTTGCTGCAGCGCCCCGGTCAGATACACTGACCGGGTGCGCTGCGGTACCGCCTCCAGCCGGGATGCGATTCGCGATGCGGGTGGCGCCCGCTCGCGATGCGCACCCCGGTCCCCGTACCTGACTCGCTCTCCGTCGGTCCTGTCCCGGCGCGCGCGGCCCCGCTCCCTAGGGCGCGCGCGCGCCGGGTCTCTGCAATTTAAAGGGCCAGTGCACCAATGTTGGTGCCTGGCCCAATCTTCCCAATTACCAATTAGTGTGATCACCTGTGTACTTCCCTATATTACCTCACTTCCCCTGCACTCCCTTGCCGGATCTTGTTGCCTTAGTGCCTAGTGAAAGCGTTCCCTTGTCTGTTCCTAGCCCGTGTTCCTGACCTCCTGCCGTTGCCCCTGACTACGATCCTTGCTGCCTGCCTCGACCTTCTGCTACGTCCGACCTTGCTTCTGCCTACTCCCTTGTACCTCGCCTATCTTCAGTATCTTCAGCAGCCAGAGAGGTGAGCCGTTGCTAGTGGATACGACCTGGTCACTACCGCCGCAGCAAGACCATCCCGCTTTGCGGCGGGCTCTGGTGAAAACCAGTAGTGTCTTAGAACCGGTCCACTAGCACGGTCCTCGCTATCCCTCTCTGGCACAGAGGATCCACTACCTGCCAGCCGGCATCGTGACAACATACCTCCACTTTACAGTTTTTCCCCTCATGGGAAGTGAGTGCACTGCTTATATTTTATTACCCTAAAAAGTGTTCTTTTGTGGCATCTATTGGTTTTCCTTGAGCGCTGGTTCTTTTCTCTTGTTTTTTATTCATTACTGAAGAAATCATGTTTATAATAACTAAATATATATATATACACGGTATATATATACTGTACACTTTAGTTTTTGATGTAAATTGCATTTTATTTTATGAAAATGTTATTAAATAAAATTATAGCTAATTCATAAGGTATGTATCCAAAATGCTGACTTTATATCATGTGCATATAAACAGTATATGATTTATCTACCATAGAAGCAAGAATAAGCAAATCAGTATGTGCATCCAAAAGCAATATCCAATCCGATAACCAAACTACAGAGCAGTTTAATTTTTTTTTCTATTCTTATATAAAGCGGGTGAAATAAGTATTGAACACGTCACCATTTTTCTCACTAAATATATTTCCAAAGGTGCTACTGACATGAAATTTTCACCAGATGTTTGTAACAACCCAAGTAATTTATACACACAAAGAAATCCAAACAAGTAAGCTCATAAATTACTTTATGTGCAATAATGTGAAATGAGACATGGAAAAAGTATTGAACACATGAAGAAAGGGAGGTGCAAAAAAGCATGGAAAGCCAAGATAACAGACAAAATCTATCAGTTATCAAATCCAGTGCAAAATCACCTGGCTCAGTCCCAATTGATAGCCTACACACATCAGCGATTATAGGTTGCATACTATGAGCCTCAAGCACAGCTGCCGTCAGCGATTCTATATTTACATATGTCCTCTGCAGCAATCCTGATCTGATGAAGGTTATTTATGACCGAAATGTTGTCTAAATATAGGATTGTGGATAAATAAAATCCCCTTACTCATGTATAAAAGTGCCAAGTTGTTTTTTGATGCATGTTTATATGGCGTGGGACCCTACTAAAGCCGTATTTTGTAAACAGATTCATAGAAGAGGCCCACAGAACCTTCAAGATTTGAAGACTGTTTGTATGGAAAAATGGGCCAAAATCCCACCAGAGCAATGCATGCATCTAGTTTCTCCATACAGGAGGTGTCTTGAAGCTGTCATTGCCAACAAAGGCTTTTATACAAAGTATTAAATAAATATCAGTAAGCATGTTCAATACTTTTTCCCTGTGTCATTTCACATTATTACACATAATGTCTGAGCTTATTATTATTTTTTTGTTTCTTTAAATGTATGGATTACTTGGGTTGTTAGTAGCCAGCCAATCCTCCCTGTAGGCAGTTACCCCCTCCCCCAGTATTCAGGAAATTCCCCCCCTCCCCCCCCCCCCCCCCAGTTGTCAGGCTTCCATTATTTGCTGGGTCAGGTGGATTGGAGGGATTTGGCAGCCCCCAGATCAAGTGCACCCAAAGTGGACTACCTACCCCCCTTCCCCCGACACCCCAAAGACTTACATCATCAGGGCAGGTTACATTACAGAGCCAGAAGAAAATGGGCTAAGCAGGCACCACTCAGCTTGTTCTTGTGAACGGTCAGGGTCTCTAGTACATATGAAAACTTTTTACTATGACCGGGCCCTTTTAATTTTGCCATTTTGCTAAGCCTTTTTTCTCTGAGTGGTTTGCCAACCCTAAATATTCATCCCTTAAAAATGTATTATAATAAAAACAACAGTAACATCTTCATAATTTTGCAGGTGTCCTGGCCATTAAAATAAGAAAAGAAGACTGAAGTTCTCTTCAATGCATTTATCTAAACCGTGCATCAGTCAGCATTAAATAAAAAGACCTAGTACCCAGTATTCAGAACACATAGACATAAATAGCTTACTGCCTCCATATTAACAATGTCCCTGTCTTCTCATGGAAGGAAATTGCTCAATAAATGAATAGACCTAAAGAAACAGCAGACAGGAACTTGCAGTGATAGAGACATCAATCTAAGGACAGCATGTAACATCAGTGATCCTTGAAGAAAATATCTTGGAAATGTCTCATTAGGTTCAGCTCCAGTGCAGAGTGAAGCAGCTGAATTGACTGGCTGGGAGTCTTGAAAAAATTAAAAAAATAAAGGCATATTATTATTGCATATAGCAAGAATTAAAGAGTACCTCTCATGATCTTGTTAAATTTTATAATCCTCCCAGTTCACTGCCCCCATCATGATAAACCACTTTATTTTTATTTATTTTTATTATTTGTTAGTTTTCTACCTTGATATACTCCGTATTTTCTGCTCAGTCAGATTCACAGACTGGGAAGGGGCGTTACCCAGCAGGCGTGACATCATCTGAAGCCATACAGGGGAGAACTTACTTCCTCACTCTGCTACACACAGCCCAGAGCAGTTCAGTATGAGATGAGCTCTGATTGGCTAAGGCTGCACACACACCCCTCAGCATTTCCTATTTTTGGACTTCTGCAAGGCCAGTAGGAGTTCAATGTCTGTGAAAAAGATGGTTGAAAATGTGCTCTGGACAAGTAGAGAAAGGAAGGAAGGCGCCTCATGTGCGGGATCAGTAGATCTTGCAGGTGGGGGTAGGGGAAGGTAATTCCCAAGCCGCTTACCAAAGTTGGTTGTGCGCCCACACACAACAAGGTTAGAAGCAGAAAAGATATGAAGGCAGGTCCACTGCAGCCCTCCTGGATAAGTAGGAAATCAAAGGCGAATGACCAGGGAGTCAGGAGTTTGTCTGGCGCAGAGCGGAACCATCAGACAGTCAGGTAAAATCAATGGATTTATTAGATGCAACGCGTTTCGCTGCGCATGCACAGCTTCATCAGGCATGACAAAGGGAGGCTGGTAACAGGTATATATACCTCCAAGAATTAACCATTAGAGTGCTTTTTGAAAAGAATTGTTACATAGAGTTACATATCTATATGACAATATATAAAAAAGATACATAAATACATATAAACAGAAATCACAAAAGTAGTAATAAGACAGCAATATGAAAGCAAAATACAAACCTATAAATATATATATAAATGTATATAACATGATTATAATTATCGCATGTGATGTGAATATGACACCAAAACGACTCAAGAAATCGCTCCGCTAAATCGCCGGTGCGACACTCAACACCACAAGTAGGATATTATTTCAAAAAATATATATATGATATAAAGAGTCATGTCGATTGATTCAAAAGATAAAAAAAATTTTATTTAATTGTATATCGCTACCTTATTAAAAAAAAATATAAAAAATAATAAAAAATAAGTGACAGTGCGATAAACCAAACCGCAACTGATCGGAGGGGAATATATGAACACTACTTAGAGAATAAGATAAACTCTATTAACTAATGCGGTATTGAGTATAGCAACCGGCGAAAAACGCAGGGTGTGAATATTCGTACAAGAATCCGGATTAACAAACAATAAATAATAAAGAAATTAGAAATACAAGAATGTTTATATGTAAAAGAGAAAAGGAAATCAACAAAGCTTAGATGATAAAACCTAAAAAATGAATAAATAAATACACCGTGGGGCGCTCCAGGGTGAACAGTACAGAAGGAGCAAGGCAAAATCAAGACATGATGTTTTCAAAATTAATCCATATGGAACAATGGGAAATTTTTTAATCCCAAAATATCCAATTATTTAACTGTATCAATACATTCATTAAAACCTTGGGGGTGCAAAGTATGTAGTTTGTGAATCCAAAAGGATTCGCGATTATTAAGTCTTTGTATTCTATTAGGCAAATGAATGGGGATAGTTTCTAAAATAATTAATTTCAGAGTTTCAGTGTTTTTTTGATGATAGAGAGTGAAATGACGGGAGAGACTATGCAACAAAAAAACATGTTTTATGTTCCATCTGTGTTTGTTCATCCTGGAGCGCACCGTTTGTGTGGTACGGCCAACATATTGGCGATCGCAACCACAGGTTAATAAATAAATAGCAAAAGTGGTGTCACAATTTAATGAATCCTTAATTTTGAATGTTTGTTGTGTAAAAAAGGAAGAAAAGGTATCAGTTTGAATAATCCATTCGCAACAGAGACAGCGACTTTTTTTGCAAGGAAAACAATATGGTTTGATAGAACAGGAATTCTGTGGTGTACGATATTCAGAAAATCTGCTAGGGGCTAATAAATTGCTGAGATTTTTGGAACGTCTGTAGGTGACATTAGGGACTGGGGGAATTAGTTGGTTTAAAATTTTATCATTTTGGATAATGGGCCAGTTTTTAGTTAATATTTTTCTAATATTCGATGCCTCAATATTGAAATTCGTAACAAAATTGTATCTAAAGGGGTTAAGAAGCTGATTAGAGCTGGATTTTTTTGAAGTAGGTGTGACCAAATCAGATTGTTTTTTATCTTTCACCTTCAGATATGCCTTAGTAAGAAGCGATTTGGGATAGCCCTTTTGTATAAAGCGTTGTTTTAAAACCTCAGCTTGAGAGATAAAATCTAAATCAGAGGTGCAATTTCTACGAATTCGTAAATATTGGCCGAAAGGCACCCCTCTTAGCCAGCTTGGATAATGTGCACTGTCGAACTGTAAAAAACTATTAATATCGACAGATTTGAAAAAAGTCTTCGTCGAAATAGTGCCATCGGCTGTTTTATGGATGTCAAGGTCTAAAAATTGGATGGAATTTTCTGCATAATGCATAGTAAATTTAATACCCCATGTATTAGTGTTCAACTCTTGGACAAAGAGGTCAGCTTCATGTTTGGTACCTACCCAGATCAAAAAAAGGTCGTCTATATAACGACGAAAGAAAAAAACGGACTTAAAGAACAGGGACTGCGCCATGACAAGGGACTCGAATCGCCCCATGAACAAATTAGCGTAACTAGGGGCGAATCGAGTCCCCATGGCACAGCCCCTACTCTGCCGATAAATGGTATGATTGAATTCGAAAACATTATTAAGAAGAATAAATCTAATGGACTCCAGTAAAAATTCTGACTGGCTGGGGTTAAGTGAAGGGTCTTCTTGTAAAAAATGTTTAATTGCCGGAACACCTAAATCAGTGGAGATGTTAGAATAAAGGGAGCACACATCCAGAGTAAGAAAACTATAATAGGGGGGTAAGGATAGGGCATGTAATTCCGAAATAAGTTGAGCTGAATCTCTCAAATAAGATGGTAATTGTAAAACAAAAGGTTGGAGAAAAAGATCTATAAAGTGAGAAAGGTTTGCAGTAATCGAACCAATACCTGAAATAATGGGTCTACCAGGGGGGTTGGTTAGACATTTATGTAATTTGGGTAAATAATAAAAAATAGGTAAATTATAATTTTTAATATTGAGAAATGTGTGCTCCCTTTTATCCAACAATTGTTTTTCTGTAGCTCCACCTATAAGCAAACAATATTGTGAAAAAATATGAGGGGAAGGGTCATAAGAAAGCGGAGTATAATATTCAAGGTCTGATAAAATTCTAAGGGCTTCATTTTTATAATCAGCCCTATTCAAAACAGCCACCCCCCCGCCTTTATCTGCAGGGCGAACAATAATAGATTTATTGTTCTGTATAGATTTAATTGCAATTCTCTCAGCAGAAGTTAAATTATCATTTTCCTTAAAAATAACAGATTTATCACATAAATTTGAAAAATCTTGCATGACCATATGATAAAAAGTCTCAAGATGGCTGCCACGATTATGTAGAGGATAAAACGAAGATTTGGGTTTTACTGGTACATGACGAGCTGGAGTCATGTCAACTAGTGTAGTAACAGGAATTGAAATATTGTCAATATTAGAATTACAAACTCCCGAATTCGAAATTTGGGGGATATTAGTAGTTTGATGGTCCGATCTATTCTGGATAAAGAAATGACGGCTCAATGTTAATCTACGAATAAAATCGTTTAAATCTAAAAATAACTGAAAATCGTTCGGACGTACAGCAGGACAAAAAGACAGTCCTTTCGCGAGTAAATTCGTTTCATTTTCGGAAAGTATATAGTTAGATAGATTAAAAATTTTTATAGTTTCTTTTTTTGTTATTAATTTTTCTGTCTTTGGGATAATTGTAGAGGTGGGTTGGCGTTTTCTCTGACCTCCTCTGCAACCTCTGGGTTTTCCTTTCTTTTTATAGACTGTGTTCGATTTGATGTCTTTATGAGGGGATAATACTGGGTGATCGTGCGTAAGCGTACATCCAAATTGGCATTGCACGCTAGAGTGGCATCTGTAGTTAGAGGGCAATTGTAAAAAGAAGATGAGGAGGTGGAAATAGGAGTAGAATTCCCTGGGGTGTCAAGCGTGTCATATTGTGAGCTATCAATGAGTGTGGAACTCATGTCAGACATAGAACCCTCGTGCACCGTGAGAAGGGAGGGATCAATGGAGCAGTCGAGAGAATTACAAGGCTGCCCAACAGAAAGACCCCCCACCGCCCCGGAACCCGAGTTCGACCCATGACAAGGATCCAAAAGGGTGAGAGGAGGAAGCAAAGGACAGACCATATTAGGTGCTGGTCTGTCTAGTGATGAAAAAGTATTAGTGGTAGTGTTATTAAACACATTAGTGTTAGAATTGGTGGAGGTAATACATGTACTAGTAATAATCTTTTGATTACAACTGATATTGGTATTAGCAGTAGACATAAAAGATTTATTCGCTGTTGGTTTGGTTTCAGAAGTAATATGATTTTTCTTGTTTTTAGAATTTTTTGAATTAGAGTGTTGGAAATTGTTACGAGCTGAATTTACTATAGTTCTACTATGTTCGAATTTTTTGTCAGTACCCAGGGGAGTGACAGACAATGTTTTAAGAACAGAATTAATTGGGTTTTCCTGTTTTTTAGAGGATAAAGTGTTATTAGACATTTGTTTCTGAGGATTATATCTTGGCCATTTATGTATTTGGCCACACATATAATCCTGTTTGTCACGATTAAACTTATGTACTTTTTTATTTATGGTTTCTATCTCCAATTTTTGTAATCTATTAGATAGAAGTCCTTCAAGTTTATGATATTCAGAATAACCCGAAAAAGTTGCCAGAGCATTTTTAATGGACTTAGCTTTGTCCCGATAATGAAGGACTAATGTATTTCTTTTGTCCAGGAGACGAGTGACAAGTCCCCTAGAACAATTTTCCGTAAATTCATCCCACTCTTTAGTAAAAAGAGGATCATCAGGAAAAGAGGATTCAAAGGGTAATCTCAGACCCCTCGGGGTAAAATTATCATTAAGATATCTTTGTAAAAATAAAACATCTAAATTATGCTGCAATTCAGACTTGCAACAACTTTCGTAATCATTAAAAAGAGCCGTCAGTTTACTTAGATCGTCCTCTGTGAGGGCTCCCGGAACAAAGCCACCAGGTGGTACAGGGTTAGTTTTTACCGCACCTAAGAGTTGGCTGATCAGGGAGTTCCAGGGAGTTGGCTGATCAGGGAGTGACCATGTCAGGAACTCCCTGATCAGCCAACTCTTAGGTGCGGTAAAAACTAACCCTGTACCACCTGGTGGCTTTGTTCCGGGAGCCCTCACAGAGGACGATCTAAGTAAACTGACGGCTCTTTTTAATGATTACGAAAGTTGTTGCAAGTCTGAATTGCAGCATAATTTAGATGTTTTATTTTTACAAAGATATCTTAATGATAATTTTACCCCGAGGGGTCTGAGATTACCCTTTGAATCCTCTTTTCCTGATGATCCTCTTTTTACTAAAGAGTGGGATGAATTTACGGAAAATTGTTCTAGGGGACTTGTCACTCGTCTCCTGGACAAAAGAAATACATTAGTCCTTCATTATCGGGACAAAGCTAAGTCCATTAAAAATGCTCTGGCAACTTTTTCGGGTTATTCTGAATATCATAAACTTGAAGGACTTCTATCTAATAGATTACAAAAATTGGAGATAGAAACCATAAATAAAAAAGTACATAAGTTTAATCGTGACAAACAGGATTGTATGTGTGGCCAAATACATAAATGGCCAAGATATAATCCTCAGAAACAAATGTCTAATAACACTTTATCCTCTAAAAAACAGGAAAACCCAATTAATTCTGTTCTTAAAACATTGTCTGTCACTCCCCTGGGTACTGACAAAAAATTCGAACATAGTAGAACTATAGTAAATTCAGCTCGTAACAATTTCCAACACTCTAATTCAAAAAATTCTAACAACAAGAAAAATCATATTACCGTATATACTCGAGTATAAGCCGAGTTTTTCAGCACGATTTTTCGTGCTGAAAACACCCCCCTCGGCTTATACTCGAGTGAACTCCCCCACCCGCAGTGGTCTTCAACCTGCGGACTTCCAGAGGTTTCAAAACTACAACTCCCAGCAAGCCAGGGCAGCCATCGGCTGTCCGGGCTTGCTGGGAGTTGTAGTTTTGAAACCTCCGGAGGTCCGCAGGTTGAAGACCACTGCGGCCTTCAACATCATCCAGCCCCCTCTCACCCCCTTTAGTTCTGAATACTCACCTCCGCTCGGCGCTGGTCCGGTCCTGCAGGGCTGTCCGGTAAGGAGGTGGTCCGGTGAGGAGGTGGTCCGGGCTGCTATCTTCACCGGGGAGGCCTCTTCTAAGCGCTTCGGGCCCGGCCTCAGAATAGTCACGTTGCCTTAACAACGACGCAGATGCGTCGTTGTCAAGGCAACGGCTCTATTCCGGGCCGGAAGCGCGGAGAAGAGGCGCCCCCGGTGAAGATAGCAGCCCGGACCACCTCCTCACCGGACCACCTCCTTACCGGACAGCCCTGCAGGACCGGACCAGCGCCGAGCGGATGTGAGTACTCAGAACTAAAGGGGGTGAGAGGGGGCTGGATGATGTTGAAGGCCGCAGTGGTCTTCAACCTGCGGACCTCCGGAGGTTTCAAAACTACAACTCCCAGCAAGCCCGGACAGCCGATGGCTGCCCGGGCTTGCTGGGAGTTGTAGTTTTGAAACCTCTGGAGGTCCGCATGTTGAAGGCCGCAGTGGTCTTCAACCTGCGGACCTCCGGAGGTTTCAAAACTACAACTCCCAGCAAGCCCGGACAGCCGATGGCTGCCCGGGCTTGCTGGGAGTTGTAGTTTTGAAACCTCTGGAGGTCCGCAGGTTGAAGACCACTGAGGGCGAATGATGAGAAGAGGATGATGAAGGGGGGGGGGGTGTGGGGATGATGGGGGGGGGTGTGGGGATGATGAAGGGGGGGGTGTGGGATGATTACAAGGGGATGATGAAGGGGGGATGTGTGGGATGTGTGGGATGATGACAAGGGGATGATGAAGGGGGGATGTGTGGGATGATGACAAGGGGATGTGTGGGATGATGACAAGGGGATGATGAAGGGGGGATGTGTGGGATAAGGGGATGTGTGGGATGATGACAAGGGGATGATGAAGGGGGGATGTGTGGGATGATGACAAGGGGATGTGTGGGATGATGACAAGGGGATGATGAAGGGGGGATGTGTGGGATGATAAGGGGATGTGTGGGATGATGACAAGGGGATGATGAAGGGGGGATGTGTGGGATGATGACAAGGGGATGATGAGGATGTTAATGACGGGTCTGGATGATGACAGGGGGGGATGAGGTATTTCCCACCCTAGGCTTATACTCGAGTCAATAACTTTTCCTGGGATTTTGGGTTGAAATTAGGGGTCTCGGCTTATACTCGGGTCGGCTTATACTCGAGTATATACGGTACTTCTGAAACCAAACCAACAGCGAATAAATCTTTTATGTCTACTGCTAATACCAATATCAGTTGTAATCAAAAGATTATTACTAGTACATGTATTACCTCCACCAATTCTAACACTAATGTGTTTAATAACACTACCACTAATACTTTTTCATCACTAGACAGACCAGCACCTAATATGGTCTGTCCTTTGCTTCCTCCTCTCACCCTTTTGGATCCTTGTCATGGGTCGAACTCGGGTTCCGGGGCGGTGGGGGGTCTTTCTGTTGGGCAGCCTTGTAATTCTCTCGACTGCTCCATTGATCCCTCCCTTCTCACGGTGCACGAGGGTTCTATGTCTGACATGAGTTCCACACTCATTGATAGCTCACAATATGACACGCTTGACACCCCAGGGAATTCTACTCCTATTTCCACCTCCTCATCTTCTTTTTACAATTGCCCTCTAACTACAGATGCCACTCTAGCGTGCAATGCCAATTTGGATGTACGCTTACGCACGATCACCCAGTATTATCCCCTCATAAAGACATCAAATCGAACACAGTCTATAAAAAGAAAGGAAAACCCAGAGGTTGCAGAGGAGGTCAGAGAAAACGCCAACCCACCTCTACAATTATCCCAAAGACAGAAAAATTAATAACAAAAAAAGAAACTATAAAAATTTTTAATCTATCTAACTATATACTTTCCGAAAATGAAACGAATTTACTCGCGAAAGGACTGTCTTTTTGTCCTGCTGTACGTCCGAACGATTTTCAGTTATTTTTAGATTTAAACGATTTTATTCGTAGATTAACATTGAGCCGTCATTTCTTTATCCAGAATAGATCGGACCATCAAACTACTAATATCCCCCAAATTTCGAATTCGGGAGTTTGTAATTCTAATATTGACAATAAAACGGTGAAGATAGCAGCCCGGACCACCTCCTCACCGGACCACCTCCTTACCGGACAGCCCTGCAGGACCGGACCAGCGCCGAGCGGATGTGAGTACTCAGAACTAAAGGGGGTGAGAGGGGGCTGGATGATGTTGAAGGCCGCAGTGGTCTTCAACCTGCGGACCTCCGGAGGTTTCAAAACTACAACTCCCAGCAAGCCCGGACAGCCGATGGCTGCCCGGGCTTGCTGGGAGTTGTAGTTTTGAAACCTCTGGAGGTCCGCATGTTGAAGGCCGCAGTGGTCTTCAACCTGCGGACCTCCGGAGGTTTCAAAACTACAACTCCCAGCAAGCCCGGACAGCCGATGGCTGCCCGGGCTTGCTGGGAGTTGTAGTTTTGAAACCTCTGGAGGTCCGCAGGTTGAAGACCACTGAGGGCGAATGATGAGAAGAGGATGATGAAGGGGGGGGGGTGTGGGGATGATGGGGGGGGGTGTGGGGATGATGAAGGGGGGGGTGTGGGATGATTACAAGGGGATGATGAAGGGGGGATGTGTGGGATGTGTGGGATGATGACAAGGGGATGATGAAGGGGGGATGTGTGGGATGATGACAAGGGGATGTGTGGGATGATGACAAGGGGATGATGAAGGGGGGATGTGTGGGATAAGGGGATGTGTGGGATGATGACAAGGGGATGATGAAGGGGGGATGTGTGGGATGATGACAAGGGGATGTGTGGGATGATGACAAGGGGATGATGAAGGGGGGATGTGTGGGATGATAAGGGGATGTGTGGGATGATGACAAGGGGATGATGAAGGGGGGATGTGTGGGATGATGACAAGGGGATGATGAGGATGTTAATGACGGGTCTGGATGATGACAGGGGGGGATGAGGTATTTCCCACCCTAGGCTTATACTCGAGTCAATAACTTTTCCTGGGATTTTGGGTTGAAATTAGGGGTCTCGGCTTATACTCGGGTCGGCTTATACTCGAGTATATACGGTACTTCTGAAACCAAACCAACAGCGAATAAATCTTTTATGTCTACTGCTAATACCAATATCAGTTGTAATCAAAAGATTATTACTAGTACATGTATTACCTCCACCAATTCTAACACTAATGTGTTTAATAACACTACCACTAATACTTTTTCATCACTAGACAGACCAGCACCTAATATGGTCTGTCCTTTGCTTCCTCCTCTCACCCTTTTGGATCCTTGTCATGGGTCGAACTCGGGTTCCGGGGCGGTGGGGGGTCTTTCTGTTGGGCAGCCTTGTAATTCTCTCGACTGCTCCATTGATCCCTCCCTTCTCACGGTGCACGAGGGTTCTATGTCTGACATGAGTTCCACACTCATTGATAGCTCACAATATGACACGCTTGACACCCCAGGGAATTCTACTCCTATTTCCACCTCCTCATCTTCTTTTTACAATTGCCCTCTAACTACAGATGCCACTCTAGCGTGCAATGCCAATTTGGATGTACGCTTACGCACGATCACCCAGTATTATCCCCTCATAAAGACATCAAATCGAACACAGTCTATAAAAAGAAAGGAAAACCCAGAGGTTGCAGAGGAGGTCAGAGAAAACGCCAACCCACCTCTACAATTATCCCAAAGACAGAAAAATTAATAACAAAAAAAGAAACTATAAAAATTTTTAATCTATCTAACTATATACTTTCCGAAAATGAAACGAATTTACTCGCGAAAGGACTGTCTTTTTGTCCTGCTGTACGTCCGAACGATTTTCAGTTATTTTTAGATTTAAACGATTTTATTCGTAGATTAACATTGAGCCGTCATTTCTTTATCCAGAATAGATCGGACCATCAAACTACTAATATCCCCCAAATTTCGAATTCGGGAGTTTGTAATTCTAATATTGACAATATTTCAATTCCTGTTACTACACTAGTTGACATGACTCCAGCTCGTCATGTACCAGTAAAACCCAAATCTTCGTTTTATCCTCTACATAATCGTGGCAGCCATCTTGAGACTTTTTATCATATGGTCATGCAAGATTTTTCAAATTTATGTGATAAATCTGTTATTTTTAAGGAAAATGATAATTTAACTTCTGCTGAGAGAATTGCAATTAAATCTATACAGAACAATAAATCTATTATTGTTCGCCCTGCAGATAAAGGCGGGGGGGTGGCTGTTTTGAATAGGGCTGATTATAAAAATGAAGCCCTTAGAATTTTATCAGACCTTGAATATTATACTCCGCTTTCTTATGACCCTTCCCCTCATATTTTTTCACAATATTGTTTGCTTATAGGTGGAGCTACAGAAAAACAATTGTTGGATAAAAGGGAGCACACATTTCTCAATATTAAAAATTATAATTTACCTATTTTTTATTATTTACCCAAATTACATAAATGTCTAACCAACCCCCCTGGTAGACCCATTATTTCAGGTATTGGTTCGATTACTGCAAACCTTTCTCACTTTATAGATCTTTTTCTCCAACCTTTTGTTTTACAATTACCATCTTATTTGAGAGATTCAGCTCAACTTATTTCGGAATTACATGCCCTATCCTTACCCCCCTATTATAGTTTTCTTACTCTGGATGTGTGCTCCCTTTATTCTAACATCTCCACTGATTTAGGTGTTCCGGCAATTAAACATTTTTTACAAGAAGACCCTTCACTTAACCCCAGCCAGTCAGAATTTTTACTGGAGTCCATTAGATTTATTCTTCTTAATAATGTTTTCGAATTCAATCATACCATTTATCGGCAGAGTAGGGGCTGTGCCATGGGGACTCGATTCGCCCCTAGTTACGCTAATTTGTTCATGGGGCGATTCGAGTCCCTTGTCATGGCGCAGTCCCTGTTCTTTAAGTCCGTTTTTTTCTTTCGTCGTTATATAGACGACCTTTTTTTGATCTGGGTAGGTACCAAACATGAAGCTGACCTCTTTGTCCAAGAGTTGAACACTAATACATGGGGTATTAAATTTACTATGCATTATGCAGAAAATTCCATCCAATTTTTAGACCTTGACATCCATAAAACAGCCGATGGCACTATTTCGACGAAGACTTTTTTCAAATCTGTCGATATTAATAGTTTTTTACAGTTCGACAGTGCACATTATCCAAGCTGGCTAAGAGGGGTGCCTTTCGGCCAATATTTACGAATTCGTAGAAATTGCACCTCTGATTTAGATTTTATCTCTCAAGCTGAGGTTTTAAAACAACGCTTTATACAAAAGGGCTATCCCAAATCGCTTCTTACTAAGGCATATCTGAAGGTGAAAGATAAAAAACAATCTGATTTGGTCACACCTACTTCAAAAAAATCCAGCTCTAATCAGCTTCTTAACCCCTTTAGATACAATTTTGTTACGAATTTCAATATTGAGGCATCGAATATTAGAAAAATATTAACTAAAAACTGGCCCATTATCCAAAATGATAAAATTTTAAACCAACTAATTCCCCCAGTCCCTAATGTCACCTACAGACGTTCCAAAAATCTCAGCAATTTATTAGCCCCTAGCAGATTTTCTGAATATCGTACACCACAGAATTCCTGTTCTATCAAACCATATTGTTTTCCTTGCAAAAAAAGTCGCTGTCTCTGTTGCGAATGGATTATTCAAACTGATACCTTTTCTTCCTTTTTTACACAACAAACATTCAAAATTAAGGATTCATTAAATTGTGACACCACTTTTGCTATTTATTTATTAACCTGTGGTTGCGATCGCCAATATGTTGGCCGTACCACACAAACGGTGCGCTCCAGGATGAACAAACACAGATGGAACATAAAACATGGTTTTTTGTTGCATAGTCTCTCCCGTCATTTCACTCTCTATCATCAAAAAAAACACTGAAACTCTGAAATTAATTATTTTAGAAACTATCCCCATTCATTTGCCTAATAGAATACAAAGACTTAATAATCGCGAATCCTTTTGGATTCACAAACTACATACTTTGCACCCCCAAGGTTTTAATGAATGTATTGATACAGTTAAATAATTGGATATTTTGGGATTTAAAAATTTCCCATTGTTCCATATGGATTAATTTTGAAAACATCATGTCTTGATTTTGCCTTGCTCCTTCTGTACTGTTCACCCTGGAGCGCCCCACGGTGTATTTATTTATTCATTTTTTAGGTTTTATTATCTAAGCTTTGTTGATTTCCTTTTCTCTTTTACATATAAACATTCTTGTATTTCTAATTTCTTTATTATTTATTGTTTGTTAATCCGGATTCTTGTACGAATATTCACACCCTGCGTTTTTCGCCGGTTGCTATACTCAATACCGCATTAGTTAATAGAGTTTATCTTATTCTCTAAGTAGTGTTCATATATTCCCCTCCGATCAGTTGCGGTTTGGTTTATCGCACTGTCACTTATTTTTTATTATTTTTTATATTTTTTTTTAATAAGGTAGCGATATACAATTAAATAAAAAATTTTTTATCTTTTGAATCAATCGACATGACTCTTTATATCATATATATATTTTTTGAAATAATATCCTACTTGTGGTGTTGAGTGTCGCACCGGCGATTTAGCGGAGCGATTTCTTGAGTCGTTTTGGTGTCATATTCACATCACATGCGATAATTATAATCATGTTATATACATTTATATATATATTTATAGGTTTGTATTTTGCTTTCATATTGCTGTCTTATTACTACTTTTGTGATTTCTGTTTATATGTATTTATGTATCTTTTTTATATATTGTCATATAGATATGTAACTCTATGTAACAATTCTTTTCAAAAAGCACTCTAATGGTTAATTCTTGGAGGTATATATACCTGTTACCAGCCTCCCTTTGTCATGCCTGATGAAGCTGCGCATGCGCAGCGAAACGCGTTGCATCTAATAAATCCATTGATTTTACCTGACTGTCTGATGGTTCCGCTCTGCGCCAGACAAACTCCTGACTCCCTGGTCATTCGCCTTTGATTTCCTCTGGACAAGTAGGGAGACACCTAGTGGCAGCTTTTTTAAACACAAATAAAACATAACAAAAAATTTAAAAAAATTAAAACAAATTACATTAGAAAGATTTTTTATTTACCATAAGGAGTGCAAAAGCAAAAATTAGTTTTAATGAGAGTGTCCATTTAAATAATATATGTATTATATTACAGTCTGGCACAAACTTGCTCAACTACTTGTATGATAGACAAAACACGAGGCCCTCCAAGATGCTGTACTATAATAGTGTAGGTAGAAAACAACAGGCTTTGTGCACTGCTTTTAAAGTTGCTTATAATGGACAGGACTCAGGTGTCCAAAGGATTGGAGCAGGGGACTTTCTTAGTCTCAAGTTTACAATGCATGATGGGGCTCACTACTCCTTCATTAAGTAATAAGATGCTAATAATAATCACCATTCTTTGAAGACCCTGTCAGCTTTAAAGGAAATTTATCAGCTCCATATCCTGGTCAGAGCTGTTGAAGATAGCCGATAGGAAGATGAAACAAATGATACCTGTCTCTTAGCTGATGGCTGTTTGAAAAGTTATAAAATCATGTTTTCCTTCTAAGCTCAAAAGTTGTAGAGGCCCCTTCCTGCTCTGCATGATTCATGTACAGGGTTTCAGCAAACAGAAGCTGTAGATGTAGGGAAGAAGACACACAAAAGGCAGTCTGCGGGGGAGAATTACATGGACAGTGTATAGGTGTAGAGAGAAAGCAGAGAGCTGTCGTCTCCTGAAGAAGTAAACCTCCCATTCAGCACATATGCCTGGGAGGACACATCCAGATTTAAAAAGATCTGAACCTCAAAACAGACTCTGAAAATAAGATTGAAGACTTAAACTTAGTGCTTACCATGAGTTAAAAATGTTACACTATCAATCGTAAAAATATTTTTTAACCACTTCAAAGGTGCCCATAGCCTTTACATAAATGAGTCAGGTACTGTATATGATAATTGATCATTCCCTTTGTCAAAGACGAGTACTCTTACTGACCATCAAGGTCCAGATGTCCTTCTTGGTACAGCTCCAAGCCATGAAATGATGCATTATTGATTAATGCTCTCTTTCTTTGCTTACTGATGAGTTGGGTTTTACTGATCTGAGATGTTCCTTTTAATCCCTCATGTTCTATTGTCAACATTTTAAAGAGGATTTAAATGCCTTTATTGTCCTTGTACTGATCACTTGTTTGAAAAATGTTTAGATAAATGAATTACAAAATCAGAATCAAAACAGCAATGAAGTGATACTAGACAGTGATGAGGTCCTACAGAGGCAACCATGGGATTTCTCTGTGTTTATCCGCTCAGATTAGTGGTGTAGCTATAGAGGTTGCAAGGGTCGTAATCGCGACTGGGCCTCATAGCCTATAGTGGGTAAAAATTAGGTTAAAGTGAACCAAGTAACTCTTTATTGACCATTACAACTCCAATAATTTAAAGACATCTGCCATTTCCAACTGGGGGTTTTGAATATACGTAGTGTATGCCGCATAGTTCCACCTGCCAAGTTTCTTGAGAACATAAACCAGGACTTTATGCTTTGAGGCTGCTGAGGCTGCTCCTATGAGAAACGAATGCCTCGAGTAACTGAGCAGGTTGAAACCTAATATCTTAAGCAACATGTGGACATGACTCACAAATTGAGCCGTGGTCAGAGCTACTGTCAAATGGGAGTAAATGACCTAGATCAGGTTGGTCATTAAAGACATGGATACACTGTAAGTACTTTGACCGGATACCATAAGTTACCTGAGGGATAGTAACGAACTACAGTACCTTGCCTGCAGGTTTACGTGACAGCAATGAAAAGATCAACACACCCCTCATTGACTCTGAGTTGAGACTTGGTCAGGTATGCGGACGTACTAGACGAACAGGAGAACTCATCTGGCCTCAGAAAGAGAAGGCCAGAATAACCCTGCTGCCATGTGCTCCGAAAGGGGAGGAGTCGAGGAGTGTAGACATTGCCCTGAACATTTCCCCCGTGATTTGTTGCCGGGTCGAAACCCGCGGAACTCTATTATAACTTATACCTTTGAGAGCAGCTTTTACCACATGTGCTGAAAATATAGAGGATTTATCAGGGAAATAGATAGAATGATGATGCTGAATACCTGAGAGATGAAGTTTGACAGTGTTGTGTGAAAGATTGAGGTCAGAGTGGCAAACCCGATGCATTGTAGGACAGTGGTGATACTGAAAGTGAGTGATTGGGACAGAAAAATACCTGTATAACAACTTCATAGTGGCTGAGTATGCCCTCCTAGTACTCCGGGCTAAATAATCCGTGACTAATGACTCCACTATCTGAGGGTAACATCTCAATCCAGCGTCAACACCCGATATGGAGGAACCAGGGTGCCTAAGGGATCCGCATCTGGCGTGACCTGGAAAAAGACACTGAAATTAGCTCTGTATAACACGTCAGCCGCTAAATTGCAAGAACCAGAGATGTGTTGAGTAACAAAGTTGAATTTAAACTGTAACAATAGCCACACTAACCTGCACATGAAACTCATTACCTGAGAGGATTTGGACCTGCCTTTTTTTACTAACTGAACTGTTGCCATGTTGTCACAGACAAAGACCACTGTGGAGTTAGACCACATAGCCCCCAGAGATATGCGACTGCAACCATAGGGCATACCTCGAACAATGCCGAAGTGCGGGTGAAACATGGAATCGCAAGAACCTCTGGAGGCCACTGGCCTTCCATCCAGTGGCTCTGATGTATAGCAGCGAAACCACGTGTGTAGCTGCAGCATCTTTGTAGACTTTGGGGGATTCATTGGTAACTGCTGGGAGAAACATAGCTGTGTCGTTGCAACATGTGTAAGTCAGTGAAGGCTTGAGGACCTAAATGAACTTGGCTGTTAGGATTGGGGGCTTCTGGAAGCAACGCCAACAACCTGGAGACAAAAGACCTGCCTTGAGGGATAATTTGCATTGAGAACACCAGCATGCCTAGTAAGTAGAGATGAGCGAATCGAAACTGAGGAACCCGAATTTGTTACAAATTTCATGAAAATTAAATTTGCAAGGAATTTGAATATCGCCTTGATTCTATAGCGCGAAACACTTCATTAAACTCCATTTAGTGCGATCCAGGCTCCAGGGCATCTAAAATGGTGGATCCAAATGTCAGGACATGGGGCAAGGAATGCTGGGAAGGCAGGAAGGCAAGGCGGGAAGGCGTGTGGGCGGGATGACCCTGAATCACACGCAGGATGCAGCCTATCAGCAGCCAGTCACCCCTGGGATGTCACAACCCTATATATTGAGCAGCCATATTCCGGCTCGTCTTTTCATTCATTACACTGCAAAAAGTGGACGGACACCACTGTGTGTGTGTTACACAGAAAAGCTTTTTGCAGCAGCCTTTCACCTCCTAGTCACCTCAGCCTTCTGTTGGACACATAGCACAGCGTTTTTGCACAGAAATGAATTCTTACTGCAGCAATTAACCCCTCTGTGTCTTTGTTCCACAGCAACTGATCTGCTGATTATACTAGTCTTTAGACGGTATAATCCATACCCAGCAGTCCATTCCTAATAGTATTTGAGAGAGAGTCTTTTTGCAATTTTGGGTTTAGTAAACAGTAACTTTGGGTACCACATACCTACATCTTTAGCATATGACATACCTACATCTAAGTGGTGTACTATTTTGTACCTGTTAATCTGTCAAGGGCCTACATACTGTGAAAGAACAGCCAAAAGTAATCACCGGCTGGTGTTTTACTCAAATAATTTTTGAAGCGTACAGTATCGCATTTTTCTGCCCTCAAGTGCATACCACATACCTACATCTAAGTAGTGTACTATTTTGTACCTTTTAATCTGTCAATAGCCTGCAAACTGTGAAAGTCCAGGCAAAAGTAATCACTGGCTTGTGTTAAACTCCAATACGTTTGTTTAGGCGTACTGTAGCAAATTTTTCTGCCCTCTTTGTTCCACCACAAATGGTCTGCTGGTTATACTAGTCTGTAGACGGTATAATACATACCTAGCAGTCCATTCCTAATAGTTTGTGAAAGAGTGCAATTTTGTGTTTAGTACACAGCGACTGTGTGCTGCAGCACTGTTGTGTACTGCTGGTGTTGTGCAAAAATATGTTTTTTAAGCGTACTGTAGAGCTTTTTTTTTGCCCTTATAAGTGCATACCACATACCTACATCTAAGTGGTGTACTATTTTGTACCTGTTCATCTGTCAAGGACCTAGATACTATGAAAGTCCAGGCAAAAGTACTCACCGGCTGGTGTTTTTACTCGGATACTTTTTTAATTGTAAATATATCAAAATAGATGGACAGCTCACAACAAAAATTGTACGAGGTTAACTGGGTGCACCTGAACCCTCAGGTGAAATAACAATTCAATGTAAAATAATACAGTTGTAGCACTCACGTTTCTGAAGACAGGAACTCTGGTGTATGTGGATCCGCTGGACCTGTGTGGCAGATGACTCGGACCGTGCCAGGGAACGGAGTCTAAGGTGCCGCTGGTCTTCACCAGAGCCCGCCGCAAAGCAGGATGGACGGCTCGACCACACAGGCGGCTGAGGAGATGCGAAGCACAGAAGGGATGAGACAACTCGTAGTCAGGATAGCTGTAGGTCAAGGCAGGCGGCACAGTAGCGTAGTCGGGATGTAGCCGAAGTTCAATAGGCAGGCGGCAGAGAAGCAAGGTCAAGGTCACAAGAGCAGGAGATCTGGTAAACGGCAGGGCAATACAAAGGAGCGCTTTCTCTAGGGCACAAGGCAACAAAGATCCGGCAGAGAACTGAGGAGGGTGGAGGAAATTATCAACAAGACACAGGTGGCTACACTAATGAGAGTACTGGCCCTTTAAATCTTAAAGCTCTGGCGCGCGCACGTCCTAAGGGACGGGGACATGTGCGCCGGAGCAGAGAGGTGGAAGCAGAGGCAGGGGAAACACCCGGAGATTGACAGACCGGGGCTCGCATGCGGGTGCGTCCCGCAGTGCGAATCCCAGCCCCGTCGGCAGCAGAAGGTAAGGGGACCATGCGCTCACGGCCAGCGTGTGAGGCCGGAGCGCATAGCGTGACAACAGTTCCCAGACCTAAAATACCTCAGCCAAAAAGGTATTTGGAAAGATGCATACATTTTATTATAAATAACTTTTACACATAAAAATTCTCACAGGGCCCATGTGATATAACATAAAATTGCATAAAATAAGGTTATTCAGTTGGTAGAGCACTTTCCTTGGACTCCTGAGCACATAATGGCCAGTTTAGATGTTAGTTCCCTATACACTATTATTGATCATTCACACATGATCACAGCAGTGATAGTTTTTTTGGAGAAGGGTTGCATTAAAGCAGAACAAATACAATTTATCACGGATGCCATTAAGTTTATTCTCATGCACAATTATTTTTATTTTGAAGGTCATTTTTATTGATGGGAACCGCCACGGGCATTAGGTTCGTGACGAATTATGCTGGCCTCTTTATGGCAGCATGGGAAGATTCCATCATAACCCCAATACTCGACGCAGACCTGGTGCTATGGCGTCATTACATTGAAGATGTTTTTTTGATTTGGCGGGGATCTCGGGGTTGTCTGGAATAACTCGTTTCTGTGTTGATCTTTAATGCTCAAAATATAAAATTTACATCTACCATCAGCATTGATAAGATTGAATTCTTAGATTTAGAAATTTCTGCCACATCCACCAAATTACAGTGTTGTACATTTAGGAAACCCACAGCAAAAAAACAGCTTAGCTTAGCAGTTGCCATCTGCCAAGGTGGCTGAATAATGTCCCCAAAGGCTAGTATCGCCGTGTCAAACTTAACTGCACCCTAGATGCCAAATTACAGGAAGAGGCCAGGATTCTGACAACACAATTCCAAGAAAGGGAATATCCCCCATTGATATTGGAGGAATCCTTCAAACAAATAAATGATCTAGATAGGACTACTTTTTTTCTTCCTAGTAAGCAAAATAAAAGTCAAACAATGGAACAACAACCAAAATTAATTTTGCCCTTTAATATAAATACATTATAAATTAGTAGAAAATATATTATGTAAATATTGACATATCCTCAGACAGGAAAAAGTTATAGGGTGGATGTTATCTGCCAAACCCACAGTCATCTATATACGTGCCCTGAATTTGGGCATTAAGGTTGCACCAACCATTAGGAAGCCCATCTCTGCTGAGCCATCTTCCACATGGCTCAGTACGAGGGGCTTTTTTAAATGTGGAACTTGCCAAAGTTGTCTTTCAACATCTGGTTGGAAGACTGTGGAGAGGGTTCAATCTACAGTCAATCATTTTATATGGGGAAATTAGAGACTTCGTTACCTGTAACACCAAGGGGGTTGTTTACATCTTACAGTGTGGGTGTGTAAAACAATACTTTGGACGTACTGAACATTCACTCAAAGTGAGGCTAGCAGAACACATTTATAATATTAAAAGGGAAGAGGCAATATGAAACATCCATTGTCTGCCCATTTTTCTTTACATCACAGTAGGGATCCATCTAGTTTAGTTTTTTCAGGGCTACAGGTAATCAAACACAGCTGGCGGGAGGGAAGTTTTATGATTTAGATGTCCAAAGCAGGGAGCCAAAAAATTTTAGAATTTGAAAGTCTGGAACCTAGAAGACTTAATTGAAATCTGGAATTATTTGGTTTTCTTTAGGGGTAAAGAATGGTTTATTATTCTGTACTGGAAAAGAAGAAGAAAAAATGTTTTCTTCATTTTAACTATTATTTTTATCTTTATTATGTTTAACTTTATTTTTATTTATATTTAATTTTTATTGTTATTATTATTTTATTTTTTTCTATTCCTATTTTTACATTTTTATTTTATTTATATTCTATTATTATTACCGTATATACTCGAGTATAGGCCGAGTTTTTCAGCACGATTTTTCGTGCTGAAAACACCCCCCTCGGCTTATACTCGAGTGAACTCCCCCACCCGCAGTGGTCTTCAACCTGCGGACCTCCAGAGGTTTCAAAACTACAACTCCCAGCAAGCCCGGGCAGCCATCGGCTGTCCGGGCTTGCTGGGAGTTGTAGTTTTGAAACCTCCGGAGGTCCGCAGGTTGAAGACCACTGCGGCCTTCAACATCATCCAGCCCCCTCTCACCCCCTTTAGTTCTGAGTACTCACCTCCGCTCGGCGCTGGTCCGGTCCTGCAGGGCTGTCCGGTAAGGAGGTGGTCCGGTGAGGAGGTGGTCCGGGCTGCTATCTTCACCGGGGAGGCCTCTTCTAAGCGCTTCGGGCCCGGCCTCAAAATAGTCACGTTGCCTTGACAACGACGCAGATACGTCGTTGTCAAGGCAACGGCTCTATTCCGGGCCGGAAGCGCGGAGAAGAGGCGCCCCCGGTGAAGATAGCAGCCCGGACCACCTCCTCACCGGACCACCTCCTCACCGGACAGCCCTGCAGGACCGGACCAGCGCCGAGCGGAGGTGAGTAGTCAGAACTAAAGGGGGTGAGAGGGGGCTGGATGATGTTGAAGGCCGCAATGGTCTTCAACCTGCGGACCTCCGGAGGTTTCAAAACTACAACTCCCAGCAAGCCCGGACAGCCGATGGCTGCCCGGGCTTGCTGGGAGTTGTAGTTTTGAAACCTCTGGAGGTCCGCATGTTGAAGGCCGCAGTGGTCTTCAACCTGCGGACCTCCGGAGGTTTCAAAACTACAACTCCCAGCAAGCCCGGACAGCCGATGGCTGCCCGGGCTTGCTGGGAGTTGTAGTTTTGAAACCTCTGGAGGTCCGCAAGTTGAAGGCCGCAGTGGTCTTCAACCTGCGGACCTCCGGAGGTTTCAAAACTACAACTCCCAGCAAGCCCGGACAGCCGATGGCTGCCCGGGCTTGCTGGGAGTTGTAGTTTTGAAACCTCTGGAGGTCCGCAGGTTGAAGACCACTGAGGGCGAATGATGAGAAGAGGATGATGAAGGGGGGGGGGTGTGGGGATGATGAAGGGGGGTGGGGATGATGAAGGGGGGGGGGGTGTGGGATGATTACAAGGGGATGTGTGGGATGATAAGGGGATGTGTGGGATGATGACAAGGGGATGATGAAGGGGGGATGTGTGGGATAAGGGGATGTGTGGGATGATGACAAGGGGATGATGAAGGGGGGATGTGTGGGATAAGGGGATGTGTGGGATGATGACAAGGGGATGATGAAGGGGGGATGTGTGGGATGATGACAAGGGGATGATGAAGGGGGGATGTGTGGGATGATAAGGGGATGTGTGGGATGATGACAAGGGGATGATGAAGGGGGGATGTGTGGGATGATAAGGGGATGTGTGGGATGATGACAAGGGGATGATGAAGGGGGGATGTGTGGGATGATGACAAGGGGATGATGAGGATGTTAATGACGGGTCTGGATGATGACAGGGGGGGATGAGGTATTTCCCACCCTAGGCTTATACTCGAGTCAATAACTTTTCCTGGGATTTTGGGTTGAAATTAGGGGTCTCGGCTTATACTCGGGTCGGCTTATACTCGAGTATATACGGTATTCCTTTTTATTTTATTTTTCTCACTTGTCTAAAACAGCATCCAAATCGCACCTAGTGTGTGAATGGTTACTTATTCTAAATAACTTTACTTACAGTGGGGATCAAAAGTTTGGGTACCCAGGTAAAAATTTGTATTAATGTGCATAAAGAAGCCAAGGAAATATGGAAAAATCTCCAAAAGGCATCAAATTACAGATTAGACATTCTTATAATATGTCAACAAAAGTTAGATTTTATTTCCATCATTTACACTTTCAAAATAACAGGGAAAAAAAATGGCATCTGCAAAAGTTTGGGCACCCTGCATAGTTAATATCTTGTACTGCCCCCTTTGGCAAGTATCACAGCTTGTAAACGCTTTTTTGTAGCCAGCCAAGAGTCTTTCAATTCTTGTTTGAAGTATCTTTGCCCATTCTTCCTTACAAAAGTCTTCCAGATTCTTTGAGATTTCTGGGCTGTGTGTCACGCACTGCTCTTTTAAGGTCTATCCATAGATTTTCAATTATGTTGAGGTCAGGAGATTGTGAAGGCCATGGCAAAACCTTCAGTTTACGCCTCTTGATGTAATCCCCTGTGGATTTCGAGGTGTGTTTAGGATCCCTATCCATTTGTAGAAGCCATCCTCTCTTTAACTTCAGTTTTTTCACAGAAATGGCATCAAGTTAGCATCCAAAATTTGCTGAAATTTGATTGAATCAATTTTTCCTTCTACTCGTGAGATGTTCCCTGTGCCACTGGCTGCACTACAACACCAAAGCATGATTGATCCATCCCCATGCTTAACAGTTGGACAGAGGCTCTTTTCATTAAATTCTGTTCCCCTTCTTCTTCAAACGTACCTTTGCTCATTCTGGCCAAAAAGTTGTTTCCAAAATGCATCAGGCTTGTCTATATGTTCATTTGCAAAGTTCAAACACTGATTTTTGTGGTGAGGACATAGAAGAGGTTTTCTTCTGATGACTCTTCCATGAAGACCATATTTTTACAAGTATCTCTTTATAGTGGAATAGTGTACCACAACTCCAGTGTCTGCCAGATCTTTCTGGAGGGATTGTGCAGTCAAACGTGGGTTTTGAATAGTTTTTCTCACAATCCTGCGAGCTGTTCTGTTCTGTTCTGATATTTTTCTTGGTCTTCCAGATCTTGCTTTAACTTCCACTGTTCCTGATGACTGCCATTTCTTAATTACATTCCGAACAGAGGATATTGACATCTGAAAAAGTTATGCTTTCTTCTTATAGCCTTCTCCAGCTTTGTGAGCATCAACTATTTTCAGTTTCAGATTTCTAGATAACTGCTTAGAAGAACCCATGGTGCTGTTTGTTTTGGCAAGGTCAGATGAGTCTGGGCATTTAAAACCTTTGAGATTGACATCACCTGGTCTTCCCAGATGATGATTGAGAACAATCCATGGCACTGGCAGGTCTCAGCTTTGCAAAGGGAGCAGAGCATGCTATAAATTCTGCAGGGTGCCCAAACTTTTGCAGACGTAATTTTTTTGCTTTTTGTTATTTTGAAAGTGTAAATGATGGAAATAAAATCTACCTTTTTTGACATATTATAAGAATGTCTAATCTGTATTTGATGCCATTTGGAGATTATTCCATCTTTCCTTGGCTTCTTTATGCACATTAATACAAATTTTTACCTGGGGTGCCCAAACTTTTGATCCCCACTGTACATTTATTTTTCCCTATTTAAAGTATGTTCTATTCATTATTTGTCCATTATATGATTCTATCCATGTTTCTCATCTCTGGATGATTCATGCCATATTTTGAATAGTAACCACATCTTCTAGTTCTCAGCTGATTAATCAGAGTTGCCTACATAAACTTAGTGTCTGAAACCACACCCAAATCGCACCTAGTGTGGGCATGGTGACTTATTTTAATCAGAGTTGCCTACATAAACCTGAAACCACATCCAAATTGCACCTAGTGATTAAATGGTGACTTATTTTAATCAGAGCTGCCTACAAAAACCTAGTGTCTGAAACCGCACCCAAATCGCACCTAATGTGTGAATGGTGACTTACAGTCATGGCCATAAATGTTGGCATCCCTGAAATTTTTCTAGAAAATGAAGTATTTCTCACAGAAAAGGATTGCAGTAACACATGTTTTGTTATACACATGTTTATTCTCTGTGTATTGGAACTAAACCAAAAAAGGGAGGAAAATAAGCAAATTGGACATAATGTCACACCAAACTCCAAAAATGGGCTGGACAAAATTATTGACACCCTTTCAAAAATAAGATTGTTTCAAGCATGTGAGGTTCCTTTAAACTCACCTGGGGCAAGTAACAGATGTGGGCAATATAAAAATCACACCTGAAAGCAGATAAAAAGGAGATAAGTTCACTTAGTCTTTGCATTGTGTGTCTGTGTGTGCCACACTAAGCATGGACAACAGAAAGAGGAGAAGAGAACTGTCTGAGGACTTGAAAACCAAAATTGTGGAAAAATATCAACAATCAAAAGGTTACAAGTGCATCTCCAGAGATCTAGATTTGCCTTTGTCCACAGTGCGCAACATTATCAAGAAGTTTGCAACCCATGGCACTGTAGCTAATCTCCCGTGGCGTGGATGGAAGAGAAAAATTGATGAAATGTGTCAACACAGGATAGTCCGGAAGGTGCATAAGCAGCCCCAAACAAGTTCCAAAGATATTCAAGCTGTGCTGCAGGCTCAGGGAGCATCATTGTCAGCGCAAACTATCCGTCAACATTTAAATGAAATGCTATGGCAGGAGACCCAGGAGGACCCCACTGCTGACACAGAGACATAAAAAACAAGACTACATTTTGCCAAAATGAACTTGAGTAAGCGAAAATCCTTCTGGGAAAATGTCTTGTGGAAAATGAAACCAAGATAGAGCTTTTTGGTAAAGCACATTATTCTACTGTTTACCGAAAACGGAATGAGGCCTACAAAGAAAAGAACACAATACCTACAATGAAATATGGTGGAGGTTCAATGATGTTTTGGGGTTGTTTTGTTGCCTCTGGCACTGGGTGCCTTGAATGTGTGCAAGGCATCATGAAATCTGAGGATTACCAATGGATTTTGGATCGCACTGTACAGCCCAGTGTCAGAAAGCTTAGTTTGCATCCTAGATCTTGGGTTTTCCAGCAGGAGAATGACCACAAACATATGTCAAAAAGCACCCAGAAATGGATGGCAACAAAGCGCTGGAGGGTTTTGAAGTGGCCAGCAATGAGTGCAGATCTAAATCCCATTGAACACCTGTGGAGAGATCTTAAAATTGCTGTTGGGAAAGGCGCCTTCCAATAAGAGAGACCTGGAGAGGGTGTTGTCCCTCTGCCTCCTGTCCACCCAGTAAGTGGAGATATGTCATGGGGGAGAAAGGTGAGGGTAGGGGAGGGGGGGTGGGAAAAATACAAAATCTTGAAATTCAATGTATAAAATGTTATTTATTAAAATGTAAATTATATTTTTTTTCAATAAAGAAATATTGAAAAGGAATAAAAAAATTAAAAAAAAAGAGAGACCTGGAGCAGTTTGCAAAGGAAGAGTGGTCCAACATTCCGGCTGAGAGGTGTAAGAAGCTTATTGATGGTTATAGGAAGCGACTGATTTCAGTTATTTTTCCAAAGGGTGTGCAACCAAATATTAGGTTAAGGGTGCCAATAATTTTGTCCAGCCCATTTTTGGAGTTTGGTGTGACATTATGTCCAATTTGCTTTTTTTCCTTTCTTTTTTGGTTTAGTTCCAATACACAAAAAGGGAATAAACATGTGTATAGCAAAACATGTGTCACTGCAATCCTTTTCTGTGACAAATACTTCCATTTTCTTGAAAAATTTCAGGGGTGCTAACATTTACAGCCATGACTGTATTTTAATCAGAGTTGCCTACATAAACCTAGTGTCTGAAACTACACCCAAATCGCACCCAGTGTGTGAATGATGAATTATTCTTATATTTTCCCCGTCTAAAGTATGTTCTGTACATTATTTGTCCATTATATGATTCTATCCATGTTTTTCATCTCTGGATGATCCATGCCATATTTTGAACCACAGTAACCACATCTCCTAACACTCCCAGCTGATTAATCAGAGCTGCCTATATAAATGACATCTGAGTATACCATTCTAAAGCCACTGAGAAAAAGCTAGTACACACTTGTCCATGCCCCGAAACGCGTTTGGCCTACCTACCCTGTCTGAACAAGGTGCTAAGGAAGGACTTTTTATTTAGAAACTTTACCTGGATTACTATCTGACCGCTATTAGATTAAAAATGATGCCGCTCCTGCCGCCACACTGTTCCAACTACCTCCATCTGTCTATCCTTCCAGGTACTACTCCAGCTGCCTCCATCTGTGTACCCTGCCAGGTACTACTATTTCATATACCACCGCATACCACTGTGTGGGCTTCCCTCTGTGTGCCCTTGAGGTACTATTTCATATACCACTGCATACCATTGTGTGTGCCTCCATCTGTGTACCCTGCCAGGTACTACTTTGCATACCACCGTGTGTCTCCAGTGCTTCAAAATCACTGGAGCTCTGCAGCTGCCGGCCGCAGCAAAAACAGCTGACTGAGTGACGTCAGACGCTGCTTTCACTTACCATCTACACGCGCCCGGTCTGGAGAACGTTGGCTGTATACTGTTCCGGCAGAGTCGCAATATTATTTACTGTACACCGGCAACTTTTACAAACATCAGCAGAGCCTTTACAGAGTGGTGGACGGCGATTATTCAAGGAGCAGTGAGCGGTACATAGTACCGTCAGTTCTTCAGATACCGCATTATTGAATACGAACTGCTATTGAAGGTGAATTGCGGTCAATCACTATTGCAGTTATATATACACATTTTTATGTTATTTTATGTTATATCACACGGGCCCTGTGAGAAATTTTATGTGTAAAAGTTATTTATAATAAAATGTATGCATCTTTCCAAACATCCATTGTACAACCTTTTTAACTGAGGTATTTGAGGACTGGGAACTCTATTATTTTACACTTTTTAAGCGTACTGTAGTGCATTTTTCTGCCCTTATAAGTGCATACCACATACCTACATCTAAGTAGTGTACTATTTTGTAACTGTTAATTTGTCAAGGGCCTAGAAACTGTGAAAGGCCAGGGAAAAGTAACACCGGCTGGTGTTTTACTAAAATAAGTTTTTTTTTTTTAAAGCGTACTGTAGTGCATTTTTCTGCCCTCATAAGTGCATACCACATACCTACATCTAAGTAGTGTATTATAAAGAACCGTGGCTCCGATGTAGTGGTCCAGCCTGCTGCATCACCCAGTGGCACGCCGCTCCCTCTTTCAGCCAGCCAAGGCTCCACCACCTCTGCCAAAGGCAGCTGTGTGTCATACCCTCCTTCTGTTGCTTCAGAGGCTCCTGCTCCTCCTACTTTTATTCATTCATTCCACCAACAATCCATCGGCAAAGCCATGTCCAAGAGACAACAGTATGTGCCCACTCATCCAGCGGTGCAGAAGCTGAATGTGCTCCTGTCCAAGTTGCTGGTGTTGCAGTCCCTCCCTTTTAAAAGTGGTTCACTCTGCACCTTTCAGAGAACCAATGACTTGTGCCAAGCCGAGGTGCAGAGTGCCAAGCCATCATTTATTTGCGAAGAAGACAGTACCAGCCCTGCACAATTTTGTGGAAGAGAAGGTGGGCCAGTTCCTGAGCCTGTCGGTGTGTACCAAAGTGCACGGCAGCACCGGCTTCTGGAGCTGTAACTGTGGTCAGGGACAATACATGTCATTTACGGCTCACTGGGTGAATGTGGTTGCTGCAGAGCGACAACACCAACTTGGGCAGGTCATGCCGCTTCCTCCTCCATGCTCTCAGGCCATTGGTCCTGTGACAGGGTGCATCTCTGCCTCCTCATTCTCCACCGTGTCCTCAGCCTCCACTGCCCAGACAACTCTCAGTTCCCCTTCAGCATACCATGTGTGCAGGGCACGGCGGTGTCACACTGTTATTCACATGGTTTGCCTTGGCAAACGGAGTCACACAGGGGAGGAACTGCTAAAAGTCATTCGTAAAGAAATTGGAGCATGGCTTACGCCACGAAAACTGGAGATGGGAACCATGGTGACTGACAATGGGAAGAACATCTTGTCTGGGCTGCGACTGGGAAGGCTGAGCCATGTGCCCTGCATGGCACACATGTTCAATCTGGTTGTGAAGCGGTTCCTGAAGTGTCCCCCCCCCCCACCATTTGCAAGACACCCTAACAATGGGAAGGAAACTTTGCATGCACTTCAGTCACTCATACACCGCAATGCACACCCTCCTTGAGCTGCAGCGTCAGAACGGTATCCTTCAACATAGTCTGATTTGTGACGTTGCCACACGTTGGAATTCCACACTCCATATGTTGGACCAACTGTACAACAGAGAAAAGCCATCACCGATTTCTTGATGATCCAAGTGAATAGGGGTACTCCCCTGTGTAACTTCAATGTGAACCAGTGGCAGCTCATAAGTGACACCTGCCGTTTGCTCAGGCCCTTCGAGGAAGCCACATTATTAGTAACTCACCAGGATTACGGGATGAATGACGTCATTCTACTGCTTCATTTCTTGCAACACATGTTGGAAACAATCGCTGGTAAGGGCACTGGAGACGTGGCGCCTACATCTCACGGCCACGTGAGCCCTGTGGAAGCTGAACTGGAGGAGGAAGAGGGGGAGGGGCACAGGGGAGCACAGTTTAGGTTTCACCAAATGGGTGGGTTTTCTAGTAATCTGACAGGAGAAGAGAAGAGCAGCCAGATGAGCTAGAGGGTTGTGAGGAAGGCGAGACAGAGGACCCAGGCACACCGTGGCAATATCCACTGGAGATGGAGGCAGGGAGTCCCTCCGTGTCACTTGCACAAATGGCACGATGCATGCTCGCTTGGGTAGTGACAGCCGAATTGTCAACAGCGAGATGACTTCTGGATCTCCACCTTATTGGACCCAAGCTGCTGCCACAAAATAGGGGCCTTATTTACACCCACTGAGAGGGTGGACAAACTGACCTACTACAGAGGCATCCTATTGGCCCCATTGTCCATCCTCTTGCAGGTCTGAATTGGGGGTCCCCCTGCGCTCACCTTCTGCTGCCATGGTTGCAGGGTTGGGGTGGCAGTACCAGCTCCATCAGCAGCAGCCTGAGCCTACAGTCGCTGATGAGTACCTTTCTTCACCCGCATAGTGAAGCAACTCATCAGCAGCAGGTACACCTGTGTAACGCCGAGCGCTCCGGTCCCCGCTCCTGGACTGGAGCGCTTACGGCGTGTGTCCCCAGGCTGCGCTCCGGCGCCTCAGCGTGTGCGCCCCCGCTCTCTTGGGCCCGGGACTCTTAGATCTAAAGGGCCAGTGCACCGGTGATTGGTGCCTGGTCCAATGTGGTTAATTAAGGGTTAAGGTTTGTGAGAGGCAGTGCTGCTTGGACTTAATTAGGCCTCATCTGTGCACTGCCTATAAGTACCATCTCCTCCCACAGCCTCCTGCCGGATCTTTGTTGCCTTGTGCCTGAGAGAAAGCGTTCTTTATTCCTGTGTTCCCTTCCTGTTTTTGTACCCGTTGCTACTGACTACCGCCTGTGAACCGTTGCTGCCTGCCCTGACCATTTGCTTCGTCCGACTACGTCTTTGCCTGATCCTCTTGTACCTTGCCTTATCTCAGCAGCCAGAGAGGTTGAGTCGCTACTGGGAGGAATGACCTGGGGGTTACCTGCCGCAGCAAGTCCATCCCGCTTTGCGGCGGGCTCTGGTGAAAACCAGTAACTCCTTAAACTCCGTTCCCCTGGTACGGCCCACGTCTTCACCTCTCTGGCACAGCGGATCCACCACTAGCCTCCGCTACCTTCTACCAGCCCAGATCCTGACAACCTGGAACAGGACCTGAACCAGCAGGTGGTGGCATACCTTGACATGCCCATGCCAACACACCTTGAAGATCCGCTGGACTTCTGGACAGCCAAACTTGATTTGTGGCCGAAACTAGCAGAGTTTGCCCTGGAAAAGCTGTCCTGCCAGTAGTGTGCCATCAGAGCGGGTGTTTAGTGCAGCAGGAGCCATAGTCACCCTGAGGAGAACTCGTCTGTCCACAAAAAATGTGGAGAGACTGACCTTGCCACCAATGCCTGATGCATGAGAGTAGATTGACCATGGTGCCACACCAACACTTCACAAATTTGGATAGTGCCAAACAGATTTAAGGCGCTGCTCCCCAGTTACGAACATTCCTCCGCATCAGACCTTTTTTCACCCACCTTCGTCATTTGTTACTGGTATTGCCACCCAAAAAAAAAAAACTATAAAAACTACAGCGTATAGGGTAAACCCACCAAGAATAAAAATGTATATAATAAAATAAATAAGACAATATTAATCAAATAAATCCAAATAAACATCAAGTTAATAAATATAGTTTTATTTTACAAAAAATACATATATCATACACAAGTGAAAAAAATAATGATAATAATATATAGCTATATAACATACATAAAAATAATAATAATCAATAGCGCAATTTGATAATGTGTATAATTATTTAATTTAAAAAAAATATATATATATATGTAAATATATAAAATGAGCTTAAAAATGCAAAAGATGGCAGGGACGGGAAAAGGATGTAAACAAGAAAGGAGTAAATGCGGGGGTCAATTGATCACTAAAGGATCATAAAAACACCTGTTGCTTTAAAGTACGTGCAATGTGACACTATGTTTGATACATAAAAAGTGTATTTAACCTTATAAAATAAAAGTATGCATAAAGTGTAATGTGCAACACAAAAATATATGTGTATGAGATAAATACAAAAAAGCAGTGCAAGAAGAACAAAACAAAATAAGGTGCTGAGAGTGAAGGTGTCAGAATGTAAATACTTGACCCCACATGTAAAAAGAAGGTAGGTTCCACGTCCCTGCGATCACCTCCGCGTTTCACCGTGACCGGCTTTATCAAGGAGTATGCATGTACTGGATAAGAGCGAAGATATATAGGGTATTCAATAAAGAAACTATTAACACACCTGTAGTATCGGGAGGCGCCTCAGCTAACTACCGGAAGTGACCTACAACGCCAAGGATCTCTAGTGTCTAATATGAAAGAACGCACGGGCTACACCAAAATGGTACATGCATACTCCTTGATAAACCCGGTCACGGTGAAACGCGTTGGAAGTGATCGCAGGGACGTGGAACCTTCCTTCTTTTTACATGTGGGGTCAAGTATTTACATTCTGACACCTTCACTCTCAGCACCTTATTTTGTTTTGTTCTTCTTGCACTGCTTTTTTGTATTTATCTCATACACATATATTTTTGTGTTGCACATTGCACTTTATGCATACTTGTATTTTATAAGGTTAAATACACTTTTTATGTTTCAAACATAGTGTCACATTGCACGTACTTTATAGCAACAGGTGTTTTTATGATCCATTAGTGATCAATTGACCCCCGCATTTACTCCTTTCTTGTTTACATCCTTTTCCCGTCCCTGCCATCTTTTGCATTTTTTAAGCTCATTTTATATATTTACATATATATATATATATATATATATATTTTTTTTTTTTTTTTTTTTTTTTTTTTTTTAATGAAATAATTATACACATTATCAAATTGCGCTATTGATTATTATTATTTTTATGTATGTTATATAGCTATATATTATTATCATTATTTTTTTTACTTGTGTATGATATATGTATTTTTTGTAAAATAAAACTATATTTATTAACTTGATGTTTATTTGGATTTATTAGATTAATATTGTCTTATTTATTTTATTATATACATTTTTATTCTTGGTGGGTTTACCCTATACGCTGTAGTGGCGTATTTATAGGTTATTTGGTGGTTGTTTTGGGTTTTCCCCAATTTTATTTAGACCACAGTATACAGGACTTCTTTTTAGGTTGTTGGTATTGCCACCCACCACATCACTCTATCACCAGGTCACTTTCAGGACTCCTGATTCTGCTGCAACCACCTCCAGGCTGTGCAATTTAGCCACTATATGGTCTCCTCATGCTTCAGCCACCTCCTGGCTGTGCCATTCAGACACTATATGGTCTCCTCATGCTTCAGCGAACTCCAGGCTATGCCATTAAGCAACTATATGGTATCCTCATACTTAAGCTAACTCCAGGTTGTGCCATTCAGCCACTATATGGTCTCCTCATGCTTCAGCCAAGTACGGGCTGTGCCATTCAGCCACTATATGGTATCCTCATGCTTCAGCCAACTCCAGGCTGTGCCATTCAACCATTATATGGTATCCTCATGCTTCAGCCAACTCCAGGCTGTGCCATTCAGCCACTATATTGTCATGCATTTTGTGAACCCCAAAAATGAATCACTATGTTTTAGTATGTTTCATAGCATACTAGCATGATGTCAGCCATTTTGTGTATGTTCTGACCAAAATTAATTCTAAGTTCTCCTATTCAAATGCCAGTCTGGGTGTAGAATACTTAGATGTCTACTTAGCTTATTTATGGTGTTTGGATAAGAGACTGATAAGGGGTCTGGTTACACTCTCTAGACGAACAATCAATTACCAAGACTGGACAAACGGAGATTCACATGTGTGAAAGAGACCTACATCAAACTCTTATCTCTAATAAATTTAAATGTCTAATTGGGACTCTGCGTCTATGAGAATCCAGGGTTTGATTACCGTATATACTCGAGTATAAGCCGAGTATTTCAGCACGGTTTTTCGTCCTGAAAACACCCCCCTCGGCTTATACTCGAGTGAACTCTCCGGCCTCAGTGGTCTTCAACCTGCGGACCTCCAGAAGTTTCAAAACTACAACTCCCAGCAAGCCCGGGCAGCCATCGGCTGTCCGGGCTTGCTGGGAGTTGTAGTTTTGAAACCTCTGGAGGTCCGCAGGTTGAAGACCACTGCGGCCTTCGACATCATCCAGCCCCCTCTCACCCCCTTCAGTTCTTTTCTCACCTCCGCTCGGCGCTGGTCCGGTGCTGCAGGACTGTCCGTTTGGGAGGTTGTCCGGTGGGATAGTGGTTTTTGGCTGCCATCTTCACCGGGGGGCCTCTTCTCCGCGCTTCGGGCCCGGCCTCAGAATAGTCACGTTGCCTTGACGACGACGCAGAGGTACGTTCATTACCAACGTCCTTCTGCGTCATCGTCAAGGCAACGCCTCTATTTCGGGCCCGAAGCGCGGAGAAGAGGCGCCTCCGGTGAAGATAGCAGCCCGGAACCACTATCCCACCAGAAGACCTCCCCACCGGACAGTCCTGCAGCACCGGACCAGCCCCGAGCGGAGGTGAGTACATAACTAAAGGGGGTGAGAGGGGGCTGGATGATGTTGAAGACCGCAGTGGTCTTCAACCTGCGGACCTCCAGAGGTTTCAAAACTACAACTCCCAGCAAGCCCGGACAGCCGATGGCTGCCCGGGCTTGCTGGGAGTTGTAGTTTTGAAACCTCTGGAGGTCCGCAGGTTGAAGACCACTGAGGCCGGAGAGTTCACAAGAGGATGATGACAAGGCGATGATGACATGAGGATGATGACAAGGGGATGATGAAGGGGGGTGGGGATGATGACAAGGGGATGATGACATGAGGATGATGACAAGGGGATGATGAAGGGGGGTGGGGATGATGACAAGGGGATGATGACATGGGGATGATGACAAGGGGATGATGAAGGGAGGGTGTGGGATGATGACAAGGGGATGATGACAAGGGGATGATGAAGGGGGGTGTGGGATGATGACAGGCGGTGATGATGAAGGGGGGATGATGACAGGGTGATGATGATGAGGGTCTGGATGATGACAGGGGGGGGGGATGATGTAATTCCCACCCTAGGCTTATACTCGAGTCAATAACTTTTCCTGTGATTTTGGGGTGAAATTAGGGGCCTCGGCTTATATTCGGGTCGGCTTATACTCGAGTATATACGGTACTTGATGTCAAAAGTAATCTCTGTTCGATAATCTAGTGCTCCATATTTCAAGTGTGGAATTTGGGTTTAAGACCAATTATTGACAAGTTAACCCTTAATGGTAATGATGCTAATTGCTTATGCAATAGCAACCCCTAGTGGATGGGTAGGTGAAATTACAACACAGGGAAGGCATTATGGGTGATGTGCCCAATGCATTCTGGGTAGTATAGGGATGTCATAGTCATTACCATATGTACATGCCCAACCTACATTCATTGAGGAATTCCAATTTAGGAGGGTGTGTCTAATTAATTAAAAAAAGTCTGGTTAACCAGATGTTAGGGAGCCTATACTATACTGAATACTGATGCTGATACTGAAGGACTGAACTGCTCTAAGTGGGAACTGGAGACTCTGATCTGAACTTTAGGCTGAAAAGGACAGACAGAGACAAAGACGTCTTCCCCTGAAAGAGGTCCATAAGATGGAAGCCATGAAAGCCATGTGAGATCCCAGATGCCGGACTGATTACACGGTACCCACCCAATGGCTGTCCCTGACGATGAGATGGACTGTTCAGTGTTCCTCAGAACAGAAGTAAGGTTCTTACAAATGTTTGGTAAGAGACACAAAAATGGTATTCCATTTAATTAAGACTAATTGGGAAAATGTGGATGGGATTATACCATTTAGATTGACGAATAAAGTAATTAAATAAAATATTTAATTATCTCGATATTGAGATTATAGTTTTAGGATATTGTGAGACTTCATTCTATCTGCAGAAGAATCAAGACTCATAATCTATCAAATCATAAAATAATTGCTTAGACATATTGATAGAATTCCTACTCGCCAATTTAAGTGTTATAAGTATATTTACCACACAGGAAACTTGTTTCAAGTTCTTCCTCCTAAAATATAGAGCATATATATAATAATATATATCATTTCTATTTAACCCCTTAAGGACTCAGCCCATTTTGGCCTTAAGGACTCAGACAATTTAATTTTTACGTTTTAATTTTTTCCTCCTCGCCTTCTAAAAATCATAACTCTTTTATATTTTCATCCACAGACAAGTATGAGGGCTTGTTTTTTGCGCGACCAGTTGTCCTTTGTAATGACATCATTATATCATAAAATGTATGGTGCAACCAAAAAACACTATTTTTGTGGGGAAATTAAAACGCAATTTTGCTAATTTTGGAAGGTTTTGTTTTCACGCCGTACAATTTATGGAAAAAATTACATGTGTTCTTTATTCTGAGGGTCAATACGATTAAAATGATACCCATTATTATATACTTTTATATTATTGTTGCGCTTAAAAAAAATCACAAACTTTTTAACCAAATTAGTACGTTTATAATCCCTTTATTTTGATGACCTCTAACTTTTTTATTTTTCCGTATAAGTGGCGGTATGGGGGCTAATTTTTTGCGCCATGATCTGTACTTTTTTTTGATACCACATTTGCATATAAAAAACTTTTAATACATTTTTTATAATTTTTTTAAAAATAAAATGTATTAAAAAAAGTAGGAATTTTGGACTTTTTTATTTTTTTTTCGTTCACGCCGTTCACCGTACGGGATCATTAACATTTTATTTTAATATTTCGGACATTTACGCACGCGGCGATATCAAATATGTCTATAAAAAATGTTTTTTACGCTTTTTGGGGGTAAAATAGGAAAAAACGGACGTTTTACTTTTTTATTGGGGGAGGGGATTTTTCACTTTTTTTTTACTTTTACTTTTACATTTTTTACATTTTTTTTTACACTTGAATAGTCCCCATAGGGGACTATTCATAGCAATACCATGATTGCTAATACTGATCTGTTCTATGTATAGGACATAGAACAGATCAGTGTTTTCGGTGATCTTCTGCTCTGGTTTGCTCAATCACAGACCAGAGCAGGAGAGGCCGGGAGCCGCACGGAGGAAGGAGAGGGGACCTCCGTGCGGCGTTATGAATGATCGGATCCCCGCAGCAGCGCTGCGGGCGATCCGATCGTTCATTTAAATCGCGAACTGCCGCAGATGCCGGGATCTGTATTGATCCCGGCACCTGAGGGGTAAATGGCGGACGCCCGCGAGATCGCGGGCATCGGCCATTGCCGGCGGGTCCCTGGCTGCGATCAGCAGCCGGGATCAGCCGCGCATGACACGGGCATCGCTCCGATGCCCGCGGTTATGCTTAGGACGTAAATGTACGTCCTGGTGCGTTAAGTACCACCTCACCAGGACGTACATTTACGTCCTGCGTCCTTAAGGGGTTAATTGTCTTAATGTCTTACCAAGATATTGTATAGAAAATAGTCCAGAATGGGGCGGAAGTATTCTTCCATGTTTATATCCTTATGGATTTCCCCATTCTTGGAGTCATGTGATTTGTAGTGGTTAGAAGAGGGCGGAGTGAATTTAGCATTCCATATTGATGTCTAATGATTAGATATTGCCCATCTTAATATCATGAGGTTCCTCTGAATAGAGTGATATGTAACCTTTTTATTATATGATATTCTAACCTAAGTAGCTTTTGTTTATTGTAACAAGTTACTAACTACTCACATGTATTGTTTTACTTAAATGTAGTCAATTAACAATCTTGTACTGTTTACTAATATCTAATTGATATTCATTTGCATATATCATTGTGTTTGTTACTCATTTATGTTTATAATCTTATAACCAATAAATCTGCATACTTTATAATACCTGTGTATTATTGTATATTGCAAAACTACATCCTTAAGCATTCATGTCATCCCATCATAAAAAGAACTTGTTGATATCTGAGGAAATTGTCGGACTCAGATGTGAATTGTATTGATTAGCTTTGTCTACAATTCACCAGGTCATAATTTTGAGATTTTTTATAATTTTCAAATTTTTTTATTTTTAATAATCAATAATTTTTATGACCATAATTCATTATTGAGTTATTACCACACGACAATATGGTCTGCTCATGCTGCCACAAACTCCAGGCTGTGCCATTCTGGTCTGCTCATGCTTCACCCACCTCCAAGCTGTGCCATTCAGCCACTATATGGTATCTTCATGCTTCAGCCAACTCCAGGCTGTGCATTCAGTAACTATATGGTCTCTTCATGCTGCCACAAACTCCAGGCTGGGCCATTCAGCCACTATATGGTCTCCTCATGCTTCAACACACTCCAGGCTGTAACATTTATCCACTATATGGTCTCCTCATGCTTCAGCCACCTCCATGCTGTGCCATTCAGACACTTTATGGTCTCCTTATGCGGCCACAAACTCCAGGCTGTGCCATTCAGCCACTATATGGTCTCCTCATGCTTCAACTACCTCCAGACTGTGCCATTCAGATACTGTATGGTCTCCTCCTGCTGCCACAAACTCCAGGTGGTCATTAAGCCACTATATGGTTTCCTCATACTGATGCCACCTCCAGGCTCTGTCATTGTGCTGCCATGTGACATGTGACTTCTTGTTACATTTGGTCCTTTGTATCCACACGCCGGAGCACGGGACACTAAAACTTGGGAGTGTTAGCTAAAATTTCAATTTCAACATCTTAAATTTCAGCAAAAAAAATTGATGTAATCTTTTCAAGACTGAGCCCCTATGGTCGTCGACGTCATATAGTAGCTGTGGAATTACCACAAGAATCTAATGAAACAGGTTGGAGCGATCACAATGAACCATTACTGATTAAATGAAACATTTGAAGTTCCTCAAAAGAGTAAGACAGTGGGAGGGGGGGGGGCAGTGAGAGCAATGGGCTGGAACAGGTTGTAGCTTGCCTTGCGGCAAACCACCAGCTCAATGCTCACCAGAATGGGTACTCAAAAAATGTAAATAAATTCAAATTAAATTAAATAAAAATTACATTAAAAATCTATTTACTCTCTTCAATTTTGACGCCATATGGTCTCCCTGCTGCCACATTCTGACACTCTGCGCTAGTGATTTCTAATAGCGATGCCTGTAATCTGCATGTCATACTGAATAACAGTATTATTTAACTAACACTGCACACTCCCTATGCTTGTTGGAACAAAGCAAACTGTTCTACACCGCTATTGAGGCTCTTGTAGGCCAGAAAAAGCTATTTTAATACAGATTTGCCGCAAATAAATTCGACCCGAAAAAAAAAATCAGAAAATTCGGCGAATCGTCCGAATCGAATTTTTCAAAAGTTTGCTCATTTCTACTAACAAGCTTTGTAGCTTGGCTTTGGTTGTGACCTGCGTTCTCACAAACTTCCGTAAGGTCTCCTTAATTCTGGTTCATTTATCTACCGGCAGACTCGCCTGCATCTTGGCTGTGTCCAAGACTATGCCAAGAAATGTGATTGTGACCGTTGGACCCTCCGTTTTTTGTGTGATACTGGCACACCTACAAAACAGAGACCTTAAAGCTGCAAGACTATGAGGACTATCGGAAGGTGGTTTTAACAATAAGAAGTCGTCCAGATAATGAATCACGTATTGGCAATCTGCAATATTGACCAGTGCCCAGTGTAACACTTGTGCCAGCTGGTCAAATAACCAGAGGCTACTCTTGGAGCCGAAAGTAAGTTTGTTGGCATAATAGTATCTCCCCTGCCATTTCACACAATACCACCTCCATAAGTCTTGAGACATCGGTAGCAGCTTGAAGGCATCTGTGATGTCTGCCTCCGCCAACCACGTGCCTTATCTCAACTGAAGAATCACCTGAATGGCATGATCGATGGAAGAGTACTTCATGAAAAATTCTTCAGAGGGGATCAAGGAATTGATGCTTGGAACCACAGAGGAATGTTGGGCAGACAAGTCATAAATCAAATCAAGCGTTTTCTATTGCTAAATTTCCCGGTAACTACACAAATCAGGCTTTCTCTCCAGATCTCAAACGGGGAAGAGTTGAACGGACCAATCATATACCCTTTGTCAAGTTCATTTTGTAATTAAGGAAAATACAATATACCAGTCCTCAGTGCACTAACTCATCAAAGAGTTATATGGTATCAGTCTGGGAAATGCCAAGAAAAGAATTCAATGCAATATACCAAAAAATTATAAATTTATTAATGTACCTCAATATATAAGATATGAATGTCAGATGACAATAAAATATCATTTTAAAATATTGATGTTAATAATGTGCCAAACATGGGGCCCCATGTTGGCACCTGAATATGCTAAACGGATACCACCATATGACTTGATAAAACCAATATATGGATATGGTCACTATTCACACCAGGAATAGAAAAACGCACAAATGTGGCTCAAATGTGTGGTGCTGCAGGTGTGGTGCTGCATTTGGAAGCCGGATTCCACTGAACCATATTCACATTTAGCACCCATTCTGGTGCGTTTTTTACCCGCTAATATCTATGAGGACTTATTGCCATTGATACCTCAGGAATGAAAAAATTGCCGTATATCCACCTGGGATTGCTGACCATATGCTGATCGTTTGCTGAATAATATTATTGGAAAAGTTAAGAGACTTTAACATCTGCTCAAATTAAACGTCCATTACAAAACAGTCAGCTGACCTGCAATTAGCTGACTGCTGACGTCAGACACCGCTGAGAAACACGCTGACCGGCCGAACACCGCTATCCTCGCAGCTCGCTGAGGGAGACGTGGCCGCACATCGCCCCCCCAGCTTGTGCGTTACACAGTCAACTAGATCGTAGGAGCGGTGAGTGCCACGAAAGTGCCGACAATTCATTTACAGCTATTACGCTTTATACCAACATAGCTATAATACAGCAATCCTAGAGAGTACAGCATACGGAAACATTGATACAGTTTACCATCCTTAAGTGGATACAATTGGCAAAAAAAGAAAGACTGCTTCATTATATGCAGGACATATGAAAGTGGACACTATTCACACAAGAATATATCAGGACTGCGATATATTCATTTACAGGTTATTACTGGAAACCACAACTATTTGATATCATCAGCATCTTATCTTGTATTTATTCACATTTTCATTGCAGGATTCACATTGTATTTATTTGTATTTTATTTAAAGGTTGTTACACTATATCTTATTTGTAGGCTGTATTTTCATTTACAGGTTGTTCCTTGTATTGTAGGACAATTCACCCCGTTATAGGGGACACAATTTTTTCTAGGCTTTATTTGAGCCATTGTGCGTTTTTCTATTCCTGGTGTGAATAGTGACCATATTTACATATTGGTTTTATCAAGTCATATGGTGGTATCCGTTTAGCATATTCAGGTGCCAATGTGGGGCCCCACGTTTGGCACATTATTAACATCAATATTTTAAAATGATATTTTATTGTCATCTGACATTCATATCTTATATATTGAGGTACATTAATAAATTTATCATTTTTGGTATATTGCATTGAATTCTTTTCTTGGCATTTCCCAGACTGATACCATATAACTCTTTAATGAGTTAGTGCACAGAGGACTGGTATATTTTATTTTCCTTGATTCAATTCCCTTTTTTCCTCTTTTGGGTGAGAGGTATCCAGTTAACCTTGTACATTTAATGTTGTAGAGCTACGCATCCATATTTCTTTACTAGCTGATAACAAATTATCAACTTCGAATATCGCCTGTGGCAGTGCCACCAAACCAGTGTGGAAGCTGAGCCTGAATCCGTTCAGCAGCCACTGCACCCAATCCGGGTCCGGATGTTCAGCTAATATTTGAGCCAACGCCTCCACCTGTACCCCATCTAGTCACGCCTGAAGCATAGAAAGCAAACATGTAACAGCCTGCAGTTGCTATAATTACAGTTAGATAAGTTGTAGTTGTTGCAGATTTGACTTTTTCCCAGATATTTCACTGGGCACCCCAGCTTATCCACTGTAAACGTGACTTTCTGACCGGGGGAAGGCGATGAGGTGACACCTTTGCTGGTGCTTGGCTCCAGTTCGTGTCTGGCAGTGGAACACCAAGGTGCAATATGGGATATTGACTAGCTAATTGCACAAGACGGTGCCTTCAAGCCCGTGAAGTGCTTACAAAAAAGTTCGGTATCGACTACACTCCAATCAGTTTCGTAGGAGAACTGACTGAAAGCTGCCGCGGTCTTGGCCGAGAACAACCTGTGGTAGTCGTAAAAATATGACCCCCCCATACTTGTAAGCAAGCTCAGTTAACTTATACAGGTAAATATCAAGTTCCTCAGTCCTGACCGGTTTCACTGAACATGTGACATGTTAATACAAGCTGAAAGCCATCACAAACTCTACAATAGTCAGCTTACGGTTCAACCTGGCATCCTTGCTTTTGAAAACTACCGATAGTTCTCCGCACGCCACCGTCTTAGTCTCGGTAATGTCTTGGGTACTAATAAGCAAGGATGCCAGGTTGACATATTTGCCGTCGAGAATGTCTTTATATATAGCTGCAGGGGTAAAGTGCGACGGCGTGATCTTAGGAACCCCTCCACTCTACCTGTGCCTGCAGATGCATTGGAGGTAGACGGGACTGCCAGTAAGACTGGGGATGGTGGTTCAGGTGACTGCCTCGAATTACCCTTCTCTACAGCATCAACTTTGGCCTGTAGGCTAGATAATTAAAACATCATCGTGTTCATCATCATGTGGAGCTGAGCTAGGGAGGTAGCCATGGTCTGACTTGACATCGCTTGCTGACCACCACTAGCCTAACAGTTTATATAGTTTGGCCTTCCTGGCTGATGCTGGAAAGGGAATGTCTTTTTCACGAAGCGCTTCCATCAGCCTGGGAATGGTCCATGACGGGTAAGATATAGCTGCTCCCTGTTCTGAGCTCCTGAGTGGGGACTCTGGAACGGACAGAGGTTCCTCGTTATCTGAAGCGTTTTACATGGCTGGGGGACACACCTGTCCGGGCCGTAAAGGGTGCCAGGGAAAGATTAACAGACAATGACTACCAGGTATCAGAAATCACTAACCTTGCAACCACAATCCTACTAACCTGTAGCAAGCACCACCAACATCTAGTATCAACCTTCACACCAGTCGCTGTGATTTGCTTGTATAGCGACCACACCCACTCGCTCTTCTCTGCCTGGCCGGAAGTTCCGGAGGTTCCGGAAGCACTGCGTTGTGACGTCACACAGCAACACTGTACTCCACTACGCTGATGAACAAACGTCCTGATCCGAGGTGAGGCGTCATAACCCAATGCAGCTCCCACAAATACAGCCTATGCAGGCTTTACACTTATGATGGGTGACGCTGTGCCCCAATCTGTGGCTCTCCAGCAGTTGCAAAACTACAACACCCATAATTCCTGATGCTCTTCAGACATGATTGGAGTTGTAGCTTTCCAACATCTGGAGAGCCACTTGAACAAGGGGATTGGTGGCGGTCCCATCAGTCAGATCTCTACCATAAAAATGGACTGCTTATTCTAAAATGCCCAGACCTATTTTTGATCCCAGTCTGGCCCTGCCTGTAAGTCACTTAAATCACTGTGTATTCTCCTGACTGTGTCCCATCAGTGCTAGGGGATAGGGGGCTCAGGACAATTTTTTGCATCGGGGCCCTGTGGTTTCTAGCTACGCCCCTGGCTCAGATCATGAATGGCCAAGGAAGAGTCCACTGGCTTCTAACTTGTTTTAGTTAGGGCAGGTACTGTAAATTAATTCTTTAAAGTATACCTTGTCGTTAACAAAAAAGTTTAGATACTGTAGATAATACCATTATGCGTTTATTTGTAATATAAATTGGTTAAAAAATTTGTAGATTTTGTCCCTACAGCTATTGTTTGTGTGTCTCTATGAGGAGACCAAATACAGGAAGTGAGGGCGGGACAAGCAGGGCTCTGTGCAGGCTCTTGGCTTGTCAATAATCTTCCTGTGTGAGCCAGAGGCACAAAGCCCTGCTTGTCTTCAGTGCACAGAGCCCTGCTTGTCCTCAATGCACAGAGACCTGCTTGTCCTCAGTGTACAGAGCCCTGCTTGTCCTCAGTGCACAGAACCCTGCTTGTCCTCAGTGTACAGAGCACTGCTTGTCCTCAGTGTACAGAGCCCTGCTTGTCCTCACTGCACAGAGCCCTGCTTGTCCTCACTGCACAGAGCCCTGCTTGTCCTCAGTGTACAGAGCCCTGCTTGTCCTTAGTGTACAGAGCCCTGCTTGTCCCCCATGCACAGTGCCCTGTTTGTCCTCAGTGCAGAGACCTGCTTTTCCTCAGTGTACAGAGCCCTGCTTCTCCTCAGTGTACAGAGCCCTGCTTGTCCTCAGTGCACAGAGCCCTGCTTGTCCTCAGTGCACAGAGCCCTGTTTGTCCTCAGTGTACAGAGCCCTGCTTGTCCTCAGTGTACAGAGCCCTGCTTGTCCTCAGTGTACAGAGCTCTGCTTGTCCACCCACACTTCCTGTATTTGGACTTCTCACAAAGACATATAGGCAGTAGCTACAGGTACATTTTGATGTGCTTTGTCCTTCTTAGGCTAGGGTCACACAGAGTGCATCCGCAGCATACTTCATACTGGGGATGCCCTGACGTCAGTCCCAATAGTGAACTCCCTGCTGTGACCAGTTGCTCTGTGTGCCCACTCATATTGGCGGATTTCCCACTGTATACAAGTGCCTGCTCGTAGCAGATGCACAGCTAGAAATCTGCCACTACGAACAGACACACAGGGCTATCCGGCCTTAACATGGAGCTCACTCATGAAATAAGCTGCGGATGCGCTCCATGTAAACCTACACCAAAATTATTCTTTTCACTTTTTCATGTCAGATACTGAAACATGTTCCTTCCTTCTAATCTGTTTCTATTTGTTTTCTGATTGTCATTTTTTGTGCCTTATTATAGAGGTAGCCGTCTTGCCTGAGTGGTTTTTAACAGAATTTTGAGATATGCTTTACATGAGAACATATGCAGCTATAGACAGTAGCTGTCCCAATCACATGAATGGGAAAGGTTTCTGGCTGTGCTTTGTGACTTTGGGAGTGGGAGGCTGAGCTGTGAGGTTCATCTACTGCCTTCTTTATCTACTAATGTGTCCCGTTTCACTGTCCTCCTGTCTGAGATGGTAAGGAGGCGACTGCTAGGAAGGGATCTGTGCAGAACAGAGAGTGTCAGCTTAGATTTAGGCTTAGTTGCAGAATAAAAACTGCATATCATCAGGAATATTTTGAAACAGATAGTAAAATGAAAAAATACTATAAAAATCACCATAAATTCTTAATTTGTTTAACATAAAATGTGCTTTAAACAATAGTTCATTTTCTGATGACAGGTTGATGATTATGTTGCAGTACCTTTAGGCTATGTTTACATGATGGAATTTCCATGTAGAATTCTGCAATGGAATTCCGCATGGAGATTCCGCAGCAGAAGAGTCTTGCTGATTTTGCTGCGCTGTTCTCATAGCAGAATTTCCGTGCCGGAAACATCCGGCATGGAAATTCAAATTCCAGTGACGTCACTGTTTATTGTCTGGTGACGGCCGATTCAGCGAATTTTCCGAAAAAATTTGATTCGGTGCAAATTTTTTCACGGCCAATCTTTATTAAAAATTGCTATTTCTCTGGCCTACAGAGAGCCTCAATAGGGGTCTAGAACACTTTGCCTTGCTGTAACACGCATAGGGTGTGTGCTGGATTAGTGAAATAATACTGTTATTCAGTTTGACATGAGACAGCCTGGAGGTGGCAGCAGCATGAGGAGAACATATGGTGGCAGTATGAGACAGCCTGGAGCTGGCATCAGCATGAGAAGAACATATGGTGGCAGTATGAGACAGCCTGGAGCTGACAGCAGCATGAGGAGAACAGATGGTGGCAGAATGAGACAGCCTGGAGCTGGCATCAGCATGAGGAGAACTTTTGGCGGCAGTATGAGACAGCCTGGAGCTGGCGTCAGCATGAGGAGAACGTATGGTGGCAGAATGAGACATGAGGGGGCATCAGCAGCATCAGGAGTCCTGAAAGTGACCCTGTGACATAGTGGGGCTGTGGGTGGCAATACCAGTACCCGGTGACGAAGGTGGGTGAAAAATGGAGAACTTGGCATCAGATGTGTGGCATCAGGCTAGTGGCAGGATCAGAATAGTAGCTGAGGCAGGTAGGCAGAAGAAAACGGTCTCTTTTGTAAAAGTGTTAGTGTGCACAAGTAAGTATTGACGATATGCATTATGTAAAACTTAACTTTTAATACCATTCTTAGGATAAAATATATGTACCCAAAATTTTTTTGAAATCAAACAAAAGGAAAGGTGTGCAAAAAACACCATGTTCCACCAAGTATTGTTGTGATGCAAAGGCCTCTAAATGGTGGAAGGGAACAACGTTTGGTTCATTGTAACCAGTGGGGGTAAAAACTTCCCCTGTAAGGCCCTACTCACGCATTATTAATTCCCTTCTTTGCAAGTGTTTCTCGCTGTAAAAAGGGTGGCCCCACACAGGAACCTTTCCCTATTTCCACCTACAAACACTGCCATTTCCCAGGGTTTTTAGATGGAAATATGGAGAGGTTCCTGTGTGGGGCAGCCCTTTTAAGACAGCAACACTTTCCTCGAAAAGGTGGAAGGGAACAACGTATTGTCCATTGTAGCAGGTGGGGTTACAAACTTCCCCTGTAATGCCCTACTCTCGCCCTATTCATTCTCTTCTTGGCAAGTGTTACTCGCCCTAAAAAGGGCGGCCCCACACAGGAAACTCTCCCTATTTCCACTGTGAGGACTCGCTCTTGTTGACATGTGCGGTTGCAGTTATAGAGGCAAGGAATCAGAATTTTGAAATCAAAGTTCCGTGTTTTATTCACATCTGGCAATAACAAAACAGTCTTAGTGCAGAAAAAGAAAACAACGTACACCTGCATTCCTTAGGTGTTGGTTTACACCAGAGTCCATACCGTGCGGCAATAATAAAGTATTTCCCAGGCCCCCAAGCAGGTTGCTCACCAGCTTTCAGACTAGAGCCAGAGCATGGAGGACTTCAGCTCACAGCTCACACAGAGTAAGCTACAAATACGCAATCCCCCTCAGCTCGTGGAACCAGCTGCCTTTAAGGCCAACAAAAGGCAACCTGGATTGGGGGGAATAGCCCCCACCCAACACTTGGCCATTCCCAGTAAGAGCCGCCCCGGGTTAGCTTTGCAGCTATACTACGACTGCAGTGTCAGTTTGAAAACTGCAGCGCAGACACTGGAAAGTTACCGGCTCTTACTCCACCGAGGCCAGGAACCTTGGTGACACATACCGACCATCCACGATGGCCCCTTTCACCTTCTCACATACTCCCCTTTGTTCAACCCTGAGGGGGTGGACACATGCACAACAGTGAACCTGTGACAGGGTATCGGCGTTGCCTAGCAACCAACCAGCCCTGTGTTCAACCGTGAACTTAAAATTCTGTAAGGAGAAAAAACAATGGGTAATCCTGGCATTCCTGTCCTTGGCCTGGTACATCCATTTGAGAGGGGAGTGATCAGTCACAAGACGAAACTTCCTCCTTAACAAATAATAGCGGAGAGACTCGAGTGCCCACTTAATAGAAAGGCACTCTCTCTCCACTATACCTGGTCTCGGCCGGGGTAAGTTTGCGGCTGAGAAAGACAACGGGATGCTCCTCCCCTTGACTTTCTGGGAGAGTACAGCACCAAGACCTACCTCTGAGGCATTAGGGCAATAACAATGTAACAACAACTTTAGGGGAAACCCCCAAAGGGGTACCCTAAACTAGATCCCTCCCAATTAAAATCTAACTTTTATTTGATTACAATTAAAATGTAAATGATGAAGTGCAGTTTGCAATGTGTCCACTAGATGTCAGGACCACACAGTAATTAAAACCACAGCTATAGTCTACCTATAATATAACTTGTGAATAACAATCATGCTGACACATTGCAAACTGCACTTCATCATTTACATTTTAATTGTAAAAAAAATATTAGATTTTAATTGGTACTTGGTCTCTTCTAACCCTATTGCACATTTTTTGGGGTTAGCAGTTAACCCGGCATTCCTAAGGGAGTCTATAACGGCCTGCACTTTTGGTAGGTGACTTTCCCAGTCTGTACTGTGAATGATGATATCATCCAGATAGGCTTAAGCCTATCAACGATGTGGCTGGAGTACAACATCCATTAGCCTTTGAAACGTAGCGGGAGCGCCATGTAGACCAAAGGGTAATAGCTTGTACTGAAACAAGCCTTCCAGTGTGATGAAGGCTGTTTTCTCTTTGGCAGCTTCCGTCAAGGGTACCTGCCAGTACCCTTTTGTAAGGTCCAAAACAGAAAAATACCGAGCTTGGCCTAGTTTTTTAATAAGCTCATCAACTTGGGGCATGGGATATGCATAAAACTTAGAAACCTCATTTAGTTTGCGGAAATCATTACAGAATCAACGTAGCGTCCGGCTTGGATATTAAGACTATCGGACTGGCCTACTCCCTCTTCGATTCTTCGATGACATCCAGCTTCAACATCTGTTGTACTTCTTCCGAGATGGCTTGTTGCTGCGACTCAGGTACCTGGTGTGGTTTCAACCGTATTTTTACCTGGGGCTCAGTGACAATGTCATGGCGGATGACAGAAGTGCGTCCAGGGAGGTCCGAGAACACATCTGTGTTCCTGCTGATGAACTCCCTGGCCCCCTGAGTCTTTGTAGAGGAAAGGCTGTCAGCAATCTTTACTGTGGTAATTGCTTCCCTCGCACCAGCTTGAGGGATGGGAAACTCCACCCCTAATAAATCTGTCTGGGGGCTTTCATCCACACTGGTCTCCCTGAACCTCCAGGGTTTCAATAAGTTTACATGGTACACTTGCTCTGGCTTACTCCGACGGGGCTGGAGTACCCTGTACATCACCTCCCCTACATTTTCGATCACTTTGTAGGGACCTTGCCACCTAGCCAGAAACTTACTGTCCACTGTTGGTACCAGAACCAAAACCCAATCTCCCGGGTTAAAATTCTGAGCCTGGCGATTATAGACCCTAGCCTGGGATCGCTACGCTGCCTCCATATGTTCCCTAACCAAGGGCAACACTGTTTCCATCTGCTCTTGCAACTGAGTGACATACTCAACCACACTTTAATGTGGCATGGGCTGTTGTTCCCACGCCTCTTTGGCTATGTCTAACAGTTTATGCGGATGTCTGCCTTACAGCAGTTCGAAGGGCGAGAACCCAGTAGAGGCCTGGAACACTTTCCGCACTGCGAACATGAGATAGGGCAGCAAAAGATTCCAATTCTTCCCATCCTTAGACACCACACACTTTAACATATTTTATAAGGTTTGATTAAACCTTTCTACCAGCCTGTCCATTTGCGGGTGATAAATGAGGTCCGTAGCTGTTTACCCTGCAGTAACTTACTGAGCTCTCTCATTACCTTTGACATAAAAGGGGTGCCCTGGTCGGTCAGAACCTCTTTAGGTAAGCCCACTTGGGAAAACATCTCAATTAGTTCTTTAGCTATGATTTTGGCCGGGGTATGTCGCAGGGGCACCGCCTCCGGATACTGAGTGGCACAGTCCAGGACTACCAGGATGTGTTTGGGCCCCCTAGTGGATTTCGGTACTGGGCCTACAAGATCCATAGCAATCCGTTCAAATGGGACCTCAATAATCGGGAGGGGGACCAGGCGACTACAGTAATGTGGCTGGGGGCTAGTTATTTGGCATGTTGGGCAAGATTCAAAATACCTCCTTAAAACACGCTGGGACAGTAAAAGCGCTGCAAAATTCGGTCCTGCGTATTCTTCTGGCCCAGGTGTCCCCCTAGAACATGTTGGTGGGCTAACTCTAATACAAACCTATGATACACTTTAGGCACCACCAATTGTTGTGCTGTACCAAAATTTCCTTCGGAGACATTGAGGTCTGCCAACTCTGGACCTGACTGCAATTCCTCGACATCTCCCCCCATTGCACTCAGTTCTGTTGACTCCTCCTCTTCCATGGTAGTGGTGGTTACCCCTACTGCGGTCCCTTCAGACTCATGTTCCCAGGGTTCCGGTGTCACCACTGAGTAGGGCCAGTCTATTGGGGATACCCCCGCCTCACGGGTTTTAGTGGCTCTGGTCTTAGGCCATAATGACACAAAACCAGGAAAGTCTCTCCCCATTATAAGTTTGTAGGGTAACTTTGTGGCAACAGCCACCTCATGAGTCCACCTGCCAGTCACTGTGGACAAAGTCTCCAGGGCGGTGAGATAGTCTTTTAAGTCCCTATGAATACATAGGACACCAGCTTTTTGGTCTGTATACTCGGTGGGCAGCACCAGGTCAGATCTCACAAAAGTAACCATGCTGCCTGAATCCAGTAGTGCTACTGCCACAGTGTCTCCCACCTTCACCTGGCAGAGGTGACTATAGTCCACTGTTTCAGGGACACCAGTAGCACACAGTCTCTGGGCATACATGGAGGAGCGGTAGGCAAAGTTTATGTCCATGGGATCTCCCTGGTGGTTACAATTGGCCATGATATGTCCCAGCTCCTGACACCCCCACTTTTGGGGACACCAACTGCCTGGGCAAGAGTGGGGACCTCCTGGGTTTAACAGTCCCCCCCCTGTAGTTTCCTGGTAGCCTCCTATCGCTCGACCATCCCGAGTGCGTTGCTAGGGGATACCTGGCCAATCTAGTGCTGGAGAGAGTATGGCAAGGCCCTCCAGAACATAACGGACAAGAGTCGGTCCAGTATAGCAGTGGGACTTAGCACATCAGGCTGCAGACATTTTTGCAACCAGTGTAACAGGTCGTAATACTGTGGTCTGGCAGGCTCAGCCAGCTTGTACTCCCACTGATGTACCCACTGGGCCCGGACCAACACATTTACCCCCAGTCTTGCTAGGATCTCACCCTTGAGGATCTCATAGTCAGCAGTCTGGTCGTCGAGCAAGTCAAAGTACGCCTGCTGGGGTCCAGATGTCACGGTGCCACGGTGTGTCTGGGTCCTCTGTCTTGCCTACCTCATATCCCTCTAGCTCCTCTGGCTGCTCCTGCTGCTCCTCTCCTGTCAGTTGACCAGAAAAACTGCCCATTTTGTGAAACCTAAACTGTGCTCCACTGTCCCCCTCCCCCTCATCCTCTTCCAGTTCAGCCCCCACAGGGCTCATGTGGCCGTGAGATGTAGGCTCCACGTCTCCAGTACCCTGACCAGCCATTGTTTCCAACACGTGTTGTAGGAAATGAAGCAGTGGAATGACGTTGTTGTTCCCGTAATCCTGGCGACTTACTAATAATGTGGCTTCCTCAAAGTGCCTAAGCAAACAGCAGGAGTCACTTATGAGCTGCCACTGGTTGACATTGACGTTACACAGGGGAGTCCCCCTATCCGCTTGGATCATCAAGAAATCAGTGATGGCTTTTCTCTGTTTGTATAGTCGGTCCAACATATGGAGGGTGAAATTCCAATGTGTGGAAACGTTGTAAATCAGACTGTTGGGGGATACCGTTGTGACGCTTCAGCTCAAGGAGGGTATGCTTTGCGGTGTATGAGTGGCTGAAGTGCATGCAAAGTTTCCTTCCCATTGTTAGGATGTCTTGCAGATGGTGGGAAAACTTCATGAACCATTTGACAACCAGATTGAACACGTGTGCCATGCAGGGCGCATGTCTCAGGCTTCCTTGTCGCAGCGCAGACAAGATGTTCTTCCTGTTGTCAGTCACCATGGTTCCCATTTCCAGTTTTCATAGAGTAAGCCATGATTTGATTTCTTGATGAATAACTTTTAGTAGTTCCTCCCCTGTGTGGCACTGTTTGTCAAGGCAAACCATGTGAAGAACAGTGTGACACCGCCGTGCCATGCACACATGGTATGCTGGCGGGGCACTTGCCTTGCAGTGGAGGCTGAGGTCACGGTGGAGGATGAGGAGGCAGAGTGCCACACTGTCACAGGAACAACGGCCTGAGAGCGTGGAAGTGAAAGTGGCGTGACCTGTCCAAGTTGCTGTTGTGGCTGTGCGGGAACCACATTCACCCAGTGGGCCATAAAGAGCATATATTGTCCCAGACCGTAGTTACAGCTCCACACATCGGCGCTGCCGTGCACTTTGGTGCACACTGACAGGCTCAAGGACTGGCCCACCTACTGTTCAACAAAATTGTGCAGGGCTGGTACTGCCTTTTTTCACTAAGAAATTATGGCTTGGGACTCTCCACCATGGCTCGGCACAAGCCATCAGTTCTCCGAAAGGTGCAGAGTCACCAATTGAAAATGGAGGGACTGCAGCACCAGCAACTTAGACAGGAGAACATTCAGCTTCTGCACCATTGGATGAATGGGCATATACTGTTGTCTCTTGGACATGGCTTTGCCGATGGATTGCTGGCAGAATGACTGACTCGAAGTAAGAGGAGCAGGAGCATCTGGAGTGACAGAAGATGGGTATGACACACAGCTCCCTTCGGCTGAGGTGGTGGAGCCTTGGCTGGCTTAAACAGGGAGCGACGTGCCACTGGGTGATGCAGCAGGCTGGACCACCACATCAGAGCCACGGTTCTCCCAGGCCGCTTTTTGGTGATGCTGCACATGTTGATGCAGGGCCATGGAGCCAACATTAGGACCCTGGCCGCGCTTCTGTTGACTCAACTTGCATGTGGCCATGTTAACCTCCTCCGGATGCTTGATGAAAAACTGCCATACCGCCAAGTAGCTGATTTTCCCACCAACAATCCGCACTGATTGACTGCTACTGACGGCAACTGTTCCACTACCTTTCAGGAAGGTAGGCTACCGCGAAGCAGGTGGTCTACCCCAGGCACGTGTGGCTCTAGACTTTCCACTTCTGCCACCATGCTGACCACCAACCATGTTACCACCTTGCTAGCTCAGCTGCTGCCTCACGGGCAACCTGCAACCCTCTTCTTCTGATGATGATGATGATGATGAAGCCCCTTCTGCACCCGGCACCCAAGTGCGATCAGCTTCATCTTCATCAAGTTGTGTCTGCACGTCACTGATGTCCTCCTCAGGTTCCTTAACAGTGTCTGCTTCAGGAGCCTGAACGCTCGCAACACCACCTCCCACGCCACTCTCCTCATCACTACTTGGCCGCCTAGCGGAGGAAGCGGCAGATGTCTCTTCCACTTCTCGGCTGGGCAGTAGCTGCTGACTGTCCTCTAGTATATCGTCCTCACTAAATAGTGGAGCTGAACCCACAGCATAAGATACTTATGTGGGGGAGGGAACAGCATAGGACAGAGGCAATGGAAGGAAAGGGACTGCTCCTGGGCCATGCCAACTGAGGGTTGTGTCTGAGGAACCCACCAACAGTTGACTGGGGGTGTCAGATGTCACTTGTGAGGGAGTGGATGACCATGTTAACCAATCGATGACAGCAGATGGTGTGCTGGTTAAGACATGACCGCTAGCTGATACCGGGAGCTAAGGCCTCTCGCTGCGACTCCAGTTGCCACTCACCCCTAGTCTGCTGTGACCTCTGCCTGGGCCTGATGAATTTAGGACTCTGACACTCCTCTGTGCACGTCCTGGCACCTCTCTTCCTGACATACTTAGTGCGTATATGAGGGGAGGACAATACACTCCGCTATGCTTAAAACAGTATTTGTCTAGAACACCAGCAGGTGTGTACTCTTGGCTGGCCTTTCACAGTATGTAGGCCCTTAGGACTATAACGGGAACAAAACGGTACACCACTTAGATGTATGTACTTGGTATGCACTTATTAGGGGAGTACAATGTGCTCCAGTAAGCTTAAAACAGTATTTGCCTACAACACCAGCAGGTGTGTACTTTTGCCTGGCCTTTCACAGTAACTAGGCCCTTGGGACTTTAACAGGAACAAAATGGTACATCAGTTAGATGTACGTAAGTGGTATGCACTTATTAAGGCAGTACAATGCGCTCCCCTGATTAACTACAGTATTTGTCTACAATACCAGCATGTGTGTACTTTTGGCTGGCCTTTCACAGTAACCAGGACCTTAAGACTTTAACCAGAATGAAATGGTATACAACTTAGATGTACGTATGTGGTATGCACTTATGAGGAGAGTAAAATGCACTCCAGTATGCTTAAAACAGTATTTGTCTACAACACCAACAGGTGTGTGCTTTTGCCTGGCCTTTCACAGTAACTAGAACATTAAGACTTCAACAGGAACAAAATGGTACACCACTTAGTTGTACATACGTGTTATGCATTTATGAGGGGAGTACAATGCGCTCCAGTACGATTAAAACAGTATTTGTCCACAATATCAGCAGGTTTGTACTTTTGCCTGGCCTTTCACAGTAACTAGGCCCTTAAGGCTTTAAAAGGGACAAAATGGTACACCACCTATGTACGCACAGGTTACAGGTAGCTCTGCTGCTCAACCAGTATTAGGCACTAATAGCAGGTGATTGTGGCTTGTAGTGCTCTGCTCACCCTAACTGGCTGGCTACTATTAGCTTTTCAGTTGTTGTACACAACAGTGCTGCAGCACACAGTCGCTGTGTACTACACCCAAAATTGCACTTTTTCTCTCAATCTCTCTCCCTTTCCTATCAGTGCTTCTAGGCTGGATTTGGGCTTGAGGTGAATCGCTACTGTAAAAATGCTTTTCTATGCAACACACACTGCTCTCTGTCCCTCTCTTTCTACAATAGAACGCTGATGTGAGTGGCCACAAGATGGCTGCCGCCGATTATATAGGGCTGTGACATCACAGGGGTGACTGGCTGCTGATAGGCTGCATGTTGCATGTGATTCAGAGTCATCCCGTCTACCCTTGTTCATGCCTTCCCAGCATTCCTTGCCCCATGTCCTGACATGTGGAGCCAGCATTTTAGATGCCCTGGAGCCTGGACTGCACTAAATGGAGTTTAATTAAGCAATTTATGCAATAGAATCGCGGGGATGTTCGCATTCGTTGCAAAGTGAGTTCTTCCTGAAATCCGTAACCAATTCGGATTCATCAGATTCAATTCGCTCATCCCTACTGGTGACAATAGACATGTCTATTCTTTCTGCGGACTCGGCATGGAAATACATTGCCGTCTATGAGACAGCACATTTCCGAGAGGCCCTATTGTCAGCATGTCCTGCCTGGGCTCCGTTGTCAGGGGAGATTTGCCCTGCGGACATTCCCCTGCCTGTGTGAACATAGGCTTATAGTATGGATACTATGAGTACTGGAGAAACTTTTTGTTCAAAGTATTTTTTTTTTTACAAATTATAATTTGTACTATGCTGCAGATATGTGATAAAACTCGGCATAGCTATCAGGGTAGAAGTCATGGCAGCTGCTACGAGGCCCTACCACTAATGGGGGCCATTTACAATGAGAGGTAAGGTCCAGTTATTGGTTAAATGTATGTAAAGGGGTCGTAAGACCATGGAAGGGGTGGTAAGGTGGGGTCCCTGAGCAGGGCCGGGGCAAGGATTTTTGTCTACACAGGCAACCTTAAAAAAATTTAAAAAAACAGTGCAGCCAGTGTGGACTCTTGAGCAGTGCCTGACCTTTTAGTCTTCCCTGCTCCACACTCTGATCTGCCCCTGCAAATTCACAGCCTCCCCGCAGTAGATTGTCTGAATCCCCTGCCAGTGAGTGGCTGGGGATTCAGATTTTACAGACCCACCCACCCCCTGTTCATGAGAGTGCAGAAAGTTGGGCAATAGAGCATTGTTTTACTAATAGTGTGTTTTTCAGCTGTTGTAAAACTACAACTCCAAGCATGCCCTGGCATGCTAGGAGTGGTAGTTTTGCAAAAGCTGTAGACACACTGTTAGGAAAACACTGCAATATGGGCCATGTGGAAATGTAACCTTATGAAAAATATAATGATTTCTGGTTTTGCTAATTGTGTATAAGCAGTTGCTGTAGCAAAAACATGCAAAAAAAAAAATCAGAACAAAATTAATAGCTGAAGCAACTAGTAACATTTTCTGCTGATTTTCGCATGCTAAATGACTGCTTTTTGAAGGCTGAAAATATGGCTCCGAAACTTAGCGGGAACATAGCCATCAGCATGCTAAAGCAATTTCAGCTGAACCTTACTTTTACGCTGTAATGTTGTCCTTGAGCGCCATCTAATGTCTATTGAGTAACTGCACCGTTCATCTCCCAAAAAAAAAAGCACTTGATACTTCCATAAAATTGTTTCAACATTTTATTTTAATAAAATTAAGAAAAGAAAGAAAATTGTAACATAATTGTGCAACAATATTGAAAACAATCCATGCAGGAGAACTGACAATATGTATTATTATATAATATAATAAAACAGTATATTAATAAATTATATACTAAGATAGATAGATATTATTATTATTATTTTTTATATTTACTATTATTATTATTTTATTTTTATTTTATTATATCATTACCACAGTCCTGATGTAGGGAAAACAGATACTTTGCCATGAAACAAGTCTGGAAAAACACTCTATGACAGATGACTAACACAGTTCTGACACCGGAACACCACAAAGCTTAAGATAGTGGTCAATATAAACATGTGTTTCATGTCCATATTTATAGCATAACTAAAAGGGAATTTCCTTATTATAAAGTAATGGCGTGCCACAAGGATATGATCCAGGGGGAGCTAAACAGTGAAAGTGCAGCAGCCCTAACCCAGGGCCCATTCATTCTTAGGATGATGGAGATTACAGAGGTTGTACCCTTTAGTGATTATACATTAATGGGGTACTCCTGTGGAAACCTTTTTTTTTGTTTTTTGTTTTTAAATCAACTGGTGCCAGAAAGTTAAACAGATTTGTAAATTAAAAGCAAAAAAGAAGGGGAGGGAGAGCACTCATAGGAGCACTATCACCTTAACATATGTATGAAGCGGTCCTCAGCGACCTCTGACAATGTCTCCTGCGGGGTGCACGTACAACAGTATAAAGTATACAATTTGAATGCAAAAAGAAGCACATACCTGCACTCACCGCAAAGCAGGGACAGTCGAGCCTGGAGGTCCGGTGGCTGTGACGGGATGCGGGTATCGGCGTCGGCACTGGTGTGTGGCACTCAGAGGCTACGCCGGCTGTTTCGCAAACTAGTGCGTGCTTCTTCCAGCCTCTAACCATTAGAGGCCGGAAGAAGCACGCATTAGTTTGCGAAACAGCCGGCGGATCTTTGCGGCTACTTGACTATGTTGTGAGATTACCATAACACTGTGGTTATCTTTTTGTGAATTTGATATTTCCTGTTGGTGTTTGTTCCCTCAAACTACAAGCCCCATGAATCCTTGTTTATAGCAGTGAAGATGTTGTGGGCCCAGCTTGAAAGATGATGCTTGCAGGCGCCCTTCCAGTCAAGGGTTACCAAAATCAACCAAAAACGGACCAGTAAAGTAAAGTAAAAAAGATTTATTTGTATAAACGGACAACGCGTTTCAAGGGGCAGGACCCCCTCTTCCTCAGGTCCAAGAGGGGGTCCTGCCCCTTGAAACGCGTTTTCCGGTTATACAAATAAACCTTCTTTTTTACTTTACTTTACTGGTCCGTTTTTGGTTGATTTTGGTAACCCTTGACTGGAAGAGCACCTGCAAGCATCATCTTTCAATCTGTGCCCACAGCATCTTCCCTTCTATATTGCTTGACCGTCAGAAGAACGAGACCTGATGCCGGCTGCACTCCACTTACTTTAGCCACATTGTTTGGCTCCAAGCGCATGATGGTGTTGTGCTCATAGTACAACACAAAAAGGTAAGCGCACAGTCTTTGCATTATAGAATACACTCCCTATAGGAGTGACGGCACATAGTTTCGCTTTTTTCTCAGTTTTTTTATTTTTACATTGCATTCATGATTCCTTGTTTGTAAATGTGAGGTCACTTTTCTCCCTTTCACACATCAGCCACCCCACCCATTGAAACACCTGTGATCCTTTCCATGTAATAGATTTGTGTTTTCTGACCAGGGTGCCTCCAGCTGCTGAAAAACTAAAATTATTGCAGAATGATCTCCCTCCCATCCAGCAGTTGCTCCACTAATTGAAGCAGTTCCCTCTGATCACCTGACTAGTGATGTAAGGTCTCGGGCCATACTGCAACCTGGGAAAATCTGAGACAACAGTCATTTTATATGCTGTTAAAAATAAACCTTGGGGCAAAAATCACAGATGAATTGCGAGACCACCATGGAACACAGGTACAGACACTATATTATGAACTACACCAGTGGTCTCCAACCTGCGGACCTCCAATTTATTGCAAAACTACAACTCCCAGCATGCCCGGACAGCCAACGGCTGTCCGGGCATGCTGGGAGTTGTAGTTTTGCAACATCTGGAGGTACGCAGGTTGGAGACCACTGAACTACACTAACTTTACAGCCCCTGTAGTATAGTCAAATAAAAATAACTTCCGGAATACCCCTTTAATGCTAGTGAACATAGCACAATGCTATACAGAGAATGTTATCTAATATGTCTAATTTTCCCTTTTTAGAACATAACAGAATGTCATTACACTGTATGTTGTTGTTTTTTTTTGTTTGTTTGTTTGTTTTGTGCCTCTTCAGCTGTTGCAAAATTACAACTGCCGCCAGCATGCCAGGACTGCCAAAGCTGTCTGGGCATGCTAGGAGTTGTAGTTTTGCAACAGCTGAAGAGACACTGTTTGGAAAACACTGCAATAGAGGGTTGTATTAACTTGCTTCCATGTCAAAAATCTAGTGGTGTTAGTAGTTTCAGTGGTTCTGACGGACATCCTAACCCAACAATTAGTTTGCATGCATTTACAGTTATCAGCTTCTGTACCATCATGGGCATCACCACTAGGTGGCACACTTAGCTTCTAAAATAGAAAAAAAAAAAAAAATCTGATCTTATTCTAGAGCAATGTATCTCTCATCTTCAGGAATTTACATTGGTCAGAAAAAGCATTTCGTACATCTGAATGGAGTTATTTCTTTAGCATGGTTTACCATTGGTTTAACTGTAGGAGAAAGACTATGATTTTCAATACAACTGTACAACAAAAAAATGTAGACATAATAGTATGTTTTATTAACTCAGTGGCAGATGCCTGTAACTGTATAGGTGTATACAGATCTATATATCTGGGGCATACATTTGGAACGTGCACTCCTGCCAAACCTGTTAACTGACACAGCATGAACTTAGTCTTAAAGGGGTTCTCCGGTGCTTACACATCTTTTCCCCTATCCAAAGGATAGGCGGCGTGTGACGTCACGCCTCCGCCCCCGTGTGACGTCACACTACGCCCCTCAATGCAAGCCTACGGGAGGGGGCGTGACAGCTATCACGCCCCCTCCCGTAGGCTTGCATTGAGGGGCGGAGCGTGACGTCACACGGGGGGCGGAGGCGTGACGTCACACGCCGCCTATCCTTTGGACAGGGGAAAAGATGTGTAAGCATCGGAGAACCCCTTTAAGACTAAACACGCCGCCGACCCGGTGTTCGCCTGTAATCAGTCCCGGAGCGAAAACGCGTGCATGCGTGCATGATCCCGGGGGTCCCCAGCGGCGGGACTACCGCGATCAGGCATCTTATCCCCTATCCTTTGGATAGGGAAAAAGATGTGTAAGCACCGGAGAACTCCTTTAAATGGGTTAAAGGGGTACTCCAGTGGGGAAAAACTAAATTTAATCAACTGGTGCCAGAAAGTCAAACAGATTTGTAAATAATTTCTATTTAAAAAATCTAAATCCTTCCAGTACTTATCAGCTGCTGTATACTACAGAGTAAGTTCTTTTCTTTTTTAATTTCTTTTCAGTCTGACCACAGTGCTCTCTGCTGACACCACCAAGAAATGCAAAAAGAAAAGAACTTCCTCTGTAGTATACAGCAACTGATAAGTATTGGAAGGATTAAGACTTTTAAGTAGAAGTAATTTACAAATCTGTTCTACTTTCGGGCACCAGTTGATTTAAAAAAAAAATTGTTTAAACCTAGCCTTATATCCAGTTATTTCATTACTTTTCCAATCCATCATGATCCATATGAAAAAATTGTTAAAAAACCCTAAGTTAATAAAATGTAAAAACTATACATAGTGCTATAAAAATTCATTATGTTTTGTAGAACTATATCGCTCACCACCAGTATAACAGGGACATCCCTGTGTCTTGAAAGATCTTTTCAGGACACTGGGATGTACCGGTTATTTTGCCGTGGGCCTGCGGACACTTTAAGGAACCACTGGCTGCCGGGAGGTGGCGCATGCAGGCACGTCATTGTAGCGAGCAGGAGAACACGCAGGACAGCTGGGATGGTAAGTTACCAGCACATCAGCCTTCAGTGCTCCAATCACTGCTTCTCTGGTCTCGGGACCTACTGCTATAGTCCATAGGCCATCGCAGTAGGTCCTAATCCTGGACTGGTGGAGCACCAAAGTAGGGCAATATACAGACAGACATACTGCCTCCAACCATATACTGTATATGGCTGGAGGCAGTATTTCTGTGGGGGCAGCCTACAATGAACAGCACAGACAGAGGGAGCCTACAGGGTTCTACAACTATGGGAGCCTAAATCTATATATGAGGGCACAAAGCAGGCACTATTACTGTGTGGGGCAATATACAGGGAGTTTGGAAACAAGGAGCATTGTTTTGAAGAAAGTAGTCTAAAATGTTTGTCTGGCTGCTCTGGCAGTTTTTGGAAAGAAGAATTCTTCATGACGGTCTTGGTCAAATGGTAAAATACAAAGGAAAAGTAAAGGACTGCGATCAGAGAAGACGTCACCTGTGATTCTCCCGATGTAAGTATAATCAGTTATACTGTCTGCAGAGCGCATGCGTACAGCTGGTGTCTACCTCTATATGGTCAGTATGTGGGAATATTGGTAAGATTTTAAGGCTATTTTTAGGCCGGTTTCACAGAAATCAGAATAGGGTATATTTGGATATAGCAGAGTGCAGGGCTGTAAAAATGGAAGAAGACAGGTGGTCCGGCACAAACAGTTCTAGGACTCAAGTGAGCTTGACGTGTTACAGTGGAGAACATAGAAATCCCCAGGCATGTCATTGGCAGTGGTGGTGTATAAATCCAATACAGCAAGTATCAAATGGCGATAAAGAAAACAGGACTGCACTCACCATCCAACAGTCTTTATTCAGAGATGCAAGACATATCAAGAAGGTGCAGGGGTGGAGGCTGGGGACGTAACCGGAACAGACTGTTTCACGCTCTCACAGTGCTTCTTCCCGCCGGTGGCTGTAAAAATCAGTGCCCCACAATTCTGTACACACAATGTAAAAATTTAGACTACCAGAATGTTTTTATTTGTCCACATTTCAGTGTATTCTGTATACAGATACATTGCTTTGCATAAAAATTTACACTGTATTATTCATATGGGAAGCAGGTTCGCCTGTATGGCATAATCCATTTTTAGCATTCGTTGTACTCATGTGTTTCTATCCTCTTCACTAGTCAAAAACACAACTACAATGTGAACCCAGCCTAAAGTTGGCTTACATGGCAGTATGTGGCTTAGTATTTTGCATTAGTATTTCTAAGCACAAATCAGAAGTAAAATAAAATAAAAAAAAAACATAATGGAAAGATTTCTAACTTTCCGTGTTTTGGATCCCCTCCTAATTTTGCCTTACAGATATTGCACGTGAAGCCAGCATAAAAGAAAATTCCTCCTCGATTCCAAATCTTGCAATCCGCATAAATCCGATCAGCCCCTTAGGCCAAGTTTCTGTCGCATGGCGTTTTTTCGGCCAAAAAACGCTGCGGCCAGATGTTGGCTGTAAATGAATGAGAAATCGCAAAATTCTTTTTCCACTTGACGTCTTTCAGTTTGGCTTTTTTTTTTTTTTATCCTTTTGGTGTTTTTTCACTCTTTTTAGGCAGTTTTGCAAAATCGCAGCATGTTGAGTCACTGGCATTTTTTTCCCTGAAATCGTGGCATTTTTCTCCCATAAAAGTCTATGGGAGTAAAAAAACACCAAGAAAAACGACGTGGGTTTTAACTTTGGTGTTTTTTCAGGCAGTTTTTATTCTCTTTTGGACTTTAGCGATCCAAAAAAGTGATGGAGATACCTTTTTAATAAAATTTCGCAGGGTACCATAAAAAAATTATAATAAAAAAGATACAGTAGTGATGGAAAAAATTGTATTTAACAAAATTTATCTTTTTTTATAACAACATTTTTATAAATTTTTAAACAGGGATCAATTTATGTGGGCAGGCAGGCCACAAAAAATATAGCCGACAATAATAAAAATGTAGTGTGTCTGTGTTTTTCACTTTTTATTCTTTATTTTTTTGGTGGTACCATTACTCCCAGCATGGAACACACACTGTTCCATAATGGGAGTAGTAGTTACCTGTACTAATTGACAGATCGCCCCGGGTTCCAATGCGATCCTTCTGTATAATTTATAGATGCGGCCGGCCGCTTTTCTGTGGTCCCCTACACTGCCGTATATATATATACACCTATTCATATTTCCCACAGAGAGCTGTGATTGGCCGGATGGTTCCAGCCAATCACAACTATGTGGGAAATATGAATAGGTGTATATATATACGTCAGTGCAGGGGACCACAGAAGAGTGGCCGCCCGCATCTATACATTATACAGGAAGATCACAGCGGGTGTCAGGAGTGACATCTACTGTGATCTTACCTTAACTGCAGGTACTACAGCTCCCAACATGGAACAGAGCATGCTCCATGATGGTAATAGTAGTAACTGCATTAATAGACAGATCACAGCGGGTATCACTCCTGACATTCGCTTTGATCGTCCTATCTATTGTAGAGATGCGGAGCGGCTCTATACAGCACTCACATGTCTGCTCTAAACTCCGGCCAGTGATGTGAATACAACATCACTCATTCAAATTTCCCTCAGAGCTGTGATTGGCTGCAACCATCCGGCCAATCCCCAATCTGGGTGGAAAATATGAATGAGTGATGTTCTATTCACATCACTGGCCGGAGTATAGAGCAGAGATGTGAGCGCTGTATAGAGCCGCTCCACATCTCTGCTATATTAAGGACGATCGCATCGGGCGATATGTCTCTTAGTACAGGTACTACTACTCCCATCATGGAACAGTGTGTGCCATGCTGGGAGTAGTAGTACTACCTAAAGATTGTCAAAAAAGAGAGAAAAAAAAGTGAAACACACACACTTTAGTGTGTAGGCTGCAGCGCCGCAGGCACAACATACAGGATTGCCTTGCAGCACTTCAGGAGGGGAACAACAGAGCTGTAGTAGCACTGGAATAGCGGTGAGTTTAGGGGAGAGTATGCTTTTTTTTTTTTTTTTTTTTGCTAGTCCCACCTTTACATACAGTGGGGCAAAAAAGTATATAGTCAGCCACCAATTGTGCAAGTTCTCCCACTTAAAAAGATAAGAGAGGCCTGTAATTTTCATCCTAGTTATACTTCAACTATGAGAGACATAATGAGAAAAAAAATCCATAAAATCACATTGTCTAATTTTTAACCCCTTAAGGAACGAGGGCATACCCATACGCCCCCGTTTAAGAGTCCTTAACCCCTTAAGGACCGGAGGTTTTTCCGTTTTTGCATTTTCGTTTTTTGCTCCTTGCCTTGATGGCTTATTTTTTGCGCCACCAATTCTACTTTGTAATGACGTCAGTCATTTTGCCCAAACATCTATGGTGAAGCGGGAAAAAAAATCATTGTGCGACAAAATTGAAAAAAAAACGCTGTTTTGTAACTTTTGGGGGCTTCCGTTTCTACGTAGTACATTTTTCGGTAAAAATGACACCTGATATGTATTCTGTAGGTCCATATGATTAAAATGATACCCTACTTATATAGGTTTGATTTTGTCGGACTTCTGGAAAAAATCATAACTACATGCAGGAAAATTAATACGTTTAAAATTGTCATCTTCTGACCCCTATAACTTTTTTATTTTTCCGTGTATGGGGCGGTATGAGGGCTAATTTTTTGCGCCGTGATCTGAAGTTTTTAACGGTACCATTTTTGCATTGATAGGACTTATTGATCACTTTTTATTCATTTTTAAATGATATAAAAAGTGACCAAAAATGCACTATTTTGGACTTTGGAATTTTTTTGCGCGCACGCCATTGACCGAGCGGTTTAATTAATGATATATTTTTATAATTCGGACATTTCCGCACGCGGTGATACCATATATGTTTATTTTTATTTTTATTTACACTGTGTTTTTTTTTTTATTGGAAAAGGGGGGTGATTCAAACTTTTAATAGGGGAGGAGTTAAATGATCTTTATTCACTTTTTTTTTTCACTTTTTTTTTGCAGTGTTATAGGTCCCATAGGGACCTATGACACTGCACACACTGATCTTCTATGTTGATCACTGGTTTCTCATAAGAAACCAGTGATCAACGATTCTGCCGCATGACTGCTCATGCCTGGATCTCAGGCACTGAGCAGTCATTCGGCGATCGGACAGCGAGGAGGCAGGTAGGGGCCCTCCCGCTGTCCTGTCAGCTGTTCGGGATGCCGCGATTAGCCGCGGCTATCCCGAACAGCCCGACTGAGCTAGCCGGGAACTTTCACTTTCACTTTTAGCCGCGCGGCTCAGCTTTGAGCGCGCGGCTAAAGGGTTAATAGCGCGCGGCGCCGCGATCGGCGCTGCGCGCTATTAGAGGCGGGTCCCGGCTTCACTATGACGCCGGGCCCGCCATGATATGACGCGGGGTTACTGTGTAACCCCGCGTTATATCAGAAGAGCAGGACCAAGGACGTACCGGTACGTCCTTGGTCCTTAAGGGGTTAAGGACTGAGGGTGTATGGGTACGCCCGTGGGAATTCCGGTCCTTGCCGCTAGTCGGTCGGGGACCGGGATGCCTGCTGGAATGACCTGTGAACAGCGCCACTGTGACCAGCGCCACTGACCTGTGAACAGCGTCACTTACCAGCGGCAGCGGGTGGCGATCACGTGCGGCTGGCTACCTGGTGCAGACTACGGAAGCCGGTGAGTTGCCTAGCAACATCTGCAGGGCTACAGTTTGGAGACCACTATACAGTGGCCTCTAAACTGTAGCCCTCCAGATGTTGCAAAACCAGAACTCCCAGCATGTCCAGACAGCTGTTGCAAAACAAAAACTCCCAGCATTTCCGGACAGCCACTGACTGTCCAGGCATGCTGGGAGATTAGCAACAGCTGGAGGAACCCTGTTTTGGAATCATTGGCGTAGAATACCCCTATGTCCACCCCTATGCAATCCCTAATTTAGTCCTCAAATGCACATGGTGCTCTCTCACTTCGGGACCCTGTCGTATTTAAAGGAAACAGTTTAGGGCCACATATGGGCTATTTCTGTACTCGGAGCAATTGAGTTACAAATTTTGGGGGGCTTTTTCTCCTTTTACCCCTTATGAAAATGAAAAGTTTGGGTCTACACCAGCCTGTTAGTGTAAAAAAATAAAAATGTTTACACTAACATGCTGGTGTTGCCCCATACTTTTTATTTTCACAAGAGGTAAAAGGAAGAAAAAAAATAAAAATTTGCAACGCAATTTCTCCTGAGTACGGAAATACCCAATATGTGCGAACGCACAACAAGGCTCAGAAGTGAGAGCGCACTATGTACATTTGAGGCCTAAATTGGTGATTTGCACAGGGGTGGCTGATTTTACAGTGGTTCTGGCATAAACGCAAAAACATAAATACCCACATGTGACTCCATTTTGGAAACTACACCCCTCACGGAACATAAGGGTATAGTGAGCCTTAACACCCCACAGGTGTTTGCCGAATTTTTGTTAAAGTTGGATGAGAAAATGAAAAAAATATAAATTTAACTAAAATGCTGGTGTTACCCTAAATTTAGAAAATAGGAGAAAAAGACCCCCAAAATTTGTAACCCCATTTCTTCTGAGTAAGGACATACCCCATATGTGGATGTAAAGTGTTCTGCGGGCAAACTACAATGCTCAGAAGAGAAGGGGCACCATTGAGCTTTTGGAGAGAAAATTTGTCCGGAATTGAAGGCCATGTGTGTTTACAAAGCCCCCATAGTGCCAGAACAATGGACATGTGACCCCATTTTGGAAACTACACCCCTCACGGAATGTAATAAGGGGTACAGTGAGCATTTACGCCCACAGATTTTTGGAACAGTGGTCCGTAAAAATGAAACATTTTATTTTTCATTTGCTCAGCCCACTGTTCCAAAGATCTATCAAACGCCAGTGGGGTGTAAATGCTCGCTGCACCCCTTATTAAATTCTGTGAGGGGTGTAGTTTCCAAAATGGGGTCAGATGTGGGGGGGTCCACTGACTTCTATTCCAACCAAATTCTCTCTCCAAAAGCCCAATGGCGCTCCTTCTCTTCTGAGCATTGTAGTTCACCCGCAGAGCACTTTATATCCACATATGAGGTATTTCCATAAGAAATGGGGTTACAAATATTTGGGGGCTTTTTCTCCTATTACCCCTTGTGAAAATGAAAAATTTGGGGTAACACCAGTATTTTATTTAAAAAAATTTCTTTTTTTTATTTTTATGTCCCATTTTAACGAAAGTTCGTCAATCACCTGTGGGGTATAATGACTCAATTTACCCCTTGTTACGTTCCTTGAGGGGTGTAGTTTTCAAAATAGTATGCCATGTGTTTTTTTTTTTTTTTTACTGTTCTGACATCATTGGATCTTCCTAAATGCGACATGCACACCAAAAATTATTTCAGCAAAATTCGCTCTCCAAAACCCAATTGTCGCTCCTTCCCTTCGGAGCCCTCTAGTGCACCCTCGGAGCCCTCTAGTATAGCATTAACCCTTGATTGTCGTGATGCCAGGGTACGGGCTTCCTCAATGTTTATGTCCTACTGACACCCGTCCCAGGAACGATAGGGATGATAACAAACAGTCTTTTACAAGAGGACCGGGATTTAGGCTCCTCACAGGTTGGCTTTGTAGTAAAATACGGTTTGATTTTGCTGTACGCTGTTCCACTGAATTTAGGGGTATGTTTAGGTTCAGTAGTCATGTAGGATTGGTAAGATTGGAGTCGGATTAACTCACGATTCAGAAAGCGGCTGAAGTGGAAGGCTTCAGGCCTAGCTTGTCTTGTAGCTGTGATAACAGATCTGCTCAGTTTGGTAGTCCGGAACTAAGAGAGAGATTATTGGATGGAGCGCCCTTATATACAGAAGGGGAAGGATCAAAGCTTATTGGTCCCCAAATCGGTCAGTCGGTCCTAAACCAAGGCATTATGGTTACATCACATCACCAGAAGTATCTATAATAAATTGAAGGCTTCTACATACGAGAACAACAATAATCTCACCTTTATTTTATTTATACCACCTTTGATTACCTGTTTTATACACTGGTTTTGTATTGGCTTGCCTGTAGCTCTCTGACCAATACCTAGCTACTAGGGTCTATTGGCTATACGCTCCTATCCCTAGAACTCTTCCTAGATAACACTTACTGAGAGTTACCTTTCTGGTTATGTGCTTTTACTTAGGCTTACAGGAGCATCTTCTGGCCAGGAAGAGCATCCTGAACACATAGGAAAGAAAAAAAACAAATTAGTGTACAAATAGTGGTATGGAATTGAAAAATGGATTGTTACAGTCCCTAAAGATTGAACTTCGGAAGTGTGAGATATTTATTTGTTTTATGTGTATTGAAATTTAGCATGAGGTAGGTACACTAGTAGAATTATGAGATGTACTATGTGTACATGAAACAATATGAGGTTAGTCTTGGTATCTTAGAGGAAAGTTTTTTTTCAGAAGGTGCTAGTGAGGGGTGACAAAAATGCTACTCCCAGAGGAGCTGGGAGGGCCACCTAAGACCAGCTACTACAACACCCACAAGAAAATTGTGTACTTGTGTACAGAAATGGAAATCCCTGTACAATAACCATTTACATGGTCTTAACTTTTTACCATAAATTTTATTTTAGACACAGAAATTTGCCATGGGCTGGGCAAAAGCTTGATTGTTACGTTACATAACAGGAACTTTTCGTAGCACATTCCTGCCAGGCACTTTCTTGAACATGTTGTATCCATAACAGTCTGCGGAAACAAAAGATACTAAACCAAGAGAGTTAATAAGGCTCTACTTGAAATCTCTTCGGATGCCCCACCCTCGCCTGATTGGATTTTTACCCCTCTGGGACTCAGAGCAAGGTGAGGACCCCTTTACAGGGTTAATGGTTGTATCCCAGGCAACATTTGTGAGCCTGGACTGGGATAAGGATGGGTTCACATTAACCACTGGGGCCACTGGAACAATGGTTGGTGCTGGTTGATCCGGCCTCACCTCCTTGGTAGGAGTAGGCCAAGGCACTTTTGTAGGTGCCTGGTGGTCAGGCAAACCTCCAGGCAAGGAGTAGGCCTAGGCACAGTGGTCGGTGCCCGCAGTTTAGGCCAAACCTCCCCAGTGGGAGTAGGCCTGGGCACATTCGCAGACATGGAGACATCATGGTGGGACCTCGGTTGATGCTGAAGATCCATGTCATGGGAGCTGAAGCTTGGCTTTTCACTGCAGGCAGTTGTAGAAGGCCTTGTCGGCCTGAGTCCGAATGGATCCACCTCTCAGTCAGCGGAGGGAAAAGGGGTGAAGGGGAGTTGAGTCAGATATTTGGGCCTCGTGACCGCTGCAGCCCACTCACTCCGCAGACTTTTAACAGGGGTGTACTCCACGATTTCACCCTCCTCCAAAGAGTGATACCTTCTGGGTAAATAGTCCCTTTGTATGGCCCTGCGATTCACCAGGATGGTACCCCTGTGCCCGCAATCCTGGAGGGTACCATATCCCCTGGACTTATCAAACTTTATGACTGTAGCGCGTCGGCGCTCTAGCGGTGCTTCACCCTCTCAGGAGTAGTCCCACATTCTGATGTAAATGGCCTCCAGCTGTTTAGTGTCTCTTGGCTGTTTAACCCTTTCGTCATAAGGGAGAGGGAGATCCTTTGGCCCATAGCTCTCCCTGTGCTGGGCCCTCAGTTTCTCTATGATTTTAGCAGTTTCAGCCTCCCTGCAGGCCCTCTCTCATTGAGCTGTAGGGACCGGTGGGTGAGACTTTCCCGGAGCGGGCAGAACATGGTCCCACATGTATTGAATGAGCTTTGGTTCGTTCCTGAACACCGACTTAGGCAGAGGGGTGAGCGTAGTCGTGCACTCGGCAGGGTGAGCTGGGACAGGGGGACTTCTGGCTCTGGGCTGGAGGAGGTGGATAACACAACTTCTGCCGGGGTACTCACACTGGATTCCTCCGTCGGGATCTCGGTCCAGGACCCCCATGTCTGGTGGTGAGGGGACAGTCTCACCGGTGATGCCGGTCTGGGAGTCCCTGAAGATTCCCCTATCGGGGTAGCTGGCCAGTCATCGTCATCAGGCAATGGAGGTAGATTGCAGGTCCCCTCGGGGCCAAGAGGCAACCGCTACAGGCGGTCGGCCAAGTCCTGGAAAAGTTGCGCTGCGGCTGCAGCAACTTTTCGTTGCTCAGGCGCCATCTTGGAACTCACTCCACGTGGAACGCTGCACTCTTCTCTTCTTCGTGCAGACTAAAGAGGTCACGCTGCAGTACTCCTTTTTATGTGGGGCTTCTCGAAAATGGCTGCCGGCCGGAAGGACGTCATCGGTGCAGCATCGACTTCCGGTCCCCCGGTGAACAACAGCAATGAATTTAAGTTCCCTTTTGGCTGCGACATGTGTACTTGATGTCCACGCCCAGGAGTGGGTCATGGAGCAGCGGGGGACTTCTTGGTGTGCTTTCCAGGCAAGTAATTAACCCCCTCAGGGATGGATGGCCCAGAGGATCGTAGAATGGCTTCCCTACGCACGTTACACATCTTCGCAGCAAATAAATTTTCGCCTCCCCCCTTACTTTTCGTGCGCACCTCTCACACACATTATTATAAGCACAGTCCCGTACACACGTGTGCGCGCAATTATTTGCAGCTTGCAAAATCTTTGCAGAGTTCATTAATCACAGTTCTTAATGGGGGAGTACTCTTTAATGTTGGTAAAAGCACGGGACATTGTATGTGTGGAGCACAGCACAGGGGGCATTATATGTGTGGAGCACAGCACAGGGGGCATTATATGAAATAATGCCTTCATTGCTGTGCCCCTAACATATAATGCCCCCAGTCCAGCCCCATAGGAGGGCATTATACGTAAGGGGCACAATATATGTGAGGGGCACAGCACAGGGGGCATTATATGTGAGAGACACATGACAGGGGTCAGTGCTCTTAACATATAATGCCCCCTGTCATAGGCCGCTCACATTAATTTCTCCTTTCCTGTGCCACATAATTGCCACCTACCCCAGTGTCATGTAGTTGACTCTTTTAAACAGAAAAAAAAAATGTGCACTTAGATTTTGTTCCCCCGCCGAAAATCTTCTTACTTGCAGCATCACACAGGCAGCTCAGTGTGCACTGCAGACGAGCCGAGCGACGAGACGCGGGGACAGGATTTTCCAGCGCCGGCGCGATAATGTGATGTCATCGCGCCGGCCTGTCAGCACTTGGTCCCCGCAGCCGCGCCAAGCCGGCAAAAAGGTAAATAAACAGTGTGAGGGAGCGGGAGCTGACAGCTCCCGCTTCGCAATGCTATTTTAGCAGTATTATACAGGGGGGGGGCAGAAATCTCGGGGGGGGGGGGGGGGGGGGCAATTGCCCCGTTGCCCCCCCCCCCTGGATCCGCCACTGCAACAGCTGTAGGCACACACCCGTATCCTGTTCATGATGCCAAAAGGCTATGTGGTGAGCTTGGGGGATGTAGGGTGAACAAGGGTGTTGCAAAACAGTGTTGCAGGGTATAGCATTAACCCTTGATTGTCGTGACACCAGGGTGCGGGCTTCCTCAATGTATATGTCCTACCGCCACCCGTCCCAGGAACTATTGGGAGGTATAAAGGATTGCCCACAGCAGAAGTTGTAGTAAACTAGAAATAACTTTACTGCAGATTTTATGCAGATGATAACAAACAGTCTTTTACAAGAGGACCGGGATTTAGGCTCCTCCCAGGTTGTCTGGGACTTTGTAGTAAAATAAGCTTTGATTTTGCTGTACGCTGTTCCACTGAATTTTGTTTAGGTTCAGTAGTCACGTAGGATTGGTAAGATTAGAGTCGGACTAACTCCCGGTTTAGAAAGCAGCTGAAGTGGAAGGCTTCAGGCCTAGCTTGTCTTGTAGCTGTGATAACAGATCTGCTCAGTTTGGTAGTCCGGAACTAAGAGAGAGATTATTGGATGAAGCGCCCTTATATACTTAAGGGGCAGGCTCAAAGCTTATTGGTCCCCAAACCTGTCAGTCTAAACCAAGGCATTATGGTTACATCACATGGCCTAGTCACATGCCCCAAAGGTCCTGAAACCTAGCATAACACAATTCACTAGAAATCACGTGACCAAAGGTCCTGTACATCAATTACATTATCATAAAATATATTAAATATATACATGTCTAAATGGCATTATGAGGCGACTAGGGGTTAACCCACCAGGAAAGCCCTGCCAGCATGGAAGCAATTAAACGGATCCCTCCAAGGAACAGCCCAGGATAGAGGCAGCACACAAGACTTCAAAGGTAAAATGGTTTATTTACCCGGCATGCAACGCGTTTCGCTGGATAACCAGCTTCATCAGGCCTGATGAAGCTGGTTATCCAGCGAAACGCGTTGCATGCCGGGTAAATAAACCATTTTACCTTTGAAGTCTTGTGCGCTGCCTCTATCCTGGGCTGTTCCTTGGAGGGATCCGTTTAATTGCTTCGCCTGTGTGTCCAGGAGCAGCTGCCGTTCTTCGCCCGTTGCAGGGTCACTTCACGCCTTCACCATAGTTGTACTTGGTCGCAGTACAACTATACTTGGTGAGCAAGTTTTCTTGTTTGTTCATGTTCTCTTTGCATTATGGTATCACACTAGGAGCGCTCTCCTTGTTTGTATATTGCTGCCAGCATGGAGGAACTCTGACTGTGGGGACTTACGAGAAAGGTACGGGACCAAGTCCAGTACCGGGATACCACAACATCCACATATGAGGTATTTTCTTACTCAAGAGAAAATGAATTACAAGTTTTGGGGGGTCTTTTTACCTTTTACCCCTTGTAAAAATAAAAAAAAAGTGGGGCTACGATAACATGTTAGTGTAAAAAAATGGAGATTTTGATTTTTCTCCTCATTTTTGCTGCTATTGTGAAACACCTAAAGGGTTAACAAACTTTTTGAATGTCATTTTGAAGACTTTGAGGGGTGCAGTTTTCATAATGGGGTCCATCATAGGGGATTTCTAACATAAAGACTAGAGATGAGTGAATCGAAGCAGATGAACCCGAATTTGTTACGCAAATTGCTTCATTAAACTCCATTTAACAGCGTTTCAGGCTCCAGGACACCTAAAATGGCGGATCCACATGTCAGTACATGGGGCAGGGGATGATGGGAAGGTGGGAAGGCAAGGCGGGAAGGGAGGTAGGCGGGCTGACCCTGAATCACATGCAGGATGCAGCCTATCAGCATTCATTGACCCCTGTGATGTCACAGCCCTATATAATCAGCAGCCATTTTGTGGCTGCTCATTTCAAGCCATACAGTGCAGAGAGAGGACGGCTGCGTGTCTCAGTATGTTACACAAACATGCTGAATTGATCATACCGCAGCGTTCCACTGCCAACTGCTAGTCACATCAGCGTCGTGGACAGAGAGAAGTGCATTGCTTTGCTTGTTCTCACTGAGAACGCCAGCCATTTTACGCCAGCCTTTAACCTCCCAGTCACTTTATTCAGCATTTTATCAGAGAGGGGCAGATAGCTTTTCATTGCCTCATATATATATCAACAAGCTGCCTTAACTTCATAAACCGTATCACAGGAGGCAGGAAGGATTTTTCAGCGCAATTCTGTGTATTTTTTCCACAAGAAATCATCTGCTGCTTAAACCAGTCTGTAGACGGTATAAAAACCAGTTCACACCATTCTTAACACTCTGTGACAGAGTGCAATTTAGGATTTAATACACGTTTGTTTGTTTTTTGTGGTGCTGCACTGTTGTGTCCTGCTGCTGTGCAAAAATATGTTTTTTTCAGTGGACTGTAGTGCATTTTTTTGCCCTCATACGTGCATACCACATATCTACATCTAAGTAGTGCACTTTTTTGTACCTGTTAATCTGTAACAAGCCTGCATACAGTGAAAGGCCATGGAAAACCAATCACTGGCTGTTGTTTTAGGAAAATACGTTTTCCAAGTGTACTGTAGTGCATTTGTTTGCCCTCATACATGCATACCACATAACCTACATCTAAGTAGTGTACCATATTGCACCTATTAATCTGTCAAGGGCCTACATACTGTGAAAGTCCAAGCAAAAGTAATCACCGGCTGGTGTTTTACAAAAATACAGAGTTTTTAGGTGTATTGTAGCGCACTTTTCTGCCCTCATCAGTGCATACCGCAAACGTACATCTAAGTAGTGTACCATTTTGTACCTGTTAATGTGTCAAGGGCCTACATACTGTGAAAGTCCAAGCAATAGCACTCACCGGCTGGTGTTTTACAAAAATACAGAGTTTTTAGGCATATTGTAGCGCATTTTCTGCCCTCATCAGTGCATACCGTATACCTACATCTAAGTAGTGTACTATTTTGTACCTGTTAATCTGTCAAGACCTACATACTGTGAAAGTCCAGCCAAAAGTACTCATCGGCTGGTGTTGTACTCAGATACTTTTTTAAGTGTACTGTAGAGCATTTTTCTGCCCTTATCAGTGCATACCACATACCTACATCTCAGTAGTGTACTATTTTGTTCCTGTTAATCTGTCAAGGGCCTACATTCTGTGAAAGGACAGCCAAAAGTAATCACCTGCTGCTGTTCTAGACAAATACTGTTTTAAAAGAAGTGAAGTGTAATGTACTCCCCTCATATACGCACTATGTATGTCAGGCAGAGAAGTGCCAGGACGTGCACAGAGGAGTGGCAGAGGCCTAAATCCTTCAAGCAGAGGTTTCAGTCCTTCCGTCGTTGGTTGGTTAACACGTCATCCACTTCATCACAAGTTACATCTGACACCCCCAGTCAACAGTCGGTGGGTTCCTCAGACACAACCCTCAGTTGGCATGGCATGGGAGCAGTCCCTGTCCTCCCATTGCCTCTGTCCTATGCTGTTCCCTCTCCTACAGAAGTATCTTATGCTGTGGGTTCAGCTCCACTATTCGCTGAGGACGATCTAATAAAGGACAGTCAGCAGCTACTGCCCAGCCAAGAAGTAAAGGAGACATGCACCGCTTCCTCCGCTAGTTGGGCAAGAAGTGATGAGGAGAGTGACGTGGGAGGCGGTGTTGCCAAGGTTCAGGGTCCTGAAGCAGACACTGTTGAGGAACCTGAAGAGGAAATCAGTGACGTGCAGACACAACTCGATAATGAAGCCGATCGCAATTGGGAGCCGGGTGCAGAAGGGGCTTCATCATCATTGGGAGAAGAGAGTTGCAAGTTGCCCTTGAGGCAGCAGCTGAGCCAGCAAGGCAGTAGCATGGTTGGCAGTCAGCATTGTGGCAGAAGTAGAAATTCTGGAGCCAAACGTGCCCGGGGAGACCACCTGCTTTGCGGCAGCTTACCTTTCCGGGAGGTAGTGGAACAGGGGTTCCTGGAGACGGCAGCAGTAGCAGTCAATTAGTGTGGACTGTTGGAGGGAAAATCAGCTACTTGGCAGTGTGGCAGTTTTTCATCAAGCATCCGGAGGAGGTTAACACAGCCACATGCAAGACATGTTGGCAAAATGTGAAGCATGGCCAGGGTCCCAATGTTGGCACCACGGCCCTGCGTCAACACATGCTTCACCACCATAAAGCAGCCTGGGAGAACCGTGGCTCCAATATAGTGGTACAGCCTGCTGCATCACCCAGTGGCAAACCACTCCCTCTTTCAGCCAGCCAAGCCTCCACCACCTCAGCCCAAGGGAGCTGTGTGCGTCATACCCTCCTTCTGTCGCTCCTGATTGTCCTTCTTCTCCCACTTTTAGTCAGCCATTCCGCCAACAATCCATCCCCGAAGCTATGTCCAAGAGACAACAGTATGCGCCCGCTCATCCAACAGCGCAGAAGCTGAATGTGCTCCTGTCTAAGTTGCTGGTGCTGCAGTCCCTGTCTTTTCAAGTGGTGGACTCTGCACCTTTCAGAGAACTGATGGCTTGTGCCGAGCCGAGGTGGAGAGGGCCAAGCCGTCATTTCTTTGCGAAGAAGGCAGTACCAGCCCTGCACAATTTTGTGGAAGAGAAGGTAGGCCAGTCCTTGAGCCTTTTGGTGTGTACCAAAGTGCACGGCAGTGCCGACGTCTGGAGGTGTGGCTACGGTCAGGGACAATACATGTCCTTTATGGCTCACTGGGTGAATGTGGTTCCTGCACAACCACAACCCCAACTTGGACAGGTCACACCGCTTCCTCCTCCATGCTGTCAGCCTGTTGGTCCTGTGACAGTGTGCGTCTCCGCCTCCTCATCCTCCACCATGTCCTCAGCCTCCACTTCCCGGTCAAGTCTCAGTGGCCCTTCAGCATACCATGTGTGCAGGGCACGGCAGTGTCACGCTGTTCTTCACATGGTTTGCCTTGGTGAAAAGAGTCACACAGGGGATGAACTGCTAAAAGTCATTTGTAAAGAAATTGGAGCATGGCTTACTCCACAAAAAATGGAAATGGGAACCATGGTGACCGACAACGCTGCGACAAGGAAGGGTGACCCATGCGCCCTGCAAGGCACACATGTTAAATCTGGTCGTCAAGCAGTTCCTGAAGCGTTCCCCCCATTTGCAAGACATCCTAACAATGGAAAGGAAACTTTGCATGCACTTCAGCCATTCGTAAACTGCAAAGCACACACTCCTTGAGCTGCCGCGTCAGAATGGTATCCCCCAACATAGTCTGATTTGTGATGTCGCCACACGTTGGAATTCCACCCTACATATGTTGGACCGACTGTACGAACAGAGAAAAGCCATCACCGATTTCTTGATGATCCAAGCAGATAGGGGTAATCTCGTGTGTAACTTCATTGTGAACCAGTGGTAGCTCATACATGACACCTGCCGTTTGCTCAGGCCCTTTGACGAAGCCACATTATACGTAAGTCGCCAGGATTATGGGATGAATGGCGTCATTCCACTGCTTCATATCCTACAAGTGTTGGAAACGATGGCTGGTCAGGGCAATGAAGACGTTGCGCCTACATCTCACGGCCACATGATCCCTGTGGGGGCTGAACTGGAGACAGAGGAAGATAAGGGGCACAGTGGAGCACAGTTTAGGTTTCTAGTCATCTCACCGGAGAGGAGGAGCATGATCAACTAGAGGAGCTAGAGGGTTATGAGGAAGGCGAGACAAAGGACCCAGACACACCGTGGCAGTATGCAGTGGAGATGGAGGCAGGGAGTCCCTCCTAGTCACTTGCACAAATGGCACAATGCATGCTCACTTGCTTGCGTAGTGACAGCCGAATTGTCACCATTCAGCAGCGGGATGACTTCTGGGTCTCCACCTTATCGGACCCTCGCTATCAGCACAAAATTGGTGCCTTTTTTACACCCACTGAGAGGGAGGAAAAACTGACCTACTACAGAGAGATTCTACGTAGTCAGTTGGCTGATGCCTATCTGCGCCATCGTCCATCCACTAGCAGATCTTACTCTGGGGGCCCACTGCGCTCACCTTCCACTGCCTTGGCTGCTGGGGAGGGGTGGGGTGGCAGAAGCAATACCAGCTCCATCAGCAGTAGCCTGAGTCTACAGTCCCTGATCAGTACCTTTCTTCATAGTGAAGCAACTCATCAGCAGCAGGTACACCTGGAGCATGACCTGAACCAGCTGGTGGTGGCATACCTTGACATGACCACGCCAACACACCTTTAAGATCTGCTGGACAGCCAAACTTGATTTGTGGCCGGAACTTGCATAGTTTGCCCTGGAAAAGCTGTCCTGCCCAGCCAGTAGTGTGGCATCAGAGTGGGTATTTAGTGTGTTGCGGGGGCCATAGTCACCCCAAGGAGAACTCATCTGTCCACGAAAAATGGGGAGAGACTGACCTTTGTGAAGATGAATCAGGCATGGATCAGCCAGGATTTCCACCCACCAATGCCAGAGTAGATTGACCATGGTGTTACACCAACACTTCACAAATATGCATAGTGCCAAACAGATTTAAGGCACTGTTCCCCTGTTACAAACATTCCAGCCACCTTCATCAGTGGGTACTGGTATTGCCACCCACCGCACCACTCTGTCACCGGGTCACTTACAGGACTCCTGATGCTGCTGCTGCTACCCACAGGCTGTTTCATTCAGCCACTATTGTGTCTTCTTATGCTTCTGCCAACTCCAGGCTGTACCATTCAGACACTATATGGGCTCCTTATGCTTTCCCCACCTCCAGGCTGTGTCATTCAGCCAATATATTGTTTTCTGATGCTGCTGGGACTGTCTTGGATATTACAATTTGTTTTATGTTAGCACTAGCAAACATACATGCTCAATCGAGATCTCAACATTGATCTTTTAATGTTAGGGGTTGTGAAGCCCTCTGGCTGAGTCTCTCTCAAGCTTTGGTTTGTAGTATTCTTAAGTGTGAACATCTGAGAAGTTTTATACGCAGAAGTTTAAAAAGCAGGAGTTGTAAGCAGGACCCACTGTAACTGTAAGTATTACACTCCCTTGATAAAAGTAGTTTTTCTTAATAGTTAATAACAGCTGTTTGTCACCAAGGGTATGGACAGCAGGATTGGAGGTTTTCTTCAGTGCACATTGTGCCACATGTATACATCTTTGGAGCAGCAGCTTCAGGGTGAATACCGCTGTGACAAATGTGAGCATGTTGCCCACCTGGAAGCTCGTATTAGAGATCTAGAGGAGCAAAATGCAACATTGAGGGCAATTGACAATCTTGAAGGGAGCATACTGCTTACAGAGCAAGCAGTTAGTGGGGTAGAAATGGAGGTTGGAGAAACTAGCCAGGAGGCCCAAGTAGGGAGCTGCGTTAATGTAGTTAGAGGGACTGGAAAGGGGGCAAGGAAAAGGAAGGCCACTTCTGCTTCTGATCTCCCAAGTAAAATTGCCAAGTTGGGCGATGATGCGAGGGCCTCAGTATCAGAGATGGCAACCCTAGTGGATACTGGTCTCCCTAACAGCCGGGGGAACAGCTCAACTAGTAGTGTGGAGGATGGTAATGCAGGTAGGTCAAGACAGTTAGTTGTGGTAGGGGATTCTACAATCAGGAAGACGGATAGAATAATTTGTTGCCAAGACCACCTCAACCGAATGGTTTGCTGTCTCCCTGGTGCCAGGGTTCGGCATGTGGTGGAAAGGGTGGACAAATTACTAGGGGGGGCTGGGGATGACCCAGCTGTCGTGGTCCATGTGGTCCTTGAAGAATAATTACAAGGAACTAGGTGCCAAGCTGAAGGGAAGGACCTCTAAGGTTGTGTTCTCTGGAATACTTACTGTGCCATGCGCATCGCAGGAAAGACAGCGGGAGCTTAGGGAGTTAAATGCATGTGTGGTGTCCCAGTACCGCATTCTATACAGTACTTGTTTATTTATGGGTCCCCATAGCCAGAGTCCCTAGGACGTAGGGATTCCTATTAATCCAGTCTACCCCTGGTCGCCTCTATTCTAGTATATAATTAGTAATTTATGCATAGGTTAATGTAAATAGCATAATATATGTAAATAAATGGTTAATTACTTGTTTCTGTGGCGTCGCAGGGCCTTCAGGTCATGTGATGCGTTCCAAGCCTCACTCTGGATACGTTCCAGGCCTCACTTTGGTATTTCTAGCCTCGTTTTGGTATTATTATGTGTATAGGAAGTCAGATGATCACCCAGAAGCCGGTGTGATGGTGAGTGACAGCTGAACTTGGACCTATCAAATTAGGCTCCGCCCCCTGTCCATATAAGGGACGCTGCAGCCATTTAAGTCCTCTTGCTCCTGTGCTCTTGATGAGAGAAGACCTGTACAGCAGTAATCGCAGTGAGTTAGGCCTGAGCCTTGCGGCAACGGCTGAACAATTATAGTTATAGAGTGTATCAATCCCCAAACACTCTGCGGGACTACCGGACCTAATCTACCTCTAAATCCGGACGGATCCACGCACCAATTACCTTGATTCTATTAACCTGCAAAAGACGCAAGGTCCACAGCAACTGTCAGTCATTGAAGTCTATACAAGTGTATTACAGAGACTGTTACTGTATTCTGAATGTACCGCAAGCTCAAGAGTAAAGTTTACTTCAGTTCAAGTTTAACTCCAGTGTGGACCTTCAATCATTATCTGCATACGCCTGTTGTTTCTGGGAAGGGCGGCGATAGGCCGAAGCTATACCTCAATAATACCAGCCCTCATCCTGGCGTCACGAGTGACAGGGTTAATATTAACTCCTCATACACTGTTACCATACCACCACTACCATACACCCCCCAAGGGCTACCACACATGGCTTAAGTCGTGGTGTAAGGGGGAAGGGTTTGGGTTTTTAGAGCACTGGGATGACTTTTCATTAGGGTACAAACTCTATTCTATGGATAATTTGCACCTGAATACCTGAATGGAAGGGGGTCCGCTGTGCTGGGGGAGAGAATCCTGGAAGGGGTGGCAGAGTATTTAAACTAGGTGAGTGGGGGGAGGATAATAAAGCAAAGAAAGCAGACAGTAGGATGGATAGGTTAGAGAGGGGTAAGGACATAATGGTGGGTGGAGAGGAGTCCTGTGGGGGGAGGTTAAGAGCAGTGGATAAGGAGATCCATAGGTTACAAACCAGCCGTAAAAATAAATGTAGCCCGAAAAATTGTAACCCCAATAATTTAAAAAATTCCATTAGCCCCAATAACTCATTAACTACAATAAGCCCCATTAACTCAAAAAAATACCATTAGCCCCAATAACTTAAATAATAACGTTAGACCCAATAACTCAAAAAATCCCATTAGCCCCAATAACTTAAATAGTACAATTAGCCCTTATAACTCAAATAATAACATTAACCCCAACTCAGAAAATCCCATTAGTGAGACTATATGTGTAAAACTTAATGGAAATGTAAAGTGTATGTTCACAAATGCCAGAAGCCTAGCAAATAAAAGGGGGGGGGCTTGAGGCCTTGATACTGGAGGAACATATTGATATAGTTGGGGTCACTGAGACATGGCTGGACTCCTCGCATGCAGGGGTTTACATTGTTTCGCAAGGATAGAATGAACAGAAAAGGTGGTGGAGTCTGTCTGTATGTAAGAAGTGGTATGAAAGTCAGTGTGAACGATGCCATAGTGTGGGATGATTCTGAGGAGGTGGAATCACTGTGGGTAGAATTACAAAAGGAGGGAAGTACTGAAAAATTAGTATTTGGTGTAATCTACAGACCCCCTAATATCACTGAAGAGATAGAAGGTCGGCTGCATAAACAAATAGAGAGGGCTGCCCGGGCAGGTACAGTGGTAATAATGGGAGATTTTAACTATCCAGATATAGATTGGGGTCGGGGGCTGGCTAAAACTACAAAGGGGAAAAAATTCCAAAATTTGTTGCAGGATAATTTTATGGGCCAGTTTGTGGAGGACCCAACAAGAAGTGATGCCTTGTTGGATCTGATCATTTCCAACAACGCAGAGCTGGTTGGTAATGTAACTGTGCGGGAAAACCTTGGTAATAGCGACCACAATATAGTTACTTTTGACTTAAAATGTAGAAAACAAAGACAGACGGGGAAGGCAAAAACATATAACTTTAAAAAGGCAAATTTCCCTGGGCTGGGATCTGCACTACAGGACATAGCCTGGGGGGAGGTTTTCTCAAATACTGATACAGAAGGTAAATGGGAAATTTTTAAATCAACTCTAAATAACTATACAGCTAAATATATACCAAAGGAGAACAAATATAAATGATTAAAACTAAATCCTACATGTCTGACAAATGATGTTAAAAGAGCAATAAACAACAAAAAATTGCCTTCAAAAAATTCAAATCTGATGGGTCAGCTATAACATTTAAACAGTACAAGGAGCTTAATAAAATCTGTAAAAATGTAATAAAAACAGCAAAAATTCAAAATGAGAGACAGGTGGCCAAAGAAAGCAAAACTAATCCTAAATATTTTTTTAGATATATAAATACAAAAAAACCAAGGACAGAGCATGTAGGACCCCTTAATAATGATAATGGGGAGGTTGTTACGGGCGATCAAGAGAAGGCGGAGTTACTGAATGGGTTCTTTAGTTCTTTATATACTATGGAAGAAGGAGGAGCTAACATTGGACAGGTCAGTGCTGGTAACACATCATGTAATGTACTGAACTGGCTTAATGTAGAAATGGTACAAGGTAAGTTAAGTAAAGTAAATGTAAGCAAATCTCCAGGACCGGATGGACTACACCCAAGAGTTCTTAGAGAGGTAAGTTCAGTAATATCTGTACCCTTGTTCATGATATTTAGAGATTCTCTGGTGTCTGGTATTGTGCCAAGGGACTGGCGCAAGGCTAATGTGGTACCAATCTTCAAGAAGGGCTCTTGGTCTTCCCCAGGCAATTATAGACCGGTAAGTTTAACGTGCATTGTGGGTAAATTGTTTGAAGGACTTATAAGGGATTACATACATGAATACATAGGGGATAATAGTATTATAAGTGATAACCAGCATGGGTTTACTAAGGATAGAAGTTGTCAAACCAATCTAATTTGCTTTTATGAAGAGGTGATTAGAACCCTTGACAGAGGAATGGCTGTGGATGTAGTGTTTCTGGATTTTGCTAAAGCGTTTGATACTGTCCCTCATAGACGTCTGACAGGTAAGTTAAGGTCTTTGGGCTTGGAAACTTTAGTTTGTAACTGGATTGAACACTGGCTCATGGATCGTAACCAGAGAGTGGTGGTCAATAATTCGTACTCTGATTGGTCCCCGGTTATTAGTGGTGTACCCCAAGGTTCTGTACTGGGCCCGCTGTTGTTTAATTTATTTATCAATGATATAGAGGATGGCATTAACAACTCTGTTTCTATCTTTGCAGATGACACCAAGCTTTGTAGCACAGTACAGTCTATAGAGGATGTGCATAAGTTACAAGATGACTTGGATAGACTAAGTGTCTGGGCATCCACTTGGCAAATGAGGTTTAATGTGGATAAATGTAAAGTTATGCATCTGGATACAAAAAGCATGCATGCGTTGTATGTCTTAGGGGGGATTAAACTGGCAGAGTCACTGGTAGAGAAGGATCTGGGTGTACTTGTAGATCACAGACTACAGAATAGCATGCTACGTCAGGCTGCTGCTTCCAAGGCCGGCAGGATATTGTCATGTATAAAAAGAGGCATGGACTCAAGGGACAGGGACATAATACTCCCCTTTTATAAAGCATTGGTACGGCCTCACCTGGAATATGCTGTTCGGTTTTGGTCACCTGTCCATAAAAGGGACACTGCGGAGCTGGAAAGGGTGCAGAGACGTGCGACTAAACTAATATGGGGCATGGAACATTTTAGCTACGAGGAACGATTAAAGGAGTTACAATTGTTTAGTCTTGAGAAGAGACGTATAAGGGGGATGTGATAACCGTATATAAATGGCCCATACAAAAAATATGGAGAAAAACTGTTCCAGGTTAACCCCCCCCCCCCCCCCAAAGGATGAGGGGGCACTCCCTCCATCTGGAGAAGAAAAAGTTTAGTCTAAAGGGGCGACATGCCTTCTTTACCATAAGAACTGTGAATTTATGGAACAGTCTACCTCAGGAACTGGTCACAGCAGGAACAATTAATAGCTTTAAAACAGGGTTAGATACATTCCGGGAACAAAATAACATTAATGCTTATGCAGAATTATAAAACAACATCCCTTCCCCTTATCCCCTTACACCCTTCCCTTCAATTCCCTGGTTCAACTTGATGGACCCATGTCTTTTTTCAACCATACTATGTAACTATGTAACTATGTACGCATCCTGCTGCCTGCTCCAGGCTGTGTGTTTCAGCAACTATATGATTTAGTGATGCTGCTGGGCCTGTGCCTAAAAATTTTTTAGGTTAGCACTAGCTAACATACCTCTTGTATACAGATTTCAACATTAACATTTTAATGTTAAGGGTTGTGAAGTCCTCTTGTAAACTCATGCTGATGCCACCTCCAGGCTCTGTCATTGTACTTCCATATGACATGTGACTCCTTGTTAGATTTGGCCCTTTGTACCCACACGCTGGGGCCCGGGACACTAAAACTTGGGAGTTAAAAGTTCAATTTCAAAATCCTTAATTTAAATTTCAAAATCTTAAATTTAAATTAAAAAAATCATACATTTCAATGGTCTCCTCATGCTTCTGCCAACTCCCAGCTGTGCCATTCAGACACCATATGGTCTCCTCATGCGTCAGCCAATCTACAGGCTGTGCCATTCAGCCACTATATGGTCTCTTCTCATGCTTTAGACAACACCAGGCTGTGCCATTCAGCCACTATATGGTCTCCTACTGATGCCACCTCAAGGCTCTGTCATTGTGCTTCCATGTAACATGTGACTCCTTGTTAGATTTGGCCCTTTGTACCCACACGCCGGAGCACGGGACACTAAAACTTTGTAGTTAAAAGTTCAATTTCAAAATCCTTTATTTATATTTCAAAATCTTAAATTTAAATTAAAAAAATCATACATTTCAATGGCCTCCTCATGCTTATGCCAACTCCAGGCTGTGTCATTCAGGTAATATATGGTTTACTGATACTGCTGCTGGGCCTGGGTCTGGGAATAAAATTTTTGTTATGCTTGCACTAGCTACCCAAAATCTTCAGTTTAAATTTATGAATTCATCTTTTAATCTTAGGGATTGTGAAGGCCTAGTGTCTACTCATGCTGCTGCAAACTCCTGGCTGTGCCATTCAGCCACTATATGGTCTCCTCATGCTTCAGCCACCTTCAGGCTGTACTATTCAGACACTATATGTGCTCCTTATGCTTTTCCCACCTCCAGGCTGTGTCATTCAGCCAATATATTGTTTTCTGATGCAGCTGGGACTGAGGTATTAACTCCAAATATGTTATGGTAGCACTAGCTAACAAAAATGCTTAATTGAGATTTCAACATTGATCTTTCAATGTAAGGGGATATGAAACCCTCTTGGGTACTACTGATGCCTGCTCCTGACTTTTTGTTTCAGGAACTACTTGGCTTACTGATGCTTCTGGCCTTGGGCCTCAAATTTTTGGATGTTTGGCACAAGCTAAATACATGCTTAATAGAAATTTTAACATTGATCTTTCAATGTAAGGGGTTTTGAAACCCTCGGGTGTACTGCTGATGCCTGCACCTGACTGCTCCTGTGTCTTTCATGAAATACTTGGCTTACTGATGCTTCTGGGCCTGAGCCAGAAACATTTTTGATGGTAGCACTAGCTAACATGCATCTTCAATATTCATCTTAGGGGTTGTAATTTTTTCAGGACTGAGGCCCTTTGGCCGTCAACGTCATATTACTTGTGGAATTATCACAAGAATCCAATGAAACATGTTGGAGCAATAGCAATGTACCATAACTGATTAAATGAAACATTCGTACTTTCATAATCAGGGGGGCACTGCGAGGCAGGGATTGGAACAGGTGTTATCTCGCCTGGCGGAGGACCGTCAGCTCGATGCTCGCCAGAATGGGTAATGTAAAAATGTAACTTTCACATCAAATTACATTAAAAATGACTTAAAAGATCTCTTAATCCTCTTCAATTTTGACACCTTATGGCCTCCTTGCTGCCACATAGACGCTCTGCAGCAGTAATTCTAATGGCAATGCCTGTAATCTGCATGCCAAAGTGAATAACAGTATGATTTCACTAACCCAGCACACTCCCTATGCGTGTCCCTATGCACTCTCTCCCAAAGTGTTCTACAACCGTATTGGGGCTCTCTGTAGGCCAGAAATAGCCGTTTTTAATACAGTTTTGCCGCAAATTTATTCAAACCGAAACAAACTTTTCGAAAAAATCTCTTATAAAGACCCTCAAATTCCTTTCTAAACTTAACTAGTCCCTGAAAAATTCTGATTTTGAAATTTTCGTGCAAAATTGGAAAACTGCTGCTATACTTTAAAGCCCTCTGATGTCTTCAAAAAGTAAAAACATGTCAACTTTATGATGCAAACATAAAGTAGACATAGTACATGTGAATCAATATGTAATTCATTTGACATGTCCCTTTTCCTTACAAGCAGAGAGCTTCAAAGTTAGAAAAATTCAAAATGTTCTAATTTTTCCTGAAATTTTTGCATTTTTCACCAAGAAATTATGCAAGTATCGATGAAAATTTACCACAAACATAAAGTAGAATATGTCACGATAAAACAATCTCGAAATCAAATTTATAAGCGAAAGCATCCCAGAGTTATTAATGCATAAAGTGATATAGGTCAGATTTGGAAAAAAATGCTCCAGTCCTTGGGGTCATAATGGGCTCGGTCTCCAAGGGGTTAAGACTGAATATAACAAGAAAGAGAATGTTATTCTAATATTTCCCTTTACTTCAGATGGCAAAAAATGCATCTAAACTGCATGAGGGAATCCAACCTAAAAGCAGACAAGGCCTTATAAGAAATAAATACAATCTGAATGGGAAAGAAGTAGCTGAATGGCAACAGTCAATGAAGACGTAAGAGCAGCAAAGAATGTGCATCTTGTGTGACCTGTGGTTTCTGAATGTTTCCAGGCGGAAGCCAAGCGTGGAGAAGGCAGCAATTCAAAGACACAAACTATGACTCTCCCATCACACAGGCCTGAGAACATCTGCAGCATATACTTACTCCAACCAAAGTTAGAAAACTGGAGCTGGAGGAGGATAGTGAAGAAGAACATTACTTCTAGTTTCCTTTTTCTTTCTAAAAATGAAAGCATAAAGCCTCATTGTTTCAATGCTTCTTAATACAAAGTAAAAAAAAAAATATGGTTGTAATAAGAGCATGGTCACATGTGGCAGATTAGTTGCAGAAATTTCTAAGATTAAAAGAAAATTAATAATTTAAGGGATACTCCAGCATTTTACAACGTATTCCCCTATTCACAGGGAGATAAATATCTGATCATCATCATCTTCAGAATGAGCCCCAAATCTCCCAGCTGCATAGGGTGTTGGGTCAGCAAATGCTCTATATGAGCGCGAGAGATACTAAAGTACAGAGCTCATGTATTCTCCCACAGAAAATGCATAGAGCATGCTCCAACCCCATGCTCCATGCTGCCAGGAGATTCATTCTAGAGATCCTGATATTAATTGAAATACCTCTTTAAAGGGGTACTCCGGTGGAAAACATTTTTCTTTAAATCAACTGGTGCCAGAAAGTTGTCCAAGCAGGGCTCTGTGTACTGAGGACAAGCAGGGATCTGTACACTGAGGACAAGCAGGGATCTGTACACTGAGGACAAGAAGGGCTCTGTACACTGAGGACAAGCAGGGCTCTGTGCACTGAGGACAAGCAGGGCTCTGTGCACTGAGGAAAAGTAGGGCTCTGTACACTGAGGACAAGCAGGGCTCTGTACACTGAGGACAAGCAGGGCTCTGTGCACTGAGGACAAGCAGGGCTCTGTGCACTGAGGACAAGCAGGGCTCTGTACACTGAGGACAAGCAGGACTCTGTACACTGAGAATCCAGTTTCCGGAGAATGCTTGCATCAGATCTTAGTCCCTCGAAGGGACGCAGCCATGTTTCTTAATGCCTATCACGACCAGTCAGGACACTTCGGGTCCAGAAGACTGAGGCCACCATCAGAAGAAGGTTCTATTGGGTGGGGATGCGTGGAGATATTGCAAAGTGGTGTGCCGAATGCACCATTTGCAATGTCACCAAGAACTCTCGCAAGGATGCAAGAGCACCTCTACACCCCATCCATACTGAGAGGCCTAATCAACTGGTTGCTCTAGACCACGTGAAGTCATCCCCTACCCGATTGGGATATACCTATGCCCTGACCATGGTGGACCATTATTCCAAGTGGGTGGTCGTTGTACCCGTCAAGGATCTTACTGCCAGAATGGCTGCCCAGGTCTTCTACAGCCATTGGGTCCAACCTTTGGGATGTCCTGAGTCGGTCCTCACTGATCGGGGAACTGCGTTCGAAGCTCAGTTATTTTAAGAACTCTGCCAGTTTTATGATTGCAAGAAGCTTTTGACCACTGCATATCACCCTCAGGGGAATGGGTTGTGCAAAAGGATTAATCAGGTGTTCATCCACATGCTAAGGGCAGCATCTGTTTCAAAACACGAAGAGTGGCCCCGACTCCTGCCTGAACTATTGGAGATCTACAACAATACTATCCACTGCTCCACAGGGTACACTCCTTTCTTCCTTATGATGGGCTGACATGGCCAACTGCCCAAGGATAGAGCCTTCGGGTTACAAGCATCTTTCAACAACTCCCCTCAGACCTGTCAAGATTGGGTTTCTGAGCATCTAAGGAGGATCGAAGAAGCTAAAGACATTGTGGAAAAGAATTTGGGCGAGGCTCAGTACAGGCAGCAAAAGGATTACAATCAACATGCCTCCGCTCAGCCACTGCAACTTGGAGACAGAGTGTGGCTCAGAAAATTTCCTGGGTCACATAAGCTGGATTTTCTATGGGAGACGGAGCCTTACACTATTACGCATATGCCATATCCCAACACAGATGTTTACGAAGTACAGAAGGAGGGGTTTCAACCACAAGTAGTCCACCGAAATAGGATAAAATTGTGTGTGAAGGACGACTTGCCAGTGCCGCCTCCTCCTGCTTCCCCAGAAGCAAGGCCCATGAGAGAGTATGTTCCAGGAGAGGGAATCCATCCTACAATGAATGTTCCCTGTTCTCCCCTCATCAGCCTGCAATGTTCTATGTCGTACCGTGTCCAGCATCAGTTGCACTCCAGTGACAGCTCCAAGTACTCCAGGACTCTCCACACCAAGTCTCATGGGTCACACCAGTCCTGCAGAAGATATGACTCCTGTTTCCAGCCCTCAAGCTGGTCCCTAGGGGTCTGAAGTTTCTAGAGAATTGTCTTTTGATGAGGTTCCTTAAAGTCAAGAAGTGGTGTTGCGTCGGTCTACACAGGGAAAACCAACCTTAAGGTACCAAGACTGACCTTTTACGTAATGCTGTACACATAACTGTTCTCTTCTTTCTCTTACGTGTGCGAGATGCCCTGCCCGGCCAGTAGGTGCTCTTGCGAGCTAAAATAATACACGTAATCAAAAAGGTAACCTAGGTAAGGTTTATCTGTTGTGTTCTAGGGATAAGAGCGTGTAGCCAATGGACCCTAGTAGCTAGTTTATTGGTAGATAGCCTCAGGCAAGCCAGTAAAACCCTCAGTGTACTAAACAGATAACTAGTGTGGTAAAAATGTCTAGTGAGATTCAAAAATGTCTAGTGCGATTCAAAAAAGAAAGTAAAAGTGTTAGGATGTATCTCATGTATAATAATGTTATCCTATTACTAAATTCATGAACCAAGTAATCCTGTTCATGAGTTTACCCGTGCCTATGTTTGTACCTTACAAAGTTAAATAACCTTGTAGTGTTATACAGCCTGACTAATAGACATTTGAAAAGTTGCCCAGGTCTGTTATAAATCAACCTTCACTTCATCCCTCTGTCTAAAGGGACAGACATCGAGGCCGACTTATTTTAAGTAAGGGGGTTTGTGGTGTCCCGGCACCATATTGCATACCATACCTTGTATGGTGGTCCCCAAACAATTGAGGACAATCAGGGTTCTGTGCAGTGAGGACAAGCAGGGCTCTGTGCAATGAGGACAAGCAGGGCTCTATACACAGAAGACAAGCAGGGCTCTGTACACTAAGGACAAGCAGGGCTCTGTACACTGAGGACAAGCAGGGCTCTGTACACTGAAGACAAGCAGGGCTCTGTACACTGAGGACAAGCAGAGCTCTGTACACTAAGGACAAGCAGGGCTCTGTACACTGAAGACAAGCAGGGCTCTGTACACTGAGGACAAGCAGGGCTCCGTACACTGAGGACAAGCAGGGCTCTGTACCCGGAGGACAAGCAGGGCTCTGTACACTTAGAACAAGCAGGGCTCTGTACACTGAGGACAAACAGGGCTCTGTACACTGAGGACAAGCAGGGCTCTGTACACTGAGGACAAGCAGAGCTCTATACACTGAGGACAAGCAGGGCTCTGTACACTGAGGACAAGCAGGGCTCTGTACACTGAGGACAAGTAGGCTCTGTACACTGAGGACAAGCAAGTTGGCACAGCGTGATGTCACAAGCCTCTGGAGTTGAACCCGATGCTCTAAACAAATTCCGGGTGCAGCAGGGAGATCGTGGGGGTCCACAGCTGCGGTACCCTTGCAACAGACATCAGACATTTGGATAGGGGATTAGATGTCTAGGGGTGGAGTACCCCTTTAAACACAGTTTAGTGTCTGGAATTTCCATTTGCTGCGAGGTAGAAACATTTACAGAGTTGACTGCTATGTCCTGTTAAAACCGCCTAATGGTCTTCAAATTTGACTCTGAAATTTGCTATTTGACGCTTGACTACTGTGATCAACATTGATTGTAAAAAAAAAAAATCATATTGCTGCTTTTAAATTGTTCAAGTTCTTATAACATAAAGTAAACTTTAGCTTTTTCAACATCTTTAATCAATATTGCTTATAAATCTCGCCAGGGAGTGTCAGAAGATGAGAAGCAGCCATTCGGGCTGAACACTGATGTGTCATTTCAGCGGATCTATATCAGTACACACGCTGAGCAAACAATCCGTCGTCATGTAAACTTAGGTCTAACTGATAATAAGCTGAAATAAAGGGAAGAATACAAATTCCACACAAAGTTACTCAAACAATTCCAACATTAGTCAAAGAGTCAGAGTCCAAATCTTAGTTTCATCATGTCAGTATTCTTTGTTCAATATACCACAAGGCAGGTGACTAGTAAATGGACATGTCTGGGCTCTAGGCTTATCTATGGGTATTTGGAAACTAATAAAAACACTTAACTATGTCCATAAAATGAATGACCTCATTAGCAAAGACCAAATAAAACGTCTTTATTGCCTCTACAAAGTTCATCTAGCAAAATCCATAATCCTTTTATTCCAGCACAATAACAACTCTTAAACTTATGGGTAGTTTGGCTGTCCCCTCAAGGGGTCACACTATTCCCCTATTCCCAGGTACTTACTGACTAAGGCTGGGTTCACACAACGTTTTTGCAATACAGTTCCCGTATACTTTTTCAATTTGAAAACCGTACAGAACCGTATTGAAAACTGTATGCATTGACTCTCCATTGAAAACCGTATGCCAAACGATGCATTCGGTTGCATCCGTTTTGAGTCTTGTACGGTTTTGTCCATTTTTTTACCGTACCCAAAACCATAGCCTACAACGGTTTTTGGTCCCGGTTGAAAAAACGTATTGAAACCGCATAAGGTGTTTTTAAAATGGGAATCAATGGGAACCGTACAGAACCGAATGTGCATACGGTTTCATCCGGTTTGCACCATATGGTTTTTGATTTTGCACATGCGCAGTGCACACCGAAAGTTTTTTTTTTGGGGGGGGGGGGGGAATTTCAATCAAACAAGTCAAACTTTATTCATAATGGAGTGATAAGTTAAAGGAGTTCTCCAACTGAAATCTTTTATCCCCCGCTGTGCCCAGGCTGTAAAACTATACATAATAAACTTTCACTTACCTGCCTACGATCCCCCGTTGTTCCGATATCGCCGCCCGTTCTTCGGTCCCTGTCAGCTTCCTCTTCGTGCGGGTCGGTGACTTCACTCTGCACTCAGCCTATCAGCGGCTGCGACGGGAAGTTTTAGCTTAGAGAACTCCTTTAAGAACGGATACGTTTTTTTCTTAAAAAATGGATGCAACCGGACTTCATTTTTCAAACCTTATACAATTAAAAACGTGTTAAAAATTGTACACACGTCATGATACAGTTGAGTACGGTTTTGAGAAATCCGTTTTTCATCAAAACCATTTTGACCATTTTGCTGCACAATGAAAGAGCCTGGAGGTGGCAGCAGCAGCATGAGGAGATCATATGGTGGCACAATGACAGAGTCTGGATGTGGCAGCAGGGTCGGGAGACCATATGGCATCACAAGTGAAGAGATTAAAGAGATGTCAATTGAAGAGTTTAACCCCTTAAAGACCCGGGGGGGTTCCGTTTTTGCACTTTCGTTTTTTCCTCCTTACCTTTAAAAAATCCTAATTCTTTCAATTTTGCACCTAAAAATCCATATGATGGCTTATTTTTTGCGCCACCAATTCTTGTTTGTAGTGACATTTTGTAACTTTTGGAGGCTTCCGTTTCTACACAGTACATTTTTCGGAAATTACACCTTCCCTTTATTCTGTAGGTCCATACGATTAAAATGATACCCTACTTATGTAGGTTTGATTTTGTCGTACTTGTGAAAAAATCATAACTAAATGCAGGAAAATGTAGATGTTTGAAATTGTCAACTTCCAATAACTTTTTTATTTTTCCGCGTATGGGGCGGTATGAGGGCTCATTTTTTTCTCTGTGATCTAAAGATTTTAGCAGTACCATTTTTGTATTGATCTGACTTACTGATCGCTTAAGTGACCAAAAATATGCTATTTTGGACTTTGTAATTTTTTTGCGCATACGCCATTGACCGTGTGGTTTAATTACTGATATATTTTTACAATTCTGACATTTCCGCACGTGTCGATACCACATATGTTTATTTTTATTTACACTTTTTTTTTTTTTAAATGGGAAAAAGGGGGTTATTCAAACTTTTATTAGGGAAGGGTTTAAATGATCTTCACTTTTTTTTTGCAGTGTTATAGCTCCCATAGGGGGCTATAACACTGCACACACTGATCTTTTAAATTGATCAATGGTTTCTCATAGGAAACCATTGATCATTGATTCTGCCGCATGACTGCTCATGCCTGGATCTGAGGCACTGAGCAGTCATTCAGCGATCGGACACCAGGAGGCAGGTAAGGGGACCCTCCTCGTGTCCTACAGCTGTTCGAGATGCCACGATTTCACTGCAGAAGTCCCGAACAGCCCCCTGAGCTAACCGGCATTAGTTTACTTTCACTTTAGATGCGGCGATCAACGTGGAATGCCGCGTCAAAAGGGTTAATAGCGTGCGGCACCGCGATCAGTGCCGAGCACTATTAGCCACTGGCGGCAGCCTATGTAGGCCCCAGAGCACCACAATAAGAGAGCCTGGAGGGGGTAGCAGCATAACGAGACTATGTGGCGGCACAATGACAGAGCCTGGAGGGGGCAGCAGCATGAGGAGACCATGTGGCGGCACAATGACAGAGCCTTGAGGTGGCCGAAGCAGCATGATGAGATCATATGGTGGCACAATGGCAGAGCCTGGAGGTGGCAGCAGCAGCATCAAGAGTCCTGAAAGTGACCCGATGACAGAGTGGGGTGGTGGGTGGCAAAACCAGTACCCACTGATGAAGGTGGGTGAAAGAAGGAGCACTTGGCATCAGATGTGTGGCATGATCAGAATAGTAGCTGAGGCAGGTAGGCAGAAGAAACCGGTCTCTTTTGCCAAATTGTTGGTGTGGCACCATGGATAATCTAGTCTGATGCATCAGGCATTGGCGGGTGGAAATCCTGGCTGATCCAAGCTTGATTCATATTGACAAAGGTCAGTCTCTCCACTTTTTTGGTGGACAGGCGAGTTACTATGGGGTTACTAAGGCCCCCACCGCACTAAACACCCGCTCTGATGCCACACTACTGGTCAGGCAGGACAGCTTTTCCAGGGAAAACTGCTAATTGCGGCCACAAATGAGGGTTGGCAGGGTCATGTCCAAGTATACATAGGAAAAAAGTGAGTTTCCAACATCCATGTAAAAAATAGTACATTTTATTTAGATCCTTTAAAAATGTGCAAAAAACATAAAGGCGACCCCATAAAATCAAATGAAACACCGACGCGTTTCTGTTTATTAATAAACCTTAATCATAGTGATAGTTATATGTGGGAGCCTGTTCCTCTCTTTATACCTGTAGTAAGTGTAGTAGGCAAAGTGAAAGATCCACCCACCTGAAGGGTGGGGGCAGGCATTAGTCATCTTGGTGCAAGAATTCACAGCTGTGAGAAAATTCAGGTAGAAAAGGAGGAACAAAATAATATTCAGAAAAATATATATAGAAATCACAGCAGTAGCAATGTTGCATTTAGAAAATTTTTGTAGTTGAGTCCTCGGGGGAATCTGGTATCCAGACTGAGGATCCAAAACGCCTCCTGTCTGAATACCATCTTCCCCCAGTCACCACCTCTGTTGGGAGGTTTAACCCTTTCAATACCCTGTATACTCAGGCTGGACAAATCGCCCCCATGTTCTTCAAAAAAATGTTTAGTCAGTCCCGACATGGAGCGTTGGGTCCTATTCAGACCATGTGGCATTTGAAGTTGCCACCATCGCCACGTAATCAGAAATCTCCCTATAGGAAAATTTGTTAGAGCCAGGAGTGCCTCGTCCACACAGAACCATATTTCTACATGTGAAGACATCACTCAGCGCCTCATGAGTAGAAGTTATAGAAAATGGGATATCAACAGAGCGAAAAATATTGTAAATGCCAAACCTGAAGGCTATTATCTAGAAAACAAAATAAAGAAAGAAATCAAAAAAACAACCAAACAGCATACAGTTCAATGAAATAAGAGAAATGATATTTCATCATTTGCCCATACTACATTATACAAATATTATCAAAGATGGCATTAGAATTGTCCCACGCAAAGGGAAATCCCTATAAAACCAACTATCTCCCAGCGATTATTCCTCCCCAAACAATAATAGTAAAAATTCTAAAAACTGGCTGGACTGTAAGGGTAATTACCCATGTAACCACACTCGGTGTAATATTTGCAAATATATGAATACTTCTTCCAACTTTAAATCTATATCAAATAATACCACTTACAAGATGAAATCATTCATTAACTGTCATACTTCACGTCCTCTATTCTGCTGTTTGCCGTACCTGTAATCTACAGTATATAGGATGCACTTCCCACAAACTGAAAACAAGAATTTCGGAACATCTTCACATGCCGCATGATCTGAATAGGACCCAACACTCCATGTCAGGACTGACAACGTTTTTTTGAAGAACATGGGGGCGATTTGTCCAGCCTGAATATACAGGGTATTGAAAGAGTTAAACCTCCCAACAGAGGTGGTGACTGGGGGAAGATGGTATTCAGACAGGAGGCGTTTTGGATCCTCCGTCTGGATACTAGATTCCCCCGAGGACTCAACTACAAAAATTATCTAATGTACATTTTCTAAATGCAACATTGCTACTGCTGTGATTTCTATATATATTTTTCAAAATATTATTTTGTTCCTCCCTCTCTACCTGAGTTTTCACACAGCTGTGAATTCTTGCACCAAGATGACTAATGCCTGCCCCCACCCTTCAGGTAGGTGGATCTTTCACTTTGCCTACTACACTTACTACAGGTATAAAGAGAGGAACAGGCTCCCACATATAACTATCGGCAGAAAATTCGGCAGTCACGACGCAAGCAAGAGAGCATGCGACATGCCATTTGTGCAAGTGATCTGAAGGACTCCCTGCCTCTATCTCCACTGCATACTACCACCGTGTGTAGGTGTCCTCTGTCTCATCTTCTTCATCATCCTGTAGCTTCTCTGGCTGCTCCTGCTCCCCCTCTCCTGTCAGCTGAGTATAAAAACCACCCATTTCGCTGTCCCCCTCCTCCTCTTCCAGTTCAGCCCCCACAGGGCTCATGTGGTCGTGAGATGTAGGCACCACGTTTCCAGTGCCCTGACCAGCCATTGTTTCCACCATCTGTTGTAGGAAATGAAGCAGTGGAATGATGTCGTTCATCCTGTAATCCTGATGACTGACAAATAATGTGGCTTCCTCAAAGGGCCTGAGCAAACGTCAGATGTCACGTAGGAACTGCCACTGGTTGACATTAAAGTTAAACAGGGGAGTACCCGCATCTGCTTGGATCATCAAGTAATTGTTGATGGCCTTTCTCTGTTCATAAATTACGGTTTGGGACTCTCCGCCACTTGAAAAGGGAGGGACTGTAGCACCAGCAACTTGGACAGGAGCACATTCAGCTCCTGCACCATTGTATGAGTGGGCGCATACTGCTGTCTCTTGGAAATCGCTTCAGTGATGGATTGCTGCCGGAATGACTGCCAAGAAGTAGGAGGAGCAGGAGCATCTGGACCAACAGAAGATGGGAATGAAAGCTCCATTTGGCTGAGGTGGTGGAGCCTTTGCTGGGTGAAACAGGGAGCGGCGTGCCATTGGGTGATGCAGTAGTTTCTGCCATAGGCTGGACCACCACATTGGAGCCACCGTTCTCCCAGGCCACTTTATGGTTATGTTGCATATGTTGACGCAGGGCCATAGTGCCAACGTTGGGACCCTGGCCACGCTTCACCTTCTGCCGACATATCTTACATGTGGCCATGTTAACCTCCTCCGGATGCTTGAAAAAAACTTTTTTGAGTAATATGCCCCCAGTTCAGTTGCACCAGAAATAAGCGTAACAATCTAGTGTGCAAGTCTTCTAGTGCTTTTATACTTACTGCCCCCTATTCGATTTAACCCAAAAAAATTAAAAGTAAAACTGCGGAGTGCGTATATTTATTTCAGTAATACTGCCTTTTTTTCTGAACTGTCCTTGCCTGCACTATGGTTGCTTGCAGTCTTTGAATGAGGATTGCTCCCAGTTCTGAACTCAATTGGCTCATCTGTATTGTCAGTAATGCTGATTAGTGACCACACAGAGTCTGCTCTCTCTAGCCAGAATGAATGCAGGCTTGAGGTGAATGGATTCGCTGCTGTAAAGATCTGTATTGTCAGTAATGGTGATTAGTACGCACACACAGTCTCTGCTCTCAGCAAAACGGGAAATTCTCGTCTTCAGCAATGGCTGGCGTATATAGGGCTGTGACATCACAGGGCTGGCTGGCTGCCGATAGGCTGCATGCCGCCATGTGGTTCAGGGTGATCCCGCCTACCCAGACTTCCTTGCCCCATGTCCTCACACGTGTAGCTGCCATTTTAGCCCCCCCGGCCCACACAAAATGGTGAATGAAGCGACTCGTTACCCTGAAGCGCAAGGAAATTCGGATTCGTTCCGAATCTAATTTTTCATGAAATTCTGAACGAATTCGACTTCGTCAGCTTCAATTCGCCCATCTCTACTCATCACCTTCTAAAAATCATAATGCTTTCAATTTTGCACTTACAGACTCATGTGAGGGTTTATTTTTTGCACCACCAATTGTAATTTGTAATTACATCAATCATTTCACCACCAAATTTATGGCAAAACCAGAAAAAAAGTATTTGTGGAGCAAAGTGCTTCAGATTCTACGCAGTGCACTTTTCGGTAAAATTACACAATCTTTATTCTTTAGGTCCGTACGGTTACAAGGATACCTAATTTATATAGGTTTTATTTTCTTTTACTACTTTAAAAAAATTTAAACTACATGCACCAAAATTAGTATGTGTAAAATTGTCATCTTCTGACCCTATAACTTTTTTTATTTTTCCGTATACAGGATGTATGAGAGCTCATTTTTTGCGCCGTGATCTGAAGTTTTATCTGTACCATTTGATAGCTTTTTGATAGCTTTTTATCCATTTTTTCGGGTATACAAAGTGACCAAAAATACGCAAATTTGGATTTTAGAATTTATTTTTACGTGTACGCCATTGACCCTGCGGTTTACTTAACATTATATTTTTATAGTTTGGACATTTACGCATGCAGCGATACCACATATGTTTATTTTTGTTAACTTTTTTTTTAAAATGGGAAAAGGGGGTGATTCCTACTTTTATTACTGAAGGGGTTAAATCACTTTTATTAACTTTTATAAAAAAAAAAATTCTACTTTTATTTAGTCCCCATATTGCGTGCAATTCTTTGATTGCATACACTGATCAATGCTATGCCATAGCATAGCATTGATCAGTGCTCTGCTGCTCCAGCCTGGATCTCAGGCATGGAGCAATAGAATGCCGATCGGACAGCAACAGCGACAGCTGTCCTCTCAGCTGTTCGAGACGCCGAGATTTCACCGTGGCGGTGTCGAACAGCCCACTGAGCTAACTGCCAACTGTTTTCTCCCATTTTAGATGCCGCTATCAACTTTGATCTCGGTGTCTAAAGGGTTAATACCGGACATCAGCCCAATTGCTTTCAGCAACCAGGACCTGCTGGATATGAAGCGCTCTCAGCTTCTGAGCACACTTCACATAACGGGAGCCGCCACGGACGTAAATATACGTACATGGTCGTTAAGGGGTTAAACAGTTAAAGCGCAACTCTAATGATATTGCAGCAGAAGGATACATATTTGAAACTGCCAGAAACACAGCAGCTCAAATTGCCTGCTGCTAAAACAAGCGATCTATGGATTTGCTGGAAGTCCAGTGCATGGGGTGTGATCAGTAACTGGGCGCTGTATATTCTGTATCATAAAACAGAGAAAACCAGCAGAACCGTCCCAAGTGGAACGTTTAGGAGGAGGATGTCCTGAACATCTATGATGGGTTTCTAAACTGTTTTTGGTATAAAGTATACAGCTCCCAGGATGACAGCAATTCAGCGGTGTAAATACAGACATACAGAGGTGTCAGGTGTGTTAAAATAGGCACTATTACTTATAGCAAATTTGGCAAGTTCTGGCCAATGATCTAATCTGGTAAGCCAGAAGTCCATGGGGTTTAGGATTGTGGTATCTGTCTGAGAAAGGGCACAGTCTAGGTATGAATCAACCTGGTGGTTCAGGTGGTGGGGTACATCTTTTTGGTGATTCATGCTAGATTAAAATACCAGATGTACGTTGTTATCATGCACTTTAATTCAATGAGAAGATGCCACTGCTGCTCCTGCTTCTTGCAGGGGTAATGCTGGCAGAAGTGGAGTGCTAAATCAGCCGGGGTGGAGAGTGGACTCCTGAAAATACGCTGCAGAATCCCCGATCACCATACACACAGGGCGCCAACGTGACTGTGATGCGCAGCCCCGCCTCCAAAACTCACTGTACATGTAGGGCTTAAGACTTGAAATGCATTAACCACACTCCAATGAGGAGATTTAACAAAACCTGTACAGAGGAAAAATTAGCCAGTTGCCCATAGCAACAATCAGATCACTTCTTTCATTTTTCACAGGCCTTCTTAAAAATGAGAGAAGCGATCTGATTGGTTGCTATGTGGGAAACTTTTCCTCTGCATGGGTTTTCATAAAACTTTCCCCCTTGATTAAATTTACTGCCTGATTTAATATTGAACTGAATAATAGATTTTACCCAGAGTCCTCATGCTGGAATCCAATTGAAATCAATGTTACTCTGCTGCTGCGGTCTAAAGAAAAAAAAGAGACATCAAGCCTTGTTCTATTGGAGTTCCGTGTAAATTTAGGTGAAAAAAGTATGTGGAAATGCCTTTCACTTTATTTCTTAATGTTTTTGTTTTTTCATGTGATTTCCCTGTCTACTATTTCCAGCTAATTTTACATGGTGGACGAGGTTTTGCAATTTATTTCACAACCTGAGTGATTCATGAAATTGTTGCCCTATTTCTGGCTTCGTTTCAGGCTGTGATATTTTATGGGATACTCCGCTGCTAGAAATCTTATCCCCTATCCAAAGGATAGGGGATAAGAAGTCTGATCGCGGTGGTCCCTCTGCTGGCAGCACCTGGCGTTCTGAACTAACGCCAAGTTCCAGTGACAGTGGTTGTGACATCACACAACGCCCCCTTGTGACATCACGCCCCCTTCATTCATGTCTATGGGAGGGGGTGTGACGCCATCACGCCCCCTCCCATAGATATGAATGGAGTGGGCATGGCGTGATGTCACAACCACTGCCACTGGAACCCGGCATTTGGATAGGGGATAAGATGTCTAACAGAGGAGTACCCCTTTAACAGATGTTAAATTGTTCTCATGATCGGAGAAAACGCTTTAAAACCGGTGGGTCCCAGGGTTAATGCCGGGCATAACCCTATAGACGCCACAATCAAAAGTTGATTGTGGTGTCTAAAAGGAAACTGAATGTATCCTGGCAGCTCAGCGGAGCTGATCGGGATTATTGCGATGAGATCGCAATGTCCCGATCAGCTGAGAGGACAGGGGGAGGGTCCTTACCTCCCTTCTCGCTTTCCAATCGGTGCTGGAGCAGCAAAGCACCGATAACACTGCTTTGTTATGGCATAAAATTGATCAGTGTATGCAATCAAAAGATTGCATGGTATAGCCCCCTAATAGGGCTAAAAAAAAGTTAATAAATGTGAATAAGCCACTCCCCTAATGAAAGTTTGAATCATCAACCCATTTCCCATTTTTAAATAAAATAATGTAATAAAAAATAAAAATAATCATATGTGGTACCGAACTATAAAAATTTAATTTGTGGTCACTTAATATTCCATAAAAATATAAATAAAAAGCGATCAAATATTGAGCCCTCACACATCCCTGAATGCAGAAAAATAAAAAATAAAAGTTATAGGGGTCAGAAGATGACTATTTTAAACATACAAATTTTGGTGCATGTAGTTATAAGTAGTAAAATAAAATGAAACTTACATAAATTGGGTATCCATGTAACCGTATGGACCTACAGAATAAAGATAAGGTGTCATTTTTACCGAAAAGTGCATTGCGTAGAAACGGAAGCCCGAAAAATTGGCAAAAAATTGTATTTGTTTTTTCATTTCACCCCACAAATAAGTTTATTTTTGGTTCGCCGCTGATTACGTTATAAAATGTGATCTCATTACAAAGTACAATTGGTGATGCAAAAAAACAAGCCCTTACATGGGTCTGTAGGTGCAAAATTGAACGCATCATGATTTTTAGAAGGGGAGGAGGAAAAAACAAAAGTACAAAAACGAAAATTGGCCTTAAGGTGAATATCTTTACATGAAAACTGCAACATTTTTATGACGTATAAACAAACACATTCACGCATATGAGGAAAAAGTGAAGTAAAAAAAAATAATAATAAATAAAAAAAGCAGATGAGGCCCATGATATTTAATCATATGATAAAAACTCAAAGCAAAAAAATTCTTGTAGATTCTATATGAAATTTTCTTCTTTTTCCACAAATAAATTGTTACACCAGACCTCAATGAATACACAATATTAGCATTGAAAAATTCAAGGAAGATTTTATTTTCTTTGTTCAGTTTTTCACAGATACACCCAACACATCTGTTAAATTATACTTTAATATATCCGATAGCTGAACTGTAATAACTCAGATGAAAATTCACATTTCAAAAGTCCTGAGTGAAAAAGGGGGTTGGATTTACCATCTCGGAATACAAATTTATCACGTCTTACCTTCCAAATAGAATTAAATGTGCAAAGCAAATGGAACATAAAGTACAACAATGTACAAGTCTAAATGCTTTTCTGCTCTACACACAAGGGAGGCAGCCATTTTATGGGCGGAGCCAAACTTAGGTAGAATATATAAAAAAAAATATATCGTCAACGCGTTGGTTCAAGTGACTACGTTCACTGTGTGTAGGCAGCAAATGCAAACATGAAACACAAAAAAAAAATTCCAAGCAATGGCTATATTTATATTGTTTTAAAGCTTATATTACAAGTGGAAATAAAAATAAATACGCATAGAAATTTGAAGGCCACTCAATAGTACATGCTGCACAGTCCAGCATTTAAGATCTGGAGACCTTGCCATCTCCATAAATTTCTATACATGTATTGTCAATGTACCCTATGTAAGTAATGCCATTACAACTACATCTACAAAAATATAACAACAATATGACTTGTACAATACATATTGCCATGTACCATATAGTACGGAAGCTGCATTTTGGTCGGATGTATCCGCAAGTCCTACACAATGAAAGTCTAAAAAGAGTCAAAAGGGCCAGAAATACCTAAAGTTTAAGTGTGTCCAAAAATGAACAGGCAGTAAAAACGGTCTCATCAAGACAACCCACAACTCTGCCCAAAATTTGAAAGGGGTTCTCCGGCTCCAAGACATCTTATCCCCCATCCAAAGGATAGGGGATAAGATGCCTGATCGCAGGGGTCCCGCCGCTGGGTCACTATGCTCCATCCGAGTGATCGCCAGGGTTTCAGACCCCGAGAGAGCACTCTCCAGGGGCTGATTCTAACTGGGTGCGGCATGGAAGATCACGGGGGTCCCCAGCGGCGGGACCCCCGCGATCAGGCATCTTAACCCCGATCCTTTGGATGGGGCATAAGATGTCTTAGCGCCAGAGTACCCCTTTAAGTCAAAATCTGCTATTTACCACATTCATGTATGCACTGCCCTACCACGCTAAGGCATCATGCGCCACACAACCTCCATAGAAGTTTACAGGACCTCACTGTGTGTCTATGTTCATGCAATGAGTTTCTATAGGATTTTTGATGAATCTGACAAACAACTCCTGTCAGAAGGTGTATTGTGGAGGTACAATTTACTTGCTTCTAGGAGAGATTATAATAATAATATAATAATAGTTCTCATCCTCACTTTTTTTTTTTTCAGTTTTATTTTTCCTCTTCTAATTTTTTCTTCTACTGTTTTTTTCCCCCCAAGTTCAATAAAAATATGCAGGAAAAAAGAGGGGATTTATTAATTTGATTGAAATACATGGCTCTGCATGTCAGTAGAGGACAGGCTGGGGGCGGGCAGGAAATGTGCCAGGCTGTGAAATTTCAAGGGGAACTCCGGAGGAAAATAAACACTTTCAAAACAACTGGTGCTAAAAGGTTATACAGATTTGTAAATTACTTTTATTAAAAAATCTTAATCCTTCCATTACTTATTAGCTGCTGCATGCTCCAGAAATTGTGAAATTCTTTCCAGTCTGACCACAGTGCTCTCTGCTGCCACCTCTGTCTATGTCAGGGACTGTCTGGAGCAGAAGTTTTCTATGGATATTTGCTCCTACTCTGGACAGTTCCTGAAATTGACAGAGGTGGCAGCAGTGAGAACTGTGATCAAAGCTTCTCTGGAGCATACAGCAGCTTATAATTACAGGAAGGCTTAAGGTTTTTAAAAAAACGTAATTTACAAATCTGTATACTTTCTGGCATCAGTTGAAAATAATTTTAAGCAGCTCAGTTCCTTGATACTTTCTGCGAAATAAAAAAGGAGAGCTTATAAGTTTGGCAGCTACAGTGGGGCTAAAAAGTATTTAGTCAGCCACCAATTGTGCAAGTTCTCCAACTTAAAAATATGAGAGAGGCCTGTAATTTTCATCATAGGTATACCTCAACTATGAGAGACATAATGAGAAAAAAAAATCCATAAAATCACATTGTCTGATTTTTAAAGAATTTATTTGCAAATTATGGTGGAAAATAAGTATTTGGTCACCTACAAACAAGCAAGATTTCTGGCTCTCACAGACCTGTAACTTCTTCTTTAAGAGTCTCCTCTGTCCTCCACTTGTTACCTGTATTAATGGCACCTGTTTGAACTTGTTATCAGTATAAAAGACACCTGTCCACAACCTCAATCAGTCACACTCCAAACTCCACTATGACCAAGACCAAAGAGCTGTCGAAGGACACCAGAAACAAAATTATAGCCCTGCACCAGGCTTGGAAGACTGAATCTGCAATAGGCAAGTAGCTTGGTGTGAATAAATCCACTGTGGGAGCAATTCTAAGAAAAAGGAAGACATAGAAGACCACTGATAATCTCCCACAATCTGGGGCTCCACGCAAGATCTCACCCCGTGGTGTCAAAATGATCACAACGGTGAGCAAAAATCCCATAACCACAAGGGGGTACCTAGTAAATGACCTGCAAAGAGCTGGGACCAAAGTAACAAAGGCTACCATCAGTAACACTATGCCGCCAGGGACTCAAATCATGCAGTGCAAGACGTATCCCCCTGCTTAAGCCAGTACATGCCCGGGCCTGTCTGAAGTTTGCTAGAAAGCATTTGGATGATCCAGAAGAGGATTGGGAGAATGTCATATGGTCAGATGAAACCAAAGTAGAACTTTTTGGTAAAAACTCAACTCATCTTGTTTGGAGGAGAAAGAATGCTGAGTTGCATCCAAAGAACACCATACCTACTGTGAAGCATGGGGGTGGAATCATCATGCTTTGGGGCTGTTTTTTCTGCTAAGGGACAGGAAGACTGATCCATGTAAAGGAAAGAATCAATGGGGCCATGTAGTGTGAGATTTTAAGTGAAAACCTCCTTCCATGGGCATTGAAGATGAACGTGGCTGGGTCTTTCAGCATGACAATGACCCAAACACACCTCCTGGGCAATGAAGGAATGGCTTCATAAGAAGCATTTTAAAAGGTCCTGGAGTGGCCTAGCCAGTCTCCAAATCTCAACCCCATAGAAAACCTTTGGAGGTTTTGTCGCTGTGTTGCCAAGCGACAGCCCCAAAACATCACTGCTCTAGGAGGAGATCTGCATGGAGTAATGGGCCAAAATACCAGCAACAGCAAAATACCAGTGTGTGAAAACTTTGTGAAGACTTACAGAAAACGTTTGACCTCTGTCATTGCCAATAAAGGGTATACAACAAAGTATTGAGATTAACTTTTGCTGTTATTGACCAAATACCTCTTTTCCACACAATTTGCAAATAAATTCTTTAAAAATCAGACAATGTACTTTATGGATTTTTTTTTCTCATTATGTCGCTTATATTTGAGGTGTACCTATGTGGGAGAACTTGCACAATTGGTGGCTGACTAAATACTTTTTTGTCCCACTGTATGTGTGACACGACCCTTATAGGGTACTGTACAGAGGCACCGCACAAGTGACCATGTAGTACTCATGCACATCACTGTATAACTGCACTGGTAGAAGTGCATGGGTCATTGTGTACCTCCCCATGGGAGAAAAAAATTTGGAATGTTCCAACACTTCAGATAGATTGCTTCTATGGTAGCTTGCCACTTGGTGGCATATGGAATATCTATGGCTCCATAGTACAGAGCCTCAGAGATTTCTTTCAAATACTCGGCAGTGTGCATGACCCCTTAATTTAACCTGTTCAGGTAAACAACAACTATCTGTAAATCTAGCCCTTGACATAAACATGGCTTTTACCCGCAACAAACCAAAACTCCAGTTGTGTCTAAGGAACTCAAACTGTTAACACAACTGGTTTAAGGGCACTTTGTAATGGGGATTCTGAATTGTTTCCCTTTCCTAAAAATGATCCTATGGTTAAACACTATTTTAGGCAGTTGTTAAAAGAACTAATAAGCCTAATACAGAAATTTATATGAAATAGCTACCTACAACATTCATCAATATGTATGTAAACGTTCCCAACATCATACGCAGCTACGTGTCTATTTATATTTGGAGCCATACAGACTTTATAGGTTTATGTGTCTATAATGTGGTCAATTCCATTGCACGGCAAGAAGTCAACTTCTACGCAAGAGAAACCTCTGCCCCAAAAACACAACTGTAAAACTATTTTGGTATTGTCCCAATGTATCTAAACCAACAATTAAAGCAACTTTGCAAATCATCTTTATATAAAAAAAAAATCTATTGTTTTGTGTCAACTCTAATGCAAACCAATGTGTTGTCGTGGTAACAGACTACAAACTTAGTGTAGTCTTCTCATCTGTCCTCTTATAGCTTGCTAAATTACCAAAAATGTTAGAAAAAAGTTGGATGGAATTATACTTTCATGGTCAGACTACAAAGTGATTGTTTGCAGTCTGTTACCATGGAGACACAAGTCTGTATTAGATAGGTAGACACAAAACGATATCTATGCAAGCAGTGTGCAGAGTTGTTCTATTTTTCAGTTTAGATGAAATGGAACGAAAGTTGAGATAGAACTTCCTTTTATCTTGACTGGGACTTGCATACAGATTTTTGTAGAAGTTTTCTAAAACTCAACCTGTATTATAATTTTTTTTTTGGTGCCCCGATCCTCTAACAGTACTTTAAATGCAAAACAAAACATGAAAAATCACAGACATACTTCTGCATTTTGTACAATTTTTCTTCATTTCGTATGAAATAGCTATGTGCATTAATAAATAAATATGCCATGACAATTGTTCTTAAGAGCTGTGCAGGAAAGGTGCATTGTATATGCCATGGCACACACAGAATGTGAAGATCCAGGAATGCTGCCAACATGGAGATCCTGGTGGGCATCCTTTCAAAAGGAAAACCACTTAAGGTTCATTTGGAAAGTTCCGGAGGAGCTCAAGTCTTTCTTTAATGAAGGGGAAAAGTCACTGGAATCTTGGCAATAACAAAAGGCTGCACGGCTTGAGCAGAGATCATACAATGTTAATCCCACCCATAGAGAACAAGGTTCTTTTGCTGCAGAAAATGGAGCTGCCGCCGTTAAGTTGACTGCCCTTCAGAGAGGTCTTCAGCTCCATTTCACAAGCCATGATAGCTGCATTCAGCTCACTTGGGCCCGGTGGACAACATAGAACATAAGAGCTATGCTTATTAAAATCTGTGGATAAAAGGGGGGAAATATAAAAATAAGGTTATTTAAATAAATAAATGAATGAATGAATGAAATAAAAATAAATAAATAAAATATGCAATTGTGTTGTCTTCCTGATGCTCAGTGAACCTTAGGTCGTAGATCTATAGCAGTGATTTTCAAATTTGGGAGCACATTAACCACAGGATAAGGGATAAGTGTCTGATTGTGTGTGTGTAGGGGGGGGGGGGGGGAGGGGGGTTGACCTCTGGGACCATGCGATCTCCAAAACTGGGACCTGAATCTTCTTGGGAGCGCCAGAGATACATGGGTGCTGTACTCGTCTATCTCAGTCACTCCTATAAAGAATGCAGTGATGGTGTGCCGACATCAAACGCCATGCAGTGGGGGTGGGGGGGGGGGGGAATTAGGGGCCCAATTCTGGAGATTGCGTAGGTCCAAGATATTCCAGCTGCTTTCTGGTGCCAGTAAATCAACATTCCTGCAAGAACTTCCCACTCAGCCAATTGTTAACTGAGACAGGTCACAATGTGGCCAGTGATTGGCCAAGCAGGGCAGTTCCCAAAAGGATGAACAGGAACCAGGAAGAGGCAGTGATAAGCAGGACCAGGAGCCATTGGACTTTATTTTTATAACACCTACAGCCATATATGAAAACATTTATATTTAGGGACACCTCCTTTGATAACGTGTAGTTCACAGCACCCTGGACAATGCTCTTAGGCTTCAATAACACAGCGGCCCTGACCCTGTGGTTTCCTGTAAAACGCATTACTTCTGGTTTTTACTTATCAAATTAATCAGACATTATAGAGAGAAACTGTGGTCAACTCCGTAATGCACAGCACCATAAATAAAGTCTGCGCTCAATAGAAAGGGTGAACAGTACCTGGAAGCTGAATATAAAGTATCCACTAACGCTTTGTTCAGCAATGACATCCTCCATTGTACGTAATGTTGTTCCCAAGTAGGAATTTAACAATTGGGTTGGGAACAGGCCGACTGAAGAGGCTGCAAGGTAGTTCGGTAAAGAGAGATCTGTGATCTAGGGAGGGAAAAAATATAAAAAACACATTAATAAAAAACAAAAAAGTATATTAAGTTACAGTTTTCTTTTAATAAAGAAAGAATTATACCGCCGCCACAACATAAAAGGAACTTGGTTTGTATAAAATTGTTTGACTTTTGGCCGATCTGTGCCACACCCGCAAAGTGAGTGTAGCTGCCCCCACACACCGAATATACTACAAAGTCTGCTGGCAGCATTAAGTTATGGTGGAAACATACATCAGTCCCTAGTTGGCGTACATTTTTTTGTCTGTCTTTCATAAATCCTGTGTATTGTAAAATATCCAGAAAAGTTGAATCCATTAAAAAAAAAAAAAAAAAAAGGGAGAGTGAGGTAGTTTTACAAATTGAAAAGTCTTTCAGTGCTGGATGGTTGTCTAGCCATTTTATTAAAGGGGTACTCCGGTGCTTAGACATCTTATCCCCTGTCCAAAGGATAGGGGATAAGATGCCTGATCGCGGGAGTCCCGCTGCTGGGGACCCCCGGGATCTTGCACGCCACACCCCGTTTGTAATTAGTCCCCGGAGTGTGTTCGCTCCGGGTCTGATTACTGGCGACCACAGGGCCGACGGCGTGACGTCACGCCTCCGTGTGACGTCACGCTCCGCCCCTCAATGCAAGCCTACGGGAGGGGGCCTGATAGCTGTCACGCCCCCTCCCGTAGGCTTGCATTGAGGGGCGGAGCATGAGGTCACAAGGGGGCGGAGGCGTGACGTCACACGCCGCCGTCCTCAAGATCGACATACTCAGACCCGTAGCGAACACGCTCCGGGGACTGATTACAAACGGGGTCCCCAGCGGCAGGACTCCCGCGATCAGGCATCTTATCCCCTATCCTTTGGATAGAGGATAAGATGTCTAAGCACCGGAGAACCCCTTTAAGCCATAAAATTTTATTTTTTTTTCTGTCGACATACTCATAAGATGGCTTGTTTTTTTTTGCGGATCACGTAGTTCTTTTCAGAGTAACCATTTTGGGGTACAGGTTACAGGTTGTCACAGATATCGCCAGTCCCCCCCCCCCCCCCCCCCCCAAAAAAAAAAAAAAAATTTAAATATATATTTATCTACTTATTTGCAAGGGGAAAAAATTTGACTTTTGAATCTATAGTAAAATTTTATTTCGTGAAACTTTCTTTTAGTAGAATCGAAAGGGGACAAGAGGACTTTGACATGCTATCACCCATTTGCTCGTATTATATTAATGCACTTCTATTCTAGTGCAGTGCATTGTCCTGTTAACATGAGGCTGTAAGGCGACCCTTCACGCCCTGCTGAAGGCAAGGCCAAGTAGGTACAAATATAAGGCTTAACTGGGCCCTTCATTAGGCCCTCTGCTGTCATGGTAACCCATCTGCATCCCAGCAACTGTGTCGTCCAGGCACCAATGGGGTAAAAGATGCTCAGAAATAACTGATGCCGCAATCACAAATTGACTATGGTAACCAAGGGGTTAAACTACACGCATTCAAGGATTCCCTGCTGTCATGACTAGTGCCAGGCTAATCCTGCCCCGAGGACAAAAGGATGTATTGTGGTTAGTAAAGTGTTAAAGGGCAAGTACTCTGGTTAATCATGTATTTCCCTTTTAAAATGTTTTTGCGCTCTTATTCTAATATACCGTTATATAATAGAATATTTAGGAACAATTATCAAATTGAAAAAAATGTGATAAAAGTTACAAAACAGTTTGTTTGTTTTTCCAGGTACTGTGTGAAAATGCTATTTATTTGTTGCCACTTTAAGCAGTAGGCACTGCAGCCCTCCAGGGTGACATCTCTGCAGCCCCGTTGTGATGACTACTGGATCCTGATGTAATGAGATGCTGGCACCACGAGCGTCTGTAGCCTGAGCTTCCAGCCAGCGGTCTGCAGCAGAAGCAATGGAACTAAAGGGCTTCTCCGGTGCTAAGACATCTTATCCCTTATCCAAAGGATAGGGGATAAGATGCCTGATCGCGGGAGTCCCGCCGCTGGGGACCCCCGGGATCTTGCATGTGGCACCCCGTTTGTAATCAGTCCCCGGAGAGTGTTCGCTCCGGGTCTGATTAGCGGCGACCACAGGGCCGACCGCGTGCGACGTCATGCCTGCGCCCCCGTGTGACGTCACGCTCCGCCCCTCAATGCAAGCCTACGGGAGGGGGCGTGATAGCCGTCATGCCCCCTCCCATAGACTTGCATTGAGGGGCGGAGCATGAGGTCACACAGGGGCGGAGGCGTGACGTCACACGCCACCGGCCCCGTGATGGACAGTAATCCGACCCGGAGCGAACACGCTCCAGGACTGATTACAAACAGGGTGCCACATGCAAGATCCCGGGGGTCCCCAGCGGCGGGACTCCCGCGATCAGGCATCTTATCCACTATCCTTTGGATAGGGGATAAGATGTCTAAGCACCAGAGAACCCCTTTAAAGAGAAAACAAACACAATACCCAAAAAAATATCAATCGGCCTGAAACCAAAACTGTCTGGTACTGCCCATAACAACCAATCACAGCTCAGCTTTCACTTTACCAGAGCTCATTCATATATGAAAACTGAGCTGTGATTGGTTACTATGGGCATTTTGGGCAATGGAAGAATGGAGCACTCACCCAGACTTACTAGTGGTAGCTTCTTTAAATATTTGTGAGAACATGTGGGATACAGCGAGCAGGGAGGCAGGTGGTGAAGACGCCGGGGTATCGACTGGCGACAGGCCGTTATCGCGCAGAGGCATGATAACGGCCCGTCGCCAGTCTATATCCCTCTGTCTTCACCCCTGCCTCCCTGCTCGCTGTATACCGCATGTTCTCACAAATATTAAAAGGGGCATTCCAGGAATTTTTTTTATTTGACTATGCTACAGGGGCTGTGAAGTTAGTGTAGTTCATAATATAGTGTCTGTACCTGTGTGTGACGGTTTTCTCACAATTCTTCTGTGATTTTCACCCCACTATTTATTTTTATCAGCATACAAAATGACTGTTGTCTCAGATTTTTCCCAGCTTGCAATGCGGCAGAGACCTGACTCACTAGTCAGCTGATGAAAGGGAGCATGTCTACTACAATGGGTGAAGCGATCGCTTGGTGGGAGTGAGATCAATCTACAACTAATGCAACAGCTGTAGGCACCCTGATTGAAAACCACAGGTCTTTTGTTTCAATGGGTGGGGTGGCTGATGTGTGAGAGGGAGGAAAATGGCATTGTGGGATTTGTAGTAAAAAAAAAAAAAAAAAAAAAAAAAACATATGTCAAACAGGAAATACAAGTTCACAAAAAGTTAGCCACAGTGTTATGGTAATCTCATGACATAGCCATTTAGTCCCAAGACAAGCACAGATCCTTCCTAAGCATGTCCATTACTGTCTGCCAGGTACGTACTAAAATCCCCTTATGGTGGAGAACCCCTTTAAAGAAGCTATCACAAGCAAGTCTGGGTGAGTGCTCCGTTCTTCCATTGTCAGATGTACAGCCTTCTTCAGTTTTCCACGTGTTGGCACCTGTACAGACCCATCCAGCTTCCAGGGAGCCGTTCACTGCATACCAAAAATCTCTCTGCTCAGTCCTTTTGCATAGCAACAGGTTGTGCCGAGTATATCTTCTCTGGACTTTTTGGACCAGAGCATTTTGGTTTCAAGCACAATGATGAATCTGGGCCAATGTGCCAGAAGTCTATGAGGCGCCACTGATCACACAGTCAGCAAAATAATGAGAGGAAAAACACTCAAAGCAAATAGAACTTATTACTAGTCATAATTATGGACTTAAAACTAAAAAAAAACTAATAAACTAGTGCTGGGAGCCAGAAGATATTGTGGCATATTGTCCTGTGAAGTGCTGGAGCCGGGCCAGTACTCTGAACCATTACTACAGGATCATTTAGAGTTAGGCGTCACCTAATTTTTGGTTTATGTTCCAATAAAAGCTCCCAATGTATACAATGAATTCCTGAGAAATGTCTACATTTAAGAGTGTTCAGAGAGGGAGGGAAAAACAAAGAAACCTGTACTCGTCTGCTGCCGATCTCTGGCCGGCACTGTTCCCTAGTGTCAGCACTTCCTGTTCTCAGTCCCAAAATTAAAGAAACGCTTGCATGGCAAATCCATCCATAGCCGCAGAGGTGACCTGCCTTGGCCGGTGCATTGCGTAGCACCGAACAATAATAGAAATACAAAGATTGCTTATAAAAGTCCCCTATGGGGACCTAAAAAATATTTTAAAAAAATAAATAAAAATTTTGAATATATTTTTCACACTCTTAACATCAAGGGAGTCTGTCGCTAATACAGGACATCACCGATCGGTGCAAAATTTTTAAGAGTTATGATTTTTTCAAAGGTAAGGAGGAAATAAACGAAAGAGCAAAAACCGAAAAACGCCAGGTCCTTAAGGGGTTAAACAGTTGTTTTGTTAAAAAATTTAAATGAAGCAGTACAATAATAGAAAAGAATGTAAACAGGGATATCGTTTTAATCATATTGATCTGCAGAATTAAGAAGGAAAAAAAAGTTTTACCGTAATGTGAAGTGCGTAAAAAAACCTCACAAAAGGTGGCGTTTTCAATTCTGTTCATTTAAAAGATTTGCCCACAATCCACACTGTAATCTGCGTCAAATATGAATTCTTTATGCAAATCAGACTGCTTGAAAGTGCACCATCTCCATAGACGGCAGTGCATTTCCAAACAGATTCCGCAGTTAGAATTGACACGGAGACCGGAACCCGAATTTCCACAGCAGATGTTTGAGCCGGATTCCACTTTAATAAAAGCAAACGTGCTCTATTGTTTAACATGTACACAAAAACTTGGCACTAGTAGAATACCTTTGCTGACTGAAATTTTTTTTTGCAGCCAACAACTGGTTTTACCATATGTCTGTGTTTATCCAACCAGTATGTCTCCAGCTGTTGCAAAATTACAACTCCCAGCATGCCCGGACAGCCGAAGGCTTCCTTTTGCAGCAGAGTTTTTCTCCTATCTCCCCCAGCAACAGACTTTATTTAAGTCCGTTGCTGGGGAAGATAGGAGAAAAATTCTGCTGCAAAAGGAAGCAGGTTGGATCCTGCACACGTGCCTAAATGACAAGTTGGACTTGAGCGTATTCATCTAAATTCCTCGCTGGCAAAATTGTCACTGGATTTTAAATTGTTACATTGTGTTGTTTGTATGTTTTTAACCTTTTTTGTACCTTTTCACTATTTTTGCACTTTTCAAGGGTGTACGGTTGTAAAACATACGCCCACTGACGTCACCTTCAGGTATATTTTACCGGATCTGAGGGCAGTGGGGGGTGGCCTGATGAAGTGCGCTTGCGCACGAAATAGCTATTGCTCACCTGGTCCTGCCGGTTCACGAATAAATCACCGTTCATCCCATGTGGTGAGTGCCGTCTTTTCTTCTATGACTGTGTTAGTCTATGTATTATTTTTTTTTTTTTTTTAAACATTTGGATTGTAGGGCAAAAGGAAATTGTGCAAGGAATGGAGACTTAAACTTAATATAGGTTAGAGGACAAGGTGCCTTGTGTCACAATGATGCCATTCATGCAGCCATTATACAGTATATACAGTTTGCAAAGCTTTTTTTTCTAGCATTTTCGATGCTATAAAGAACATCACCTAAGCACCAAGTAGTGTCAATGTGGCCATAGTAAAGGACAAAAACAGATATGGCGCTTAGTCACATGGCTGAACACTGAAAAACATTGTACAGCGCAGGGTTATATGGCTAAATGTATACTGGAATTGCTTCACGGGTAGAGTACAGTACACGCGTTGGTCCTATTTCCTTAACCCTTTAAGGACAAAGCCCATTTTGACCTTAAAGGATTTTGATCTAGGGGATAAGATGTCTGATCGCGGGGGTCCCGCCACTGGGGACCCCCATAATCTGTCAATCAGCAGCCACCTTTGCGAGCTCTCCGCAGCGCTGGAAGCTCCGAGTGTGCAGCATGACGACCACGGGTCGGAGCATTGTGATGTCACGACTCCGCCCCCGTGTAACGTCACGACCTTTCACGCTGTTCACTTTAAGGTAAAAATTACATTTTTTCTTTATTCTCTGGGTCAGTACGATTAAAAAAGGATACCCATGGTTACTAACATTTCTATTATTGTACTACTTTAAAAAAATATTTTTTTACAAAATCAGTACGTTTAAAATTGCCCTATCTTGACCACCTCTAACTTTCTTATTTTTCCGTTTACAGGGATGTGTGAGGGCTCATTTTTTGCACCACGATCTGTAGTTTTAGTACCACGTTTGCACATGTGACTATTTTTGCAACTTCATGTGACAAAAAAGCAGAAATATTGTATTGTATTTTTTTTTATGTTTACGCTGTTCGCTGTAGAGGATAATTAACATTAGATTATTATAGCTCCTTCTGATTGGGAATAAGATGTCTAGGGGCGACGTACCCTTTTAAGCTCCTTACCTGGAAACCACCACCCACCTTCTGTGACTTGAAGAGCTGCTCACCTTGCTTGGACTGTATAAAGGAAACAATATATACACTTCCTTAGCACATGGCGTCAATGGACTGGTGTGAATCATAGCCACGTACTAGGACACTGTGGGCATGAGATTATGTAATCCAAAAACGAGTAAATAAGTGACTGGTTTTGTAATTTCCTATGTGAACATATAAACATGGTATTTACAAAGCTCGATGACTATCAATGTAAACTACCAGCGCCTGGCAATCGAGACCGGAATGAAGGTGCCAAGGACAGTAGCTCACTGACTGGCATCTGCTGTTTCACACCACCCGCAGAGAAAGTGTTGTGTATGCCCAGAGTCACTCATCATCTTTATCTGAGCCACAGCTATCACTCATGTATTATGGCAGTATCTCTAGCTGGGTAAGCAGCTGGCTGTGAGAGTCGCTGGGCTATCCACATGTGTATTCTCCAATCCGTAAAGGGAACCTATCATAGTTAGAAAGAAGTCCTGCAGGCATCATGTTATAGAGCAGTAGTAGTAGTAAAATATATAGGCCCAGATTTATCAAAGAATGTCTACGGTAGAGCTATTTTCCCACGTCTATTTGGGTGGTGGGTTTGACAGCGTGCATGTTATTTATCAAGAAGGTGCAGCAGGATGATGAATCTTTAGACGCTTGTGAGGGAGGGAAGTAGACACTTTCCCGGGTCCTGAATTTGGAAGGTTATGTTTGTTTTGTTTTTTTTTTTTTTTTACAGAATTTCACAGAGCTGGCAGGACATTTTTACTTGCATTTTAGATGCTACAATCAAATTTTATTGCGATGTCTAAGTGGTTAAAGCCGGGCATCACCGTGATTGGTGATGTCTGGCATTAGAGATGGGTCCTGGTGGCAGATAGCTGCCAGGAACACCCAGTTATGACCCGCGCTCAGCTCTTGAGCGCGTGTCATAGAAGGGGAGTGGGACGCAGTTGTCCACAAGAGGTTAAAGGTTGAATTGCCGAGGGTAGAAGTGATTCTCACGCCTACTGGTAGGTGGTGAAGCTTTGCGCCTAAAAAAGTACCTTAGCGCACAAAATAGCGTCTTTTGACAAAAGTCGCAAATTATAAATACGTGACCACTGCATGGTCAAACAGAAAAAGTTCTACGGGTAGGAAAAGAAGAGTGAAACTGTCTATATCAAAATACGCAGAAAAGTCGCTAAATATGCTGCTTGCGTCTGAACTGCGCCAAAACATAGACAACATTTTTTTTTTTTAAAGCAATGCTAAATCTCCCCCATAGTTCTGTAGGAAAAGTTCCAGGATAACTTGTAATTTATTCGTGTAAATGTCTGCTCATTCTGGGCTAAGAAGTCATGTGGGCGGTCCTATTCAGTGATTGGACATCCCACTTGACCAAACCAACTACCAGCAACTACAGCCTCCCAAAGGAATATGTTTTGAAGTTGTAGACATGAAAAGGAGAGCTACAGGATGGAGACCATTGGTCTACAGTATGCAGAGAATCGTCTATACAGATCTATGATCCCTCCTGTGCCAGAGTTCATCACTTACATTACCAACAGCGACAATTTTCCATTTTCACATAGTCAATTATTTACAATGCAATTACTAGAGCACATAAACACGTGGTGGCCGCTGTCAGGAGACAGCTGAATGGCAACAAAGAACCGAGCTGGATTAGGCAGCAGGTGAATCTATTGTGCAAAGAACCTTTTGCATGGACATAGGTATTCAGACTCTTTGCTATGACACTTAAGATTTAGCTCTGGGGTCTCCCATTTCTCTTGATCATCTCTGAGTCACCTGTGGTAAAATCAGGCATTTGGAATTCCATCGGCAATTCCACCAGAACGACGGGAATTTAGCAGAGAAAATATATAGTGCATGCACTATTTTTGTGTTCTCCACTAAACTACCAGATCACCGACAGACCCCATTCAAGTTAATGGGGTCCATCAAGACCTGGTATTGTTCTCTGTGTTCCGACCCGTTTCAGGGTCCGTTCTGCTCAAGGTAAAAAAAAAAGAAACAGAAGTCAACGTCACTGTGAACTTAACCTTATTGGACGTGGTTTGTAAAGACATAGCCCTGTCTAAGGTCTCACAGCTGACATGCATATCAGAGCAAAAACCAAGAAAAGAGCTGGAAAGAGATGCCTGTGGAGCTCTGAGACAGGATTGAGTGAAGGCACAGATCTGGAGAAACGGTACAAAAAATTGTTCTGAATGTTTCCATGTTTGGAACAACCAAGACTTCTACTTCCTAGAGCTGGTGCCCCAACAGACTGGTCAGGGTTGAGATAAAGCTGAATACGGTAAAGAGATATTCTTAATAAAAACCAGATCAAAGAGTGTTCTGGACCTCAGGCTGGTACAAATGCTAACATTCCAAGACAATGGTCCAGATTTATCAAACTGTGAGAGAAAAAGTGGAGTGATTTTCCCATAACATCCGATCACAGCTCAGCTTTCACTTTATCAGAGCTCGATAGCTCGATAGCTGAGCTATGATTGGTTGCTGCGGAAAAATCACTTCACTTTTTCTATCACACAGTTTGATAAATCTGGGCCAATGACCCTACGCACACAGCCAAGGCAGCACAGGAGTGGCTTAGGGAGAACTCTGAATGCCCTTGAGTGGCCGAGAGCCCTGACATGAACCCAATGGAACATCTCTGTAGAGATCCAACCTGACAGAGCTTGAAAGGATCTGCAGAGAAGAATGGCCTGTAAACCTGGAGGCCTCATCCCCAAGAAGACTGGAGGCTGTAATATCTCCCAAAGGGGCTTGAACTAAGGGGTGTGAATACTTATGGCAATGCAAAAACATAAATTACTCTTACCGGTAATTTTTTGTTGAGCCCACGACGGCATCCATCCGCTGGACAGGAAACAGGAACAACTTGCATATAAAGATGACACAGGCAGCTATTCCCCAGTTCTTAAGCAAGTATCAAGTATTTATTTTTTCAAGCACTTTTTTTTTTTTATCAACATGGGAGGGTATTAGTGGGTGTCGTCGTGGGCTCAAGGAAAAATAATTACCGGTAAGAGTAATTTATGTTTTCCCTATCTCCCACGATGGCACCCATAGAGAGAACAGAATAGAAGAGAATAGACTATTTAGGGGGGACTACGGCCTGGATCTTCATCTCTCATCAGATTTAATCTACAGTGCCTGTAAAAAGGGATGAGGCAAACTCCAAGTGGCCTCTCTGTAAATTTGTTGTATGGAGGCTGAGGCCCTTTCTACCCAGGATGTAGACACTGATCTGGTAGAGTGAGCTGTAAACCCTGACGGGGGGGACTAACCCTGTCAAAGGGTAAGCTAATTGTACAGACTTTATCCATCTAGCCACAGTACTTGGGGCAGCTGCTCTACCCGCTTTGCAGCTGCTTTGTTTGCTCCCTGGAACTGAAGAAGCAGTTGTGGCAATAACTAGAGATGAGCGAACTTACAGTAAATTCGATTCATCACGATCTTCTCGGCTCGGCAGTTGATGACTTTTCCTGCATAAATTAGTTCAGCTTTCAGGTTCTCCGGTGGGCTGGAAAAGGTGGATACAGTCCTAGGAAAGAGTCTCCTAGGACTGTATCCACCTTTTCCAGCCCACGGGAGCACCTGAAAGCTGAACTAATTTATGCAGGAAAAGCCATCAACTGCCGAGCCGAGAAGTTTAGCATCTCTAATTTATAAATCAAAGAGGGCTCTAAAGGCAGATACTTGAACGCATAAAGTGCTAGGTCTGAGATGTTTATCTAGACCCGCCTGCAGGAAATCTACAATTTTTTAGATATCAGGGGACCCAAGCACATCAATTGGGTCTTGTACAAATCTACCATAGGCTTTCCAAGTTCTTAAGTAAATTTGAGAGGTTACCTTCTTCCTACTTGCTAGTAGAGTAGTGATTACACGGTCTGAAAGACCCCTAAACTCTAGGATCCCACTTTCAACAGCCATGCCGTCAGAAGAAGACTGGAGGTTTCAGCATGTAATACTGGTCCCTAACGTAAAAGGTTTGGGGTTTCTGGGAGGATCCAAGGGGATGTAATGGACATTTTTCTCAACCATGTGAACCAAACCCTCCGGGAACAGAATGGGGCAATGACTATTACTCTAGCCCTGTCTTCTCTGATCTTTCTCAAGACCCTCGGGAGCAACCTGACTTGAGGGAAGGTATAAAGGAGTCCCCTGCACCAACACTGGGAAAAGGCTTCTACCCCCAAGGGATGGTCTCTTGGGGACAGGGAATAGAACCTCTATAGTTTTCTGTTCACCCTGGATGCGAACAAGTCTATACGAGGAGTACCCCAACGCTGACAAATCTGGGTAAACACTGGACTGGTCTAAATCCCTTTCCCCCTAATTCTGGCAATGTCTGCTCATATAGTCAACAATGCAGTTTTGGGATCCCTTTAGATGGAGAGCAAATAAGGAACTCTGATGAATCTCCACCAATCTGAAGATATGGTGACAGGTTCTCATGAGAGGAGGGGACCTAGTTCCCCCCTTGATGATCCAGGTAAGCTACCACCGTTGAATTGTCTGACAATATATTCAGATCCTTTCCTGCAACCAGGGGAAGAGATTGAAAAATGGCGAACAGGACAGCCTTCAACTCCCTCAGATTCTGAGACTCTCTGGACACCACTCGACTCCACTAACCCTGTAGGACTAGGGACGCCCCGTGAGCCCCCACCCCCACGGCTTGCATCCGTGGTCAGGATAAACTTGTTCGCCTTTAGCCAGGGGATACCTTTTTCCATGTTCTTTTGGTCTAGCCACCAGAGAAGGGATCTTTTCACTTGGTCTGAGAGGGCTATCTGATTGTCTAATGAATCAGGGGCCCTGTCCCACTGGCTCAGAATCTGCTCTTTCAACCAAACAAACCTGGAAGTCGGGAGACATGAAAAATGTTTTAAACCATGCTTTATTGTTGATAATACCCAGTGGCTTGTAGAAATCTTCTCCCATTGGGGTAGAAAATGGGACAACCTGCCTCCCACTGGGGACCTCCAGTCATTGTTGACCGTGCTTTTTGGCATTCTTGGGGGTGGTGAAGATGAAGCCTCTACCTCTTTTCTGGCCTCTCCAATCTTTGTTCCTAAATGAACCCCTACGAAAGTCCCCCCCTCCCTGAAAGGGCATTTTATTCTGGAAGGGAAAGGAAGGAACAGAAGGGAAACTTTTCTTTCTATCAGAGGCCTTTTCTAAAACTTGATCCAACTCTTTACCAAAGAGAAAAGAACCCTCGCAAGGTATAGCACATAATTTTGATTTGGAGGTAAGATCTCCTTCCCATTCCTTTAACCATATGGCTCTTCTGGTTGAGTTAGAACAAGCCGAGGCTCTAGCAGACAGCTTTAAGGTATCTGCGGGTGCATCTGAAATAAAGTCTGCTGCTGCCACTAAGGTAGGGATTGATTGTAGTAGCTGTTCTCTTGGGGTACCATCTCTGATTTGATCCCCCAGTTGATCAATCCAGACCCTGAGATCTGGCTACTGATGTGGCAGTAATCACGGCTGTCTCCCAGGTTTTTCTCAGGAAGCCATCCGCCCTCCTATCCATTGGTTCCTTCAGAGAACCAGCATTCTCAAATGGTAGAGCTGCTTTTTTAGCCATTTTAGCTACAGGTAGATCGATTTTTAGGGGATCTGTCCCAATCCTTATAGAATCCTCTTCTTGAAAAGGATATTTTCTTTTTATAATTCCTAGCATCACCGCAAACTTTTCATCTGGTTTCTGCCATTCATACTTTATGATAGAAGATCCGTGAAGATTCATGAACTGGAAAAGCAATTCTCTTTTTGGTTGTAAGACCCTCAAACATACGGTCCTGTACAGACATAGGCTCGACTTTATCCTCTAGCTTCATAGTCGCTCTAACCACTCGGACCAATTCATGCGCATTCTCAGTATCCAAAACTTTAGAATCCATGTCAAAACAATCTGCCTCATCCAAATTAACAGGCAAGGGCGGGTGATCAGAAGCAACTTTGGCACTCGCACTCGGCTGTACAGATGACATGCATGCCCTTGTTGACATACATGCCCTATTCTCTTGACTAACTACTTCTTGCATGCTTTTGGTAAAAGCTGGAGACAGCCTCCAAAATCATCTTCACACAGGATTCACAATGCAAACTCATATATGCAGAATCCAGCTTTCTACATAGTACACATTCCTTACTCTTACATAATCGTTTTAAGGGGTTCCTTAGCCTAAAACAGTTAATAGATCCACCATTAGAAAATAAAATAAACCATGTGGGACAGCGTCCCCTTCCTCCACCATAAGGTAACGGCTCGGCTACCACCACGTGTTCCATGTTCTCAGTGCGGGATGTCCGTTCCATTTGTCCTTGGACTGGAGCAAAGTCCTTCTCCTTCAAGGTCTGGAGTGGTCCTGGGATTGGCTGGGCACTAGGGCTAGGTGGTATACCGGTTCATACCGAATACCGAAATTTTTGTCCTGCACGATATGAATTTTTCCCCATAAAGCAATACCAGTTTTGGCCCCTCCCCCTCGGGAATGAATGAATCAGCCCAGCGCTGCGCTGTCCCCACATCAGGAAACTAATCATATGTGACCCGCGAGCGCTGTTACACATATGGCTTCTTACATGACAGTGGGCTCAGCCTATCACCGGCCAAGATGGAACATCACTGCGGCTGTCCCCAGGAAGAGCGTAAGGCCAGTGAAGGAATGTGCGTTAAAAGTTTCTTTAGTTAACCTTTTGCAGCCCGGGCATAGGGATACAGCATACAGTATAGAGTGTCAGCGCCGGCGGCCCGCAACAAACAGGAGAACGAGGAGGGCAGTGCTTGCGGGTGATATGCGAGTATTTACTTCGATGGGGACAGCGCAGCGCTGGGCTGATAATACATTTTGGGGGGGGGGAGGATACCGTTATATACCGTGGAACCACCATAAGTTACGAAAATACTGTGATACACATATTTGGTCATACCATCCAGCCCTACTGGGCACCTCTCCTGTGTAAATCCCCAGCAGGATTTACCACCCTTCCCAGCCGGAAGTCACTTGACCTCCCCTCTTTGGGCATTTCAGAGAGTGCCCCCATCCTTCTTCCGGTCACGTGATGACGCACTGCCACACGCCACGCGAGCCTATGCAAGCTCCACCCCCTCCCCGGAAGAGGACAGAGCCCGCATGGAGATCCGTCTGCCGAAAGAAGTGAGAGGGACCCGGAGACGTGTGCCATGCACAGGTGAGGAGAGGCTGCACCAGGCTCCGTAGCAGTCTCTCGAAAGAGGACTTCTACTGCCAGAGGTCTCCTCTAAGTCCGACATAGACCAGGACCCCCACAGTTCATAAATCCCTATATGCAAAATTCAGTAAATGGAGAACAGTCCCGTTCCTCCGCAGGACAGTAACAGAACTGGGAAACTGCAGCCTGTGTCATCCTTATATGCAAGTTCCTGTTTCCTGTCCCGCGGATGAGGGGGCAGTCTCTCTATGGGTGCCGTCGCGGGCTATAGGGAAATATTAGTTTTTACTTCTAGCAAAAATTATTATTATTATTTATGTCATTTGGTAGCTCAAAGAATACAGTCATGGCCGTAAATGTTGGCACCCCTGAAATTTATCAAGAAAATGATTTCTCACAGAAAAGGATTGCAGTAACACATGTTTTGCTATATACATGTTTATTCCCTTTGTGTGTATTGGTACTAAATCAAAAAAAAATAAAAAAATTTTAAAAAGCAAATATGACATAATGTCACACCAAACTGCAAAAATGGGCTGGACAAAATTATTGGCACCCTTTCAAAATTCTGGAAAAATAAGATTTTTTTACAAGCATGTGATGCTCCTTTAAAAACTCACCTAGGGCAAGTAATAGGGGTGAGCAATATAAAAAGCACACTTGAAAGCAGATTAAGAAGAAGAGATAAGTTTACTTAGTCTTTGCATTGTGTGTCTGTGTGTGCCACACTAAGCATGGGAAACAGAAAGTGGAGAAGAGAACTGTCTGAGGACTTGAGAACCAAAATTATGGAAAAATATCAACAATCTCAATCTGGGCATGGACGGAAGAGAAAAATTTATGAAAGGTGTCAACGAAGGATAGTACGGATGGTGGATAAGCAGCCCCAAACAAGTTCCAAAGATATTCAAGCTGTCCAGCATCAGCGTCAGCACGAACTATCCGTCGACATTTAAATTAAATGCTATGGCAGGAGACCCTGGAGGACCCCACTGCTGACACAGAGACATAAAAATGCAAGACTACATTTTGCCAAAATGAACTTGAGTAAGTCAAAATCCTTCTGGGAAAATGTCTTGTGGACAGATGAGACCAAGATAGAGCTTTTTGGTAAAGCACATCATTCTACTGTTTACTGAAAACGGAATGAGGCCTACAAAGAAAAGAGCAAAGTACCTACAGTGAAATATGGTTGAGGTTCAATTATGTTTTGGAGTTGTTTTGCTGCCTCTGGCACTGGGTGCCTTGAAAGTGTACAAGGCATCATGAAATCTGAGGATTACCAATGGAATTTGGGTCACACTGTACAGCCCAGTGTTAGAAAGCTGGGTTTGCGTCCGAGATCTTGGGTCTTCCAGCAGGACAATGACCCCAAACATATGTCAAAAAGCACCCAGAAATGATGGCAACAAAGTGCTGGAGAATTCTGAAGTAGCCAGCAGTAAGTCCAGATCAAAATCCCATTGAACACCTGTGGAGAGATCTTAAAAATGGGGTTGGGAAAAGGCGCCCTTCCAATAAGAGAGACCAGAGTGGTCCAACATTCCGGCTGAGAGGTGTAAGAAGCTTATTGATGGTTATAGGAAGCGACTGATTTCAGTTATTTTTTTTAAAAGGGTGTGCTACCAAATATTAAGTTAAGGGTGCCAATAATTTTGTCCAGCCCATTTTTGGAGTTTGGTGTGACATTATGTCCAATTTGCTTTTTTTCCTCCCTTTTTTGGTTTAGTTCCAAAACACACAAAGGGAATAAACATGTGTATAGCAAAACATGTGTTACTGCAATCCTTTTCTGTGAGAAAGAAAAATTTCAGGGGTGCCAACATTTATCCATGGCCATGACTGTATCCAATGCAAGAACGAAATCCTGCAAGTTACTGTTCAATTTCCTTACTATCCAGTGTGGTAGAACAGGTTTGGCTGACTTAATTGAAGGTGGATCTATATACTGAGCACACAGCTACTCCAGCAGGTCTAGGTTTACACGGTAATAAATGGATACACCTTGTTCTAATTTGATATTCAGTCCTGTCCTACTGCATACAATTACATTTCAACCAGAAATGAGCCGAGGTGACTGACACCGAGAAGATTGTCCCGGATCTTTTACTCATCGCTAGACACCGGCTCATAAAATATACAATTTTATCAGTCTTGTCGTCTGTAGACGTCTTATCAGGCTCCTGCTTCTAAGTCTTCTTACAGGTTTTTATACTGAAAAGGATAAGAATGTATTCTTTCCTTTATAAAGAGGGACCAGGAAAGGTGCAGCCAGGGAATAGCAAGAAGCAATAGCCACGGCTAGTGCCGGCTTACCGGGCATGCTGGGAGTTGTAGTTTTGCTACAGCTGGAGGCAGCCTGGTTGACAAATGCTGATCTAAATGCCAGGGCTGCATTAATTTGGGAAAATGTCATTATGTAGGTAAATACTGCAATTTTGATATGCGATAGTGATATAATTAAAAGTAGGGATCGACTGATTATCGGTTTGGCCGATGTTATCGGCCGATATTCACGATTTTTGACATTATCGGTATCAGCAATTACCTTGCCGATATGCCGATAATGCGACGCCAAGACTGACCCCTGTGGTACCCCACTAGTAACAGTCACCCAATCAGAATAAGTACCATTAATAACCACCCTCTGTTTCCTATCACTGAGCCAGTTACTTACCCCCTTGCACACATTTTCCCCCAGACCAATCCTTCTCTTTTTATGCACCAACCTTTTATGTGGCACCGTACCAAATACTTTGTAAAATTCAAGATATACGACATCCAGCGATTGCCCCTGGTCCAGTCTGGAGCTCACCTCTTCATAAAAGCTGATCAGGTAAGTTTGACAGGACCGATCTCTCATAAATCCATGCTGATATTGAGTCATACATTTATTTTTATCAAGATATTCCAAAATCTCTTAGAAAACCCTCAAACAATTTACATACAACGGAGGTTAAACTAACATGCCTAAAATTTGCGGGGTCGCTTTCTGACCCCTTTTTAAATATTGACATCACATTTTCCATGCGCCAGTCCTGGGGAACAGTCCCTGTTACTAGAGAGTCCCCGAATATAAAATAGGGGTCTGTCTATCACATTACTTAATTCCTTTAGAACACAGGGGTGAATGCCACCTGGACCTGGTGATTTGTCTATTTTGATTTTTTGTAGGCGGCACTGTACTTCTTCCTGGATTAGACAGGGGACCTGTAGTGGGGAGTTTACCTTATCTCGGTGTATTTCATCTGGCATTTCATTTTCCTCTATGAATACAGTGGAGAAGAATTTATTTGCTTTTTCCTGATCCCCTTCTACAATTTCTTCCCCCGTTATTTTTTTAAGGAGCCAACACTTTCATTTTTAACCTTTTTGTTATTTATATAGTTAAAGAACATTTTGGAGTTAGTTTTACTCTCTTTGGCAATGAGACTCTGTCTCTACTTTTGGGGCTTTTAACTGTTTTTTACATACTCTTTTTTTCTCTATAGCGTTTTAATGCTTCCTCACTGCCATCCTGTTTTAGTAGTTTAAATGCTTTATTTTTGTAATTTATTGACCCCTAAACATTTTTAGTCATCCACATTGGTTTTCTTCTATTCCTGACCCTTTTATTCCCATATGGTATATACATCTTACAGTGAGAATTTAAGATATTTTTAAAAGTCTCCCATTTAGTGTCAGTATTCTTGTTTTTCAGGACATTCTCCCAATTTATAGTTAAAAAGGATAACAGTCACATGTTCACTCCCGCACTAACCACAGTTACTGATGGATAGTGCGTGGGACGCCGATTCATTTGATCCCTATCTTGCCCAGTTCCGTCCAGCCGTTCGCCTGCAATCTTAGTTTTTCTATACATGCAAATGTGGCTGTAACTAGCACGGGGCAGGGTTTTCAGGAGACTTATGAATATTCATCCCACCTCCCTCCGGCTCTCCCTCTCCCTGCCGCTCCTTACTGGTCTTCACTGCGCATGTCAGGAAACAGCACATGCGCAGTGAAGACCAGTTAGGAGCGGCGGGGAGAGGAAGAGCGGGAGTGAACATGTGACCGCCACAGTGCAACTAGGCTCCTGAAAACCCCGCTCGTGCCACTTACTGCCACATTTGCATATATAGAAAAAACTAAGATTGCGGGCGAACGGCTGGACAGATCCGGGCAAGGTAGGGATCATGTGAATCGGCGTCCCCCACACTATCCGTCAGTACTTGTGGTTAGTGCGGGACTGAACATGTGACCATTTTCCTTTAAGGGCTTCTCTGAGTTGATCGGACTTTGCCTTCCTAAAGTTCATTGTTTTTGTGGCCCCTTGAGACATTCCCTTATTGAAGAACAAGTTATAATGTATTATATTATGATCAATATTTCCTAGGAGTCCTTCTACTTGCACATTAGTTACTCTGTCAGGCCTTTTGGTTAATATTAAGTCTAGTAGAGCGCCCCCTATGGTCGGGCCCCCATTTGGGACAGATAATTGTCTTTAGCTATAGTCAGAAACCTGTTTCATTTATCAAATTCACAGAACACAGTCTCCCAATTTATATCAGTTAAAGTCCCCCATTATTATCACCTTATTCTGATTTGCTGCCTTGTTTATTTGCCTCAGTAATTGATCTTCTGGCTCTTCCATTATATTTGGTGGCTTATAGCAAACACCTATCAGAATTTTTTAATTTTTATCTCCATATAATTCTACCCATAATGATTCCACATTATCGTTTCCCTCCTATATATCCTCCCACAGTGCGGCCTTCAGACTGGACTTTATGTAAAGACAAACTCCTCCCCCTTTGCGTTTGTCGGCCATTCTTGATGGGACGTAGCTGCAGAGTGAGAGAAGCCATAGATGTGTGTAAGCTAGACAGATGTATGTATAATGTGTGTGTATGTATTATGCATTTATGTATGATGTGTGTATGCATGTGTGTATGTATAATGAGTACGGTATATGTATTATGTGTCTATGTATGTGTGATGTTTGTTTGTATGATGTGTGTATATATGATAGATGTCTGTGTGTACCTAAAAGGCGCTGCTGCTACTTCTGCTACTACTACCTACCTAAAAGTGGGCTGCTACTACTTCCTAAAGGGGGATTCTTCTACTATTACTGCGTAGGTGGGCTGGTGCTGCTTCAACCTAAATGGGGGCTGCTACTACTATAAATGGGGGGGTTTACACACACACACACACACACACACACATACATATATATATATATATATATATATATATGGGCTAAAACTATATACTGAGGACTGCATCATTATAAAAGGGCTACCATCTACATTGGGACCTATTTACAGGCAGTAACCCCTACTTATAGGAGGCTGCTACTGCCTACAGAGTTAATACCTACAGGTATCTACACAGGGACCTACCTACAGGTGGCACCCACCTACTTGGGGCATGTGAAGTGATTTACTTAATGGGGGACCTACCTACTCTTCCCCCAATCTGCTTATCTACCCACTCTACTGTATGAGACACCAGGAGGGTTATTATTACTGTATGGAGCACTGCAGGTGCTTAAAGAGTGCAGATCTTGGAGACGAGTTGATGATGGAAGAAATCGTTATGACGGTCTGGGCCAAATGGAGAAGAAAAAAGAAAAGAGACTCCGATCAGAGAAATCACCAGATGTAACTTTATGTTATCAGTTCTATGGTCTGTAGAGCCTGTGTAAAGCCGGGTTGACTACTATATGATCACTGTATGGGGGATTTTAGTCTGTCAATAGTGTTTTTATTTAGCATCAGTATGGTAATATCTCTTCATTATATGATGGTAATGGTCATGGTGTGGTGCAATTATTTGTCCCTTGTATAGTAGTGATAATGTTCCCTGTGTAGTGTTTTTTATTTAACAACAGTATGGTGGTATTAGTCACTGCAGTAGTACTATGTCGTCCTGGTGTGGAGGCATTATTTTATGTGAAAATCCTTTGTGCGCCCCTGGTGAGCGGTGATGCACACACTATATGGGGGGGGGCACCAAAATGCACCTAGTGTAGACAAAAATCCTTGCACCGGACCTGCGCACGGGAGCAATTCCAAGCGCCCGCCACATGCACGTATGGGGTAATAATGGCAGCAATTAGTAAGACATAATGAAAGTTATCGTGATCGACAAATTTTGCAATCAGAATATCTGTAATAGAAAGATCTGCACTTTTGTTTTCTGTAACCAAAAAGAACTCCAAGATGAGGACCAAATAGTGACTGAAATGCGTAAAGCTGTCCTGCTATAGTTGTTGCTTGAGAAAACACTGGGTGGGAAAGTGGTACAATATTGATGTAGACAACACTCTGAAGAGGGTCACCTGCTTTTTATTGGTAAAGTCTTGAGGCAGCATGCAATGGGGGGGGGTCGTAAGGCTGACTAACACGTCTTTGGATGCATTACATTTTGTTGGACGTTTTATTTTTATTTTTTGGCGCCATACAAGACTAATGGGGAATACAACAGCGTGTATGGGCTTTAAGGCTGGGTTCACATGCCGTAAAATGCCCAGAAAACAAGGGCAGACATTCTGCAAAATTGTACGATCTGGCAAGCGATAGGGCCAATCGGTAATGTGCCGTTTTGCAGACAGCAATGCATTTCTTAGCGGAATGCACAGAAAGAATAGACAAGTGTATATTCTTCCTGCGGATGCCAAAATCGGGAATGCCCCCGAGTGCACAGTGCAGCAGAATCCCACTGAAATCATGCGTGGACATTTCGATGCAGAATATTCCTGCGGAATTCCATGCAGACACTCCTCCGTGTGAACATAGGCAAAGAGCAAGAAACTTGTTCACACAATACTTCAATGAATGGTTCTCAGGAGGAGAACTTCATTAATCCACAGTACGGCAGCTAAACCTCAGACAGTCCGGAGAAAAGCAAAGAACGGGGATATCACTGCAAGGAATCAATTTTTTTTGTTATATTGCAGCATAACCTGAAGGCCGAGCACAATACTAGCATAACTGCAAAGATAAAAGTTCAGGAGAAACGTAATTACATGGCTATCCTGATATCTAGTAAAGCCAGGATTGCTCGGATTACAGAGCTAATGGAACTTGACTTCAGTGTAAGTCACCTCATAGTGGTAAGAAGATTACAGCTTATGCTTTCAAAGATAAAAGGAAAGTCTTAATGTGGAGTGGTGCCATAAATGAAGCTATTTTATAGGACAGGCGAGGAAGAAATATTGTATAAAAGAAGAGGAGTTCTTCTTTACATTTAATCACTCAGCTGCATCTTTCATTACTATATCCTGCAAACACTGCAGAAGTCAACCACTCACCTCAATGGGAAGTGAGCTGCAGTAGCCCAGCATAGCCACTAGGAAATGCACAGAGCCACCTACTTTAGGCTTGCATTGAGGGGGGCGGGGCGTGACACGAGGGGGTAAGAGGATGTCTAGGGGCTGAGTACCCCTTTAAAACACTTATCCCTTATCCAAAGGATTCCTGTGTGACAACACAGGACGCACGGGCACAGCGGGAGGCTGAATCTAGGGACGATCATCAAGTGCTACGTGTGACCCTGTCCTAAAGGGATATTATAAAGTTAAGATAACAGAACTTCTTCCTTCCTAAAGCAGCATGACTCTTGTTCACAGGCTGTGTTTGGTATTGCAGCTCAGCCACATTTACGTGTATATTATTGTAATATATTTTACGGTGGATTCTAAGGTCACAAGAATAAATAGGTCTAGGCACAGTAAGTAAAACTTAATAAATATAGTTTACTTTAGAGTAGGGATCGACCGATTATCGGTTTGGACGATATTATTGGCAGATATTCACAATTTTGGACATTATCGGTATCGGCGATTAACGCCAAACCCCCCCCCCCCCCCGCCGCCCAGAGACCACCACCGCCGCTGCCCCATTGCCTCCCCCAGACCCGGTTTTATAATTACCTGTTCCCTGGGTCCGCACTACTTCTAGCTCCGTCAGTGCACACAGTGACAGCTCAGGGCGCCGCCAGAGCCGGAAGTAGCGCGGACCACGGAAACAGGTAATTACAAAACCGGGGATGGGGGAGACAATGGGGCAGCAGCAGTGGTGGTTGGACTAGGGAGAACCCCAGGACAGGCAGGGGGAGAGAATCAGGAGGCGGCGGCGGTCTCTGGCAGGGCCGGGTTTAAATAGCGGATAACTTATACCGGAATATCGGTATATGTTATCGGCTATCGGCCTGAAAGGTCACAGATTATCGGTATCTGTCCTAAAAAAATTAACAAAAAAAAATCGATATCGGTCGATCCCTACTTTAGAGCCAATGCCAACTACAAAGCAACAAGAAGAGCAACAAGTAAAAGCCTAAGACAAAGCAAAAAGAGCAACAAGATACAAAGAAGTAAACAAAAACAAGATTAGTAAAACATTAGACACCAGTCTGTCTAGTGGGGCCTTTGAAAAATAGTGATGAAACTGTGCAGACGTACATTACCTAAAACTACTCTCATATCCAGGCTGAGTTTGATATCCAACAAGAGGGCATCTCCAGAACAGAGAGGTGTAAGACAGGGCTCGACAAATCCCAGGCGCCAGGTCACCATGTTGACTGAGAATTTTGTCCTGGCTCCTAGGATTTTGTCAGACCCTTCCTGACATATCATAAGTTAGGTGTGAGAGCTTGATGCCGGCTTTGGCCCACGTCATGCCTAAGGTAATGGCTGCTATCTTCAGCGGACAACCTGCCGGTAGTGTCAGACCTCAGAGATACTAGAAATCATGTCTCCTTGATGTTATAGATAAGCATAACTGGGTATTATTTACTTCTTTGTATCCTGTTGCACTTTTTGCTTTGCTTTTCCTTGCTCTTCTTGTTGCTACTTTACCCCTAGACATCTTTTCCCCTATCCAAAGGATAGGGGATAAGATGTCTGATTGCGGGGTCCCGCCGCTGGGGACCCCCTGATCACGGCTGCGGCGCCCCAGACATCCGGTGCACGGAGCGAGCTTCACTCCGTGCCAGATGACTGGCGATGCGGGGCTGAGGCTCGTGACGTCACAGTCACATCCTGCTCGTAACATCACGGCCACGCCCCCTCAATGCAAGTCTATAGACTTGCATTGAGGGGGCGAAGCGGCGACGTCACGAGCCTCAGGCGCTGCACTTTGGATAGGGGAAAAGATGTCTAGGAGCAGAGTACCCCTTTAAGTAAACTATATCTATTCACTATTGTGTGTGGACCTATTTATTCTCGCAAACTTGTAATTCACTGTCAAACAGTCCATGGACAAACTTGAAGAACACGTTTTTCTAATCTACATTCCCCTTTATTACATCCGATTTACAGCAGCACCTGATGAGAATAAAAAAGGAAAAGATATATGTATGCTTTCATGTTCAAGAGAGCGCATGTCATCTAATATCAGAGAAACCACATATCATCCAGAGCTGTATCGCTGCACAGATAGCGGAAAGGTCAGCACGCTTTTCGTTAGAGATAAAAGAGAAGGAGGAAAAAACGTGTACAACTGGGAACAATGGCTAATAAACAGCGCTAAATCACATTAACAATACTAATGTATAAAGCAAGAGTAAAGTCAATATGTCTGCACTGCATCCTTTACTAGAACTGCTCTCGCATACAAAGGAGGCCCAAAAATATATAACAGGAAAGCAAATAAATGTAAGGTCATAATGGTCATGTAATGCAAAGCAGACTCCTTCTGTATCTGGGGAGTATGCGATGGCGCCTGTGGCAGCAGATGTCCTGCGCTCAATGCAAATTACTGCCGATCGGAAACTAATGTGGCACACGGATTCTGGGTGTAACCTGGTATGCTACTGTATCTCATAGATGGAAGCTACCTGTCTGGAGACTGATGTCCTTCAAAACAAGCTCGTTTTAAGCCCCCCCCCCCCCCCCCTCCCTCACATATGTGGGTCGTTCAGCTGCGTTTCCTTTCAGCGCTATTAAAAAAGAAAAAAAAAAGGACGGAAAGGGAACACATGCCGCATGGGCGCCAATTGGTGCGAGTTTAGGCTGGGTCCACTAAGCCAGACACAGGTGAACCCAGCCTAGATTTATCTGGGATTGTCTACAGTATCATGATGCAAGTGTAGGGGGTCTTTAAAAGCCTATTCACATTATTTAGGGAAATGTTTGTGGATTTTCCACTGTTTCATTTTATAAGAGCATGAAGACGAAACCCCAATATTGTGCTGTGGCCAATGGCGGAACGATTTTACTGGTAATATGGCAGTTTCACACTAGCAAAAACGGTAGATCGATTGCTCCTTATCAGTGCATATGGTGTCCAGTGTTTTCTGAAAGTGTGCCTCCAGCTGTTGCAAAATAACTGTCTGGGCATGCTGGGAGTTGTAGTTTTGCAACAGCTGTGGGCACACTGTTTGGAAAAACACTGCTTTAGAAGCAGAGTTCCTCAACTTGTGGCTCCCCAACTGTTGCAAAACTACAACTCCCAGCATAACCAGAGAGCCGACTTACCTATAGTGAGCAAATGTAAAATCTAGCATCATTCTCATCTTCTAATTTGCCACTTTGACTATTTGCTAATGGCTGTCCGAGAATGCTGGGAGTTGTAGTTTTGCAACCTCTGGAGTTTGTGGACCATTGCTATGAAGAAACACTGCAAGTCAAAAGGGACTGTCCCTGGCAGCGTCTCCCTGCCCTACCTCCACCGCCTTCATTGATAGACTTCTTCCTATACCCAAACAGAAAGATTATCTATCAATCATGGCTGCCATAGGCCACCAGGGACCGCCCCAATGACCCTTGGTTGGGGCAGAATGAAAAGTGATAACAGGTGTGCTCCGGATGATTTAGGCATTGAGGCATTGTGCTATATTTATGCATGCTACTAGAAACTTCCATGTACTTTACTGTGTCATGGCATTGAATCACAATATTGTCTCATACATTCTATACTTACTGCAGAGGTGTAACCTGAAGCTCTTATGTCCTGTCTGTAACAGGAGGCCGCTTCCATGAGCCATTTATAACACTGGTGGATTCCTATAGACATAATCCCACCTTACGCCTGCACAAGGGATGAAGATTTCATGCAGTTAAATCCACAGCGGTGGAGATACATCAAATTGTGCATGTTTGGGTGGAGATTTTCTCAATTTTATTGGTTTTTAAAATTTCGAAACTTTTCAGTTGCAGATTCTGCTGTGGATTTAGTGCAGAATTTGACTTTCCCACTGAAGTCGGAGTAAATTCACTATAAGTTGACCCATAGAACGAAACGTTGCAGACTTAAAAAGGAGAATTCCAGCCAAAATTTAAGGAAATCTGTCATCAGTGTCCCCTGCTCTAACCTGACAATGATACTTATCTTGTCCTTTTCCGTGCTGTCGTTCTCCGGTAATCCTCTTCTGTATCTTCAGCTCCGGGCCCGACTTTGAGCATGGGCGGAGCTTAGAGATGTCATCGCTGCTGTTCTGCTGGGTCCCGCTGCTAGCAAATAGCAGCAGCGATGTCTCTAAGCTCCGCCCATGCTCCAAGTCAAGCCTGGAGTTGAAGATACTGAAGAGGATTACCGGAGAACGACAGCACGGAACAGGACAAGGTAAGTACCATTGTCATCAGTGTCACCTGCACTACCTGTCTGTACCGACAGGTTATTGCAGGCGACACTGATTGCAGATTTTCTTTAAGTTATCCCCAATCCATAGGATAGGTAGCTAACTGTGGGGGGGCCCCAGTGATCCCCGGAAAGGGACCCAGCTCTCAGTGAGGAGGGCATGTTGTGTACCGGTAGACGGCATACGCTACATTAATTTCTATGGGAGCGCCAAAGAGACCCGAGTACAGCACTCAGGCATCATCGGCGCTCCCATAAAAATAAAATGGAGCTTGTGCGACACACACACTCCTCACTGAGAGAGTCTGTGTCCCATTCTGGAGATTGCGAGGGAGGGGGATAAAGGATAAGTTCATTTTGGCTGGAGTTCTCCTTAAAAATTATGGTTCAATTCCATTTCTTAGCTGATTTCTTAATTAGTCATCCACATTACTGCTATACTGCAATACAATGTGTTTTTTCAGCGTACAAATCGACTACATATTCTACCTATGGCAACACTATGTAAGCTAATAATACTAATCTACACTACACAGGGGAAACTCGAAAATGAGAATATCGTGTGATTCATTAATGCAACTTAAAAGGAAATATCTCCTGGTAGACGGATGCATTGACCCTGGACTTAATGAAGCACAGTGGACCAACACCAGCAGATGACATGGCTCCCCAAATCATAATAATTGGGAGGGGAGGGGGGGCTTTGGGGTTTCATCAGCTGTAAGCCATAATCATCACAATTATGACAAATCACGGCTTGAATTATCTTGCTTTGCCTGTAATGAGTCTCTCTCATATATATTAGTTTCACCTTTTAAGTTGCATTACTGAAATAAATGAGTGGCGAGTCCTGGCTCATTTTTTACTGTCAGGGTGCATTCACACGGAGTAAATGAAGAGTAATTCACCGCGAAAAATTTACGGGCGGCAATTTTTTTTTATTTTCGCGCGAAATTCACAGGAAATTTGCATGCGGAACTGCGCGCAGACATGGAGGAGAAAGAAGTGAAGGGTTTTTCAGCCATTTCCGCGCAAATTCCATGCGAAAACGATGTCGGGCGGAATTTTTTTTTACCATTGACTTCAATTGATTTCTGCTAGCGGATTAAGCTTGAAGAATGAACATGTTCTTTCTTCAAGCGGAACGGAATTCAGCGTCGGAATTCTGCTAGCAGAATTTCCGCAGTGTGAAAAGGCCAGCAGAAATAACATTAAAGTCAATGGGCAGAGGAGATGTGCATTAATTTGTAGCGGAGAATTCAAGAGGAATTACTGGAGTAAATTCCTCTTGAATTACTCCGTGTGAACGCACTCTCAAAGAGAGCACAGATCCCGCGCTTGCTTCATAGACTGTTAACGCAAATAAATGCAATTTTGTGTTAACGTATTCCTGCTTATGACATAACTTTATGTCAAATGGCGGGGAAGGGTGAAAGAAAGTTTTTTTTTAATTTTTTTAGGGATTTATTGCCCATATCAGACTCTCACCATCATGAGTCCTACAGCACCATCTGTTTAATTCCAGCACTGCTGCATCTATGCTTTTCATTACTGTAACTTGATCATGTGATCACCAGACTGACTTACTAAAAATCAGTGTTTAACCACAGCTGTCACGCCCCCTCACATAGGCTTGCATTGAGGGGGCGGGGCGTGATGTCACAAGGGGGCGGGCCGTGACGTCACAATGCTACGGCCCCCGTGATCGCCAGTAATCAGACCCGGAGCGAATGTGCTCCGGGGGCTGATTCTAATAGGGTGCAAGATCACGGGGGTCCCCATCCGGCATCTTAGCGCCGGAGTACCCCTTTAAGCCCCTGGACCAGCAGCCTGATAAGATCAATTACTGTGTTAAGACAACTAAATCAGTATGGCTAAAACAGGAACAAGGCATACTCAAAAACATCTACATTATTTAATAGCCTATGGTGTACTATATAAGCAAAAAATAAATAAATTCCCGACGTGCTTCTTTAAAGGTATCCATACACATGTAACACTGCTGCATGTCAAACAACACACGCTACGGAAATATATCATGACACCAGTTACATTTATGTCAAAGCTCTAATCACCTAACAAACACCTTCTAACCTTTGATCGGCACTTACGCTACATGGACTCTATGGGGAAGAGCAGGGTTCACTAGGAAAGAGGAGAAACGTCTCAGAAATGTGACACTAGGGAGAGCTGTGGTTTTAGGTCAGAGTTACCCAACCAGGGTGCCTCCAGCTGTTGCAAAACTACAACTCCCAGTATGCCCGGACAGCCTTTGGCTGTCCGGGCATGCTGGGAGTTATAGTTTAGCAACAGCTGGAGGTACCTTGGTTGGGAATGACTGGAGCATAAACAGTGTGGACTACAGACTGATACAGTGTAGCAAACACGCAACTTCCAAATATGAGGAAGTTAAACAATATTTCCTTTATAAAAAAGTGCCTAAAGCATAAACTTTGAGCAAACTTCTGACGTGATAATCTTGGATCAGTGGGGGGCCCAGGTGCTAAGACCCCCACCAATCACTAAAACGAAGGGGCAGAAGAGCTTGGCTGGGCTCGGTGTCTTTTTTACCTCAGTTCTTAGAAAGCAGAGCATGCTGGGTACAGACCCAGTGAACATTTAACCAAGTCTGTACACCTCACTGAAAGTTTAGTTAAGTTTGAAGTGTTATTTACATTAAATCAGGGGAACACCTTGACATTAAGCATTTGTTAGATAATTATTGGAAAACAGGGCGACAACCCAACCTCTTTATAAATGCAACTTATACAGGGCTGGAGAGATCCTAGGAACCAGACAAGGAACTTATTGGTCTGTTTTAGGCTTCCAGCTCAGGTCAGGCGGTCTAAAAATTGTAGTCTATGGAATCCATTCTGGATCGACCCATTCAATTACATTAGGGCAATGCTGCACAATCTCTGGAGTGCGACATGGCATTCTTTGGCTGCTCCACCTGTGACCAGGTCAGATCTTTATGTAGCTCTAAACTTTGATAGAAAGTTCTATTATCTAGCTATTAAAAAATGAGACAAGAACTAGCTCTCCAAGTGTTTGCATTGGTTCCTGAAGTCTACCGTAGTCTGAGGGGAAATGCCAGTAGTCTGAGGGGAAACGCCAGTAGTCTGAGGGGAAACTCCAGTAGTCTGAGGGGAAACGCCAGTAGTCTGAGGGGGAAAGGCCAGTAGTCTGAGGGGAAACGCCAGTAGTCTGAGGGGAAACGCCAGTAGTCTGAGGGGAAACGCCAGTAGTCTGAGGGGAAACGCCAGTAGTCTGAGGGGAAACGCCAGTAGTCTGAGGGGAAACGCCAGTAGTCTGAGGGGAAACGCCAGTAGTCTGAGGGGAAACGCCAGTAGTCTGAGGGGAAACGCCAGTAGTCTGAGGGGAAACGCCAGTAGTCTGAGGGGAAACGCCAGTAGTCTGAGGGGAAACGCCAGTAGTCTGAGGGGAAGCGCCAGTAGTCTGAGGGTAAGCGCCAGAAGTCTGAGGGTAAGCGCCAGAAGTCTGAGGGTAAGCGCCAGAAGTCTGAGGGTAAGCGCCAGAAGTCTGAGGGTAAGCGCCAGAAGTCTGAGGGTAAGCGCCAGAAGTCTGAGGGTAAGCGCCAGTAGTCTGAGGGTAAGCGCCAGTAGTCTGAGGGTAAGCGCCAGTAGTCTGAGGGTAAGCGCCAGTAGTCTGAGGGTAAGCGCCAGTAGTCTGAGGGGAACTCTCACTATTTACCTCCATTCAGGACAAGTAGCTGGAGAAGTAAGTGGAAAAATACAAAAGCAGCACAGCCAGGCAAGGTAGAGGTGGTGCTCGCAGGTTCTGTGGATTTTGTTCAAAAATCCTCCATGCAAAAACGAGTCCCACAGCACACAAAGGTAAAGTGCAAAAAATTGGATGTGTTTATTCCATCAGAAAGTGCAAAGTACAGCTACGTTTCAGCAGCAGTAAGGCTGGAGAAGAAAGTGGCTACAAAGAGAATACAGTACAGTGCATTTTACAACCAATGCGAGTCTTTGGCTGTCCGAGCATGCTGGGTGTTGTAGTTTTCCAACAACTGGAGGGACCCTGGTTTGCAAACACTGTGCTATTGTAACAAAGTGTATGATGTCCATAGCAGCCAGTTTCGCATTGCTTGTGAAATGCACTACACAGGAAAAGCTAGCTAGGGATCTAAATATAAACGCTGATGAGATTCTTTTAGGAAGTTGTTCAAAAATACATGAAAAGAAAGAAAAATCCCCAGCTGCTAAAGTGATCGTGTGCAAACATTTGCCTTCACGGTTGTTGTGCCCTGGGGCTCATCCAGACACCAGGAATGAATGCGGTGTAGTTGTCTCCTCCGCGCCGTACACATCACCGCAGTCAAGATGCCGCAACAAAGGCCGCATGACGAAGACGCCTGCAGAGCTCTGTATAACTGGAGGATTCCTGTATAACCAGCAAAATACAGCATGTGTGACCCTACCCTAAGGACGTATTCACACACACACCGTATTCGTTACAGATTAGACGTTTCAGATACGCAATTGCATTTTTTGCAAATTTTGGCGTATCAATAAAGGAATTGCCTTTTAAAATCCTGCATCCGCAAGCTGCAACATCAAATCCGCAGTGAATCAGGTGTGTGGAAATACCCCCTAAGGGTACGTTCACACGTACAGGATCTGCTGCATATTTTCTGCAGATGATTTTGCTACCCCATTAAAGGGGTACTCCGGTGAAAACCTTTTTTCTTTTAAATCAACTGGTGGCAGAAAGTTAAACATATTTGTAAATTACTTCTATTAAAAAATCTTAATCCTTCCTGTACTTATTAGCTGCTGAATACTACAGAGGAAATTCTTTTCTTTTTGGAATGCTCTCTGATGACATCACGAGCACAGTTCTCTCTGCTGACGTTATTATAATAATAATGCTTTATTTATTGTTGTCCTTAGAGGGATTTGAACCCAAGTCCCCAGCACTGTAAGGCAGCAGTGCTAACCACTGAGCCACCATGCTGCCCTTACCATACATCTGCTATGCATGGTTGCTAAAATGGACAGAGATGTCAGCAGAGAGCACTGTGCTCGTGATATCATCAGTGTTCCAAAAAGAAAAGAATTTCCTCTGTAGCATTCAGCAGCTAATAAGTACTGGAAGGATTAAGATTTTTTTAATAGAAGTTATTTACAAATACAGTGGTCCCTCAACATACGACAACTTTTTTTTATTTTTATTTTTTTTTAATTCAACTGGTGCCAGAAAGTTAATCAGATTTGTAAGTTACTTCTTTTAAAAAAAATTATTTACCCTTCCAGTACTTATTAGCAGTTGTATGCTACAGAGGAAATGCTTTTCTTTTTGAATTTCTTTTTTGTCTTGTGCACAGTTCTCTCTGCTGACACCTGATGGCCGTATCAGGAACTGTCCAAAGGAGAAAATCCCCATAGCAAACCTACCCTGCTCTGGACAGTTCCTGAAACGGACAGAGGTGTCAGAAGAGAGCACTGTGGACAAGACCAAAAAGAAATTCAAAAAGAAAATAATTTCCTCTGTAGCATACTGCTGCTAAAAAGTACTGGAAGGGTAAAGATTTTTAAACAGAAGTAATTTACAAATCTAACAATAGAAGAATGTAGCATTCACTCACAGCAACAATGGCATCAATGTTCCCGGCTAGAGGGGATCGCGGGTCGGTGTCTTGTGGACTTCAGGAGCGCTCAGAGGCTACAACCGGTTTGTTTCACGCACTGTTGTGCGCTTCGTCCGGCCTGTTGCGCGGCGTTAATAAATTTGGCACACATAGGCAAAAGTGGGAAATGTAGTAGAAAAAAATAGTCTGTTCCTCTTTCCTGCTGTCTGAATAGGTTTGGCTGCTAGGTTTCCTTCTGGATCTTTTGTTTTTGGAGTTTTTTTTTTTAGCTTTTTCACCACATCTAAATAATTCAATAACTAAATTGTTGTCATGGCTCAGAATAGTGGTAAACGGCGTTTAGTGTGTGTGTGTTTATTTTTTTAACACTGTTTTTTCTCCCTAAATGTACTTACTCTTAGTTTTTTTTTGTTTTTTTTTACTTCTTCTACAGATCCATGTATCCTGTGGACTCCTTCGGATTCTGTGGACTACTTCGATGACCAGCGTTTTTCTTTGCTTTATGTTAATAAAATGGTTAAAGAGGGCTTGTGGGGGAGTGTTTTTTTGTAATAATATTTTTTTTTTTTAAACCTGTTGTGTTTTTTTTTTTTTTTACTTTACTGGACAGGCTTAGTAGTGGAAGCTGTCTTACAGACGGAGTCCATTACTAAGCCGGGCTTAGCGTTAGCCACAAAAACAGCTAGCACTAACCCCCAATTATTACCCCGGTACCCAATGCCACAGGGATGGCGCTCCAAGGTCTAGGCGGTAACAGGCTGGCGTTATTTAGGCTGGGGAGGGCCAGTAACAATGGTCCTCGCCCACCCTGCTAACGTCAGGCTGTTACTGTTTGGTTGGTATTTGGCTGAGAATAAAAATAGGGGGGACCCTATGCATTTTTTTTTTCAATAATTATTTATTTAAAAAAAAAAACGCATAGGGTCCCCCCCCTATTTTTATTCTCAGCCAAATACCAACCAAACAGTAACAGCCTGACGTTACCAAGGTGGGCGAGGACCATTGTTACTGACCCTCCCCAGCCTAAATAATGCCAGCCTGTTACCACCTAGGCCCAGGAGCGCCATTTTTGACGCTCCGGGCCTGTTGGTACCGGCTCTTCCCGGCACCCCTGTGGCGTTGGGTACCGGGGTAATAATTGGGGGTTAGCGCTAGCTGTTTTTGTGGCTAACGCTAAGCCCAACTTAGTAATGGACTCCGTCTATAAGACAGCTTCCACTATTTAGCCTGTCAAGTAAAGTAAGGAAAAAAAACAACAAGTTTTAAAAAAATTTTATTACAAAAAAACACTCCCCCACAAGCCCTCGTTAACCATTTTATTAAAATCAAACAAAGAAAAACTCTGGTCATCGAAGTAGTCCACCGAATCCGAAGGAGTCCACAGGATACACGGATCTGAAATGAGAAGAAAAAAAAAATGGGTTAGTACATTTATAATCACCTGCTCACACATCTCCCGCCTGCACGACTACAACTGCCAGCATGCCCTTACAGTAAGGACATTCTGGGAGTTGTAGTTGTGTGGTGCAGGAGATGTGTGGGCAAGTGACAAGCTTGTCCCCTGCCCCCAGCTGCAGGACTACAACTCCCAGCATGCCCTTACAGTAAGGTGGGGCGGAGGCCGGGCACAGTGTTTCCCAACCTGGGAGTTGTAGTTTTGCAATATCTGGAGGCACCCTGGTTGGGAAACACTGTTTTAGGCCAGTGTTTCCCAACCAGGGTGCCTCCAGATGTTGCAAAACTACAACTCCCAGGATGCCTGGACAGCCAAAGGCTGTCCAGGCATGCTGGGAGTTGTAGTCTTGCAACATCTGGAGGCACCCTGATTGGGAAGCACTGTTTTAGGGCTTGGGCAACTTACCGGCTTCTGTAGGATCCAGCACCGCACGACATTGCCGCAAGACACTGCCGCGCGACAGTGCCGCCCGACAATCTCCGTCAGCGATCGTCGCTGGAGCCTCGGAAGGGTAGGTGAACGTCTTCGCCGGTCCCCTTCAGCTGTTTAGTTTTGCAACAGCTGGAGGACTACAGTTTACAGACCACAAACCAGCCTGCGTGTCCTCACTGTAAGGGCATGCTGGGACTTGTAGTCTTGCAACAGATAGCAGACGGATGGGAGTTGTGTGGCGCTGGCAGGTGAGAGGGGGTGGAAATCACTGTAGTGTCCCGGTAGCGCAGTGAGGGTAGCGGGGAGAAAGTATGTCGGAGCCTGGGCGGCAGTAGCTTTTCCTGCTCCATGTTGGAGCTGGAGAAAATTTAATAAATTTTTACAGCCGTTGCGACTGTTTATTGCGCAGCTGCGACTGTCGCAGTTAATAAATACCTGACCACTGCAAGTCAAAAATGCAAACTAGCGTAAATCAAGCGGGAAAAAAAATTAGACTTTCTAGCTCTTGCTAGAGAAAGTCGCACGAAAAATAGGGTAGGCGCAATTGCGACAATTTTGCGCCAAAAATAGTCAGAAAAAAAATTACTAAACCCCTTAATAAATGGCACCTGCCATTTAATCTGTGCAAAGAGGTCAGATTTGAACAAAATGCTCCCGTCCTTAGGGTCATAATGGGCTCCGTCCCCAAGGGGTTAAAGTGGCGCCATTCTGGCACCTGCCATTTAATCTGTGCACTTGTCTGTTAGGTTGGTATGATGTCTTATAGCTGTATTTTGCACTTGTTTGTATTTACTTGGTGCACTTGCCTTGAGTACTTTATGCACACGGCACGTTACTAAGTGTCGTTCGTGTTCCCATTGATACACTATGTATAACAGAGAGTTGGGACTTCCTGAGTGCAATTTTACTATGGCGGTTATATCATCATATCTTTAGCTATTTTATACTGTGCAGGTTCCAATGACGAGAGAGAGACAGAGAGGCTGTCGCTATATATATATATATATATATATATATATATATATATATATATATATATATATATATATATATATATATATATATATATATATTTTTTTTTTTTTTTTTTTTTTTATTATTTTTTTTTTATTTTATTTTTTTTATTTTTTTTTATTTTTTTTTTATTCCCCCCCAATAAAAATTACTATTTTACACATTATTTTCAAGTGACACCTATTTATTTTGCTTTTGGTTGCTTGCATACATGGAGTTCACCTCACTTTTTGCTTTGTTTTGAGATGGACTACTTTAGTATTACACTAATGGGTGTTTTTTCTTTGGGTTTTTCCAAAACTCCCCTCCCCCCATGTAGTCTACATTTGATATTTTGGTAATTTATACGCATAAAAAGCCTACAGAGATATGAGGACACAAACTGACCACGGAGCTCATGATAGAGACAATTTACCCCCCTGTAAACCGAGATCTCCGGGACTCGCACTTTTACACTTCTTTCTGGTCTCTACCAAAGATGAAAAGTTCTTCCCTACGCACAGGACAGGAGATAACTGATTGGTGGTCCGACCTCCAGCACCCCCTCTAATCACTAATACAGAGGTCAGTTGTCCCCATTTAACAGAGCTGTGGCTCGCTCGCTATGGATGGGATTTGGCGCTAGGCAATATACAGAAGTCCCATAGAGAGTGAATGGAGCGGAGGCCGATCCTGCTGCTGCTCAGATCACTCCAGGGATGACTGTCCTCATTAGAGATGAGCCAACTTACAGTAAATTCGATTCATCACGAACTTCTCGGCTCGGCAGTTGATAACTTTTCCTGCATAAATTAGTTCAGCTTTCAGGTGCTCCGGTGGGCTGGAAAAGGTGGATACAGTCCTAGGAGACTCTTTCCTAGGACTGTATCCACCTTTTCCAGCCCACGGGAGCACCTGAAGGCTGAACTAATTTATGCAGGAAAAGTCATTAACTGCCGAGCCGAGAAGTTTGTGACGAATCGAATTTACTGCAAGTTCGCTCATCTCTAGTCCTCATCAGGTCCCATAGTCACCCCCTCCCCCACGATCAGCTACGATCGCCAACCTGTGGCTCTGCAGCTATTGAAACGGTGAGTTGTAATGTCGCAACAGCAGGAGAGCTACATCTTGGAAGCACTGTCCGGGCATGCTCAGAGTTGTAGTGTCACAACAGCTGGAGAGCACTGTCTGGGTGTGCTGGGAGTTGTAGTGTCACTACAGCTGAAGATCTACTGCAGTGTTTCCCAACCAGGGTGCTTCCAGCTGTTGCAAAACCACAACTCCCAGCATGACCGGACAGCCTTCGGCTGTCCGGGCATGCTGGGAGTTGTAGTTTTGCAACAGCTGGAGGCACCCTGGTTGGAAAACACTGATCTACTGGTTGTTGATCACATTTTTTGGAGATGGGAAAACCCCTGAGCTGTTGTAAAACTACAATTCCCAACATGCTGCTAATAGCCTGTCAAAAGCTGCAGAGCCATCGGCTGGAGACCACAATGACAGCTCCATGTAAACGACACCTGGGAGCAGTCACAGCACTGCTGGGAGTTATAGTACTGTGGCAGCAGCTTTTGGAGTCAGGAAAACCCCTCCGAGTCCCCATTTAGTGCTCAGCTGTTGGGAAACTACAAATTCCATCATGCCTGGACAGTGTGCTGGGAGATTTAGTGTTACTACAGGCTGGTGATCACTGCTTTTGGAGTCCTTAAAGGGGTTATCCAGGGGAAAAAAAAAAAAGAAATAGAGAGATATATATATATATATATATATATATATATATATATATATATATATATCTCAACTGGCTCCAGAAAGTGAAACAGATTTGTAAATTAATTCTATTAAAAAAAATCTTAATCCTTTCAGTACTTATGAGCTGCTGAAGTTGAGTTGTTCTTTTCTGTCTAAGTGCTCTCTGATGACACGTGTCTCGGGAACTGTCCAGAGTAGAAGCAAATCCCCACAGCAAACCTCTTCTACTCTGCGCAGTTACTGAGACAAGCAGAGATGTCAGCAGAGAGCACTGTTGCCAGACACAAAAGAACAACTCAACTTTAGCAGCTGATAATTATTGGAAGGATTAAGATTTTTTTTAATAGAAGGGATTTACAAATCTGTCTAACTTTCTGGAGCCAGTTGATATATAAAAAGAAATAAATAAATACAGTACAATAAAAAGTTTTTTCCTGGTATACCCCTTTAACTGTCGAGGAACTACAATTACCAGCATGCAGCCAACAGTCTGACAACAGCTGCAGAGATTTATCAAAACTTGTCCAGAGGAAAAGTGGCTGAGTTGCCCATAGCAACCAATCAGATCGCTTCTTTCATTTTTCAGAGGCCTTTTCAAAAATGAAGGCAGCGATCTGATTGGTTGCTATGGGCAACTCAGTAACTTTTCCTCTGGACAGGATTTGATAATTCTCCCCCATGACATCTAAACGCAAAGGTCACCTTGGGAGAAGTGATAGCACTGCTTGGGGTTGTAGTTCTGCAACAGCTAAAGAGCACTATCCGGGTGTGCTGGGAGTTGTAGTGTCGCAACAGCTGGAGAGCTACATGATGGAGAGCACTGCTTTTGAAGATGGGGGGAAAAAAACGAGTCTCAAGATGTTGTGGAACTACAACTCCCAGCAAGAAGCCAATAGTCTGGCAAACCGATGCAGAGCCACCAGCTGGAGACCACAATGATCTCTCCAGGTAGACATCACCCAATCCCACAGGGCAGTGTTTCCCAACCAGGGTGCCTCCAGCTGTTGCGAAACTACAACTCCCGGCATGCTGGGAGTTGTAGTTTTGCAACAGCTGGAGGTACCCTGGTTTGGAAACACTGCCCCAGGGAGATGTCATAACACAAACCACTGCTGGTAGTAGTAGTTCCACAACGATAGGAATAGTTCAAAGTATGGACCACTGCTGGGGGTTGTAGTTCCACAACCATAGCAATAGTTCATAGCAGGGACCACTGCTGGGAGTTGTAGTTCCACAACCATAGCAATAGTTCATAGCACAGACCACTGCTGGGGGTTGTAGTTCCACAACCATAGCAATAGTTAATAGCACGGACCACTGCTGGGAGTTGTAGTTCCACAACCATAGCAATAGTTCATAGCACAGACCACTGCTGGGGGTTGTAGTTCCACAACCATAGCAATAGTTCATAGCACGGACCACTGCTGGGGGTTGTAGTTCCACAACCATAGCAATAGTTCATAGCACGGACCACTGCTGGGAGTTGTAGTTCCACAACCATAGGAATAGTTCATAGCAGGGACCACTGCTGGGAGTTGTAGTTCCACAACCATAGCAATAGTTCATAGCACGGACCACTGCTGGGAGTTGTAGTTCCACAACCATAGCAATAGTTCATAGCACGGACCACTGCTGGGAGTTGTAGTTCCACAACCATAGGAATAGTTCATAGCAGGGACCACTGCTGGGAGTTGTAGTTCCACAACCATAGCAATAGTTCATAGCACGGACCACTGCTGGGGGTTGTAGTTCCACAACCATAGCAATAGTTCATAGCACGGACCACCGCTGGGGGTTGTGCCATAACAGCTGGAGAGCCACAGGTTGGTGATCAATTCTTTTAGAGATTGACAACCCCATGTAGGCTCAGCTGTTGTGGAACTACAGTTCCCAGCATTCCACTATTAGTGTAACAGCTGCAGAGCCACCAGCTGGAGACCACGGTGACAGCTCCATGTAGACATCACCTAGGTCAGTGTTTCCCAACCAAGGTGCCTCCAGCTGTGGACAAACTACAACTCCCAGCATGCCCGGACAGCCTTTGGCTGTCCGGGCATGCTGGGAGTTGTAGTTTGGCCACAGCTGGAGGCACCCCGGTTGTGAAACACTGACCTAGGGAACAGACATAGCACTGCTGGGAGTAGTAGCTCCACAACCATAAGAATAGTTCATTGCACTGGTCATTGCTGGGAGTTGTAGTCCCACAATCACTGAACAGTTCATAGCACTTACCGAGAACACAGCATTCTGGAGGCCGAAGGGGATGGGGGTGAGCCGGGCCAGGGCTACCACCTTGAGCCCGCTGCCCCCCTCCACCACCCGGATGACAGCTCCCAGTCTCTGGCTGCTCTCGATCTTCGCCAGCACCCAGTGGGTGAGCAGTTTCTTGCAGAGCAGGTGGGCGATGAAGGTCCCGATGAGCACCCCGACTATGACCAGCCCGATCCCCAGCACCAGGCCGTACAGGTACCCGGCCGCCACGTTCAGGACGATGTACCCCCAGACACAGGGCAGGGACACCAGGATGAAGCCCACGATAAAGAGCAGCACCCCGACCACACTGTCCAGGCTCTCCACCCACACCAGCAGGTCCTTCAGGTAGTGCCGGGCCAGCGCCACCGAGGCGCAACACACCGCGCTCACCGCGCACAGCAGCACCAGGCTCCGGCACCAGCACGCGCCCCCCGGACAGCTCCACGGGTCCACCCCAGAGGCGCCCTCATGCGGCGGGGGAGAGCTGTGCATCAGCGGCCGCTCGTCTTCTCCCAAGTCGGAGCAAGGCAGCAGCGAGTCCTCCCGGCCGTGCATCCAGCGGCCCAGGGTCTGGCGCCCATGAGAGGCGAGGAACTGCAGAGCCGAGCCCGACATCCTGCCGCTCAGTGCCGCCCGGGGGTGACCATCGGCTGAGCCCGGCTCCCCGGTGCCCGGCTCCGGTACATAGCGCCGCGCACACACTGACAACAACACAGATGTCGCGGCTTCCACTGCTCTGCGACTGTGGCGACGTCACGACAAGCCCCGCCCACCGCCTCTCCTGATTGGCTGGTGGGCGGTGCAAGAAGGATAAATCTGTGTCTCAGCGCTGTGAGTAAACCAGAGATTTTGAAAGGCGGAGTCAGTGGCCACGCCCATTCGTATGCCCCGCCCATCATGTAGATACAGATGTGCACAGGCAAAGAGATGTGTTATAGTGATGGACGTGACGTCACGGCATAGACATGAGCGCAGCTTGCTCGGCGCATGCGTACAAACATTCCTGTTCTTTAAAAGTTAGCTGTTCTCTACGTCAGTGTTTTCCTCACAGTGTGTCTCCAGCTGTTGCAAAAACTACAACTCCCAGCATGCCCGGACAGCCGTTGGCTGTCCGGGCATGCTGGGAGTTGTAGTTTTGCAACAGCCGGAGGCACACTTTGGAAGACACTGTTCTAGGTGCTTCCAATAACATTCCAAATGTATTGAATAATAGGCAGAACTAGATGGACAGATGTCTTCTCTCAGCCATAAAGGCTATTTATGTCTTATAGTGAGATTCTCTTTGTTGCCCGTAGCAACCAATCACAACTCAGCTTTCACTTCTCATGTTACTTCGGTAAAATAAAAGCTGAGCTGTGATTGGTCAGTATCGGCAATAGGACAAGAGAAGCCTACTATAAGGGCCGGTTCAGACAGGCGGATTTGCTAGCGAACTTGCAACGTGTTTCCCATAGTGAGTCTGAATGGGTGAGGGCTATCCGTGGCAGATTTTCAGCAACGGAATATTTGCTCGAGAAAATACCCCGCAAATCCTGTTGACTTCACTGGGGTCTGTGGTGGATTTTCCGCAAGGGAAGTTACGCTGCTAAAAAGAGAGCACAATCCCCCCCCCCCTCACCCCATTTCAATCTCGAAGCGGGAAACACATTGCAAGTTGGCTAGCAAATCCACCCATGTGAACGAGCCCTAAGTGGGGTTTACACTACGGAAATTCTGCACAGAATTTCCATGAGGAAATTCCAAGTGGATTCCGGCTAAAGCAGCATCCTCCTGAATCGGAACTTAGGCTTTATCCCATTCCCGGGACGGGACTTCTATGGCGGATAACGCCGTAAAAGATTGAACATGTTCTGCTATCAAATTCCTCGTCAGAAGGTCAATGACTGACAATGGGAGGCCGCTGCAAACGGAATCCGTACAGAATTTCCTTGTGGAAATTTGGGGTGAATTTTCTGTAGTGTAAACAGGGCCTAAGACATCTTGATAAATCTCTCCTATGTATTTCTTAGTGGAAAATAAAGAGATATCTCTGTCTTTTCCACTAATTGTCTGCCAGCATTGTCCGGGCTTGATCTGTGAAGCGGCAACTGGTGGTCAAGGGGTGAGCTGGAAAAAACTTTGAACTGCTCTATGTATTTCTTAGATGAAAAAGATGCCCTTTAGTCGCAAGCACTTACCCTGAAGTGCAGGGAGGGTGTCACACATTGGGGGCACACAGTGGAAGCACCCTATTTACAGTGCCCTACTTATTGCCAGCTATCGCAGACTATAACGTGGAGTGTCCAAGTGCAGTATCCTGGTACAAATCCATTGAAGTATTTAGTCGGATAGTTGAAGTGTCATTGCATTGTGTCATTATTTCAGTTCTGAGAGTTCCATGCATAATGCTATAAAAACCTTACATATGCTTTGCTACTTTGCTGCCATTTGTGGTGTCCCAGCGCAAAACACATTTACTACCTAAACTCTGTTTGGGTGGTTGTTACTCCCCTAAGGTGCCTGTTACTGATCCTAATGATGAGTTTTTATGTGTTTTAAGGTAAAATATCTTAATTTGTGTTTTCCAGTTTATTGCTACTGCTCTGTAGGAGTTCATTGTTTTTCTCTGTAAGAACTAGTAAGTAGCCACAGCAACAGTCCTCAAAGCCAGCCAGCACTGCCACCACCTAGTCCACTGGGACAGAGAGGGGTCCAGCCTGTCAGTTTAGTCTGTTTTTTGCCAGAGGTGAAGAGAGATCCCTCATACCTCATGGCAGTAGGCCTCAATTGTTTTCCACCTGTTCCAGAGTAGCTGAACTTCTTACACCAAGGTGAAGTCAAGTCATCGTCTAAGGGCTCTTTCGTGACAATAGCATATGTCTGATGGGCCTTATAGCCTATTGGATAAGGGTGTGGGAATCCTCAGGGCCACATCCTTCCCCATGTCCTTCGGACGTGTGTCTGGTGTCCGACTGCCTGATGCTCTTCAGTAAGTGACGTCCAGGCTTACACCTGATAAAACATAAGTGAGGGAGAGAGACCTTTCCAGTTTTAACGGATTGCCACCGTGAAGACCTTGGCGGTATGCATGACAAAAGGAACTCCATCTGTTAAGAATCCAGCATGTGTCAGTCATTTCCTGTCATCTCCTGTCAAGTGTCAGCAGTCAGTGTAAAGTTTTGAGTCAAGTCAACCCAGATTGTCTCCACAACCACTACAAGTCCCATCAATTGCACCAGTGTAACCTTGTCTCCATAACCTGAACTATCAACTCTGATCCCGCAATTCATTCAGTAAACTTAAAGTGTACTGTCATATCCCACAAAAAGTACCTAATCCTGATCATGTACATATAATTTTGATGTGTCTAGCACCTATATTTCTTCTCAAATATCTTTTATCTGTTGCTCACTTGCTTTGTCATCCTGTGCTTTGGAGGGGGCGTGTCCTCGCTGTACATGACTCATTTTCCTCCATGAGTGCTGGGTCTCTTCATCCAATCACTGCAGGCTGCTCTGTAACCCCCTCCTCTCTGTTTTCATGCTGCAGGCTAATAGGTCAGAAGTGAGCACAGAGGAGTGCTAGTCCCACCCTCACTTACTGGACTTTGTCCCTGCCTGTGCTTAAGCCTGGTCAAATATGCTGCTGTAGACAGACAGGACTATGTTCTGGATGGTATGTGGTGTTTTTTTTATAACTCATGATTTCTATTAAAAATCAGATATATTTTCGCATGAACTATATTAGAAAGGTTAAAGGAAATCTGTCATCAGTGTCACGTGCACTAACCTGTCGTTACAGGCTTGTAGTGTGGGTGACACTGATGATACAAAAAAGAAAAATTGCTAGCACAACTACCTAATACGCAGGTGCACGCTGCTGTGGCAGATACAAAGTATATAAAAAAGAAGGTTGCAGCAGCACTCTTGGTCAAAAAATGCCATCTAGCCGTGCACCCCTCCCTGTTTCACAGCAGGTTTTCTAAATTGATAGTGGATCCAGCATGTCACCCAGTCAGAGGCCATATACCCAGCAGAGGTGAGTGGATTAAGCATGTTAGGGTCCCATCCAACAAGAGGCCACCTCCACGTGGTGGATAGGGGACATGTTTTGATCAAAAAGTGCACTAAGAGCCTACATTTTTTGGCCAAAAGTGCTGCTACAACCTTCTTTTTTGTATACTTTGTATTTGCCACAGCAGCGTGCACCCGTGTATTAGGTAGTTGTGCTGGTTATTTTTCTTATTTCTGTTTTTGCTTTGCAAGTTAGGGGGAGTGGCACCCTCTCTAGCCATGCTCCTCTCCCTGTTTCACAGGAGGTTTTTAACCCGATAACGACCATGGACGTCTATGCTCTTAGCTTAAAGGGGTAGTCCAGTGGTGAAAAACTTATCCCCTATCCTAAGGATAGGGGATAAGTTTGAGATCGCGGGGGGTCCGACCGCTGGGGCCCCCTGCGATCTCTCTGTACGGGGCCCCGGCTCTCCGCCGAGATAGCGGGTGTCGACCCCCGCACGAGGCGGCGGCCGACACGCCCCCTCAATACATCTCTACGGCAGAGCCGGAGATTGCCGAAGGCAGCGCTTCGGCTCTGCCATAGAGTTGTATTGAGGGGGCGTGTCGGCCGCCGCCTCGTGCGGAGGTCGACACGCCCCCTTCCCGCGGGCTGTCGGGGCTCCGTACAGGAGATCGCAGGGGGCCCCAGCGGTCGGACCCCCCGCGATCTGCAACTTATCCCCTATCCTTAGGATAGGGGATAAGTTGCTCACCACTGAATCACCACTGGACTACTCCTTTAATGGTATGGACCTACAGAATAAAGATAAAGTGTCATTTTTACCGAAAAATGTACGGCGTAGAAACGAAAGCCCCCAAAATGTAAAAAATTGTGTTTTTTCTTCAGTTTTGTCGCACAATTACTTATTTATTTCCGTTTCGCCTTAGATTTTTCGGTAAAATGACTGATGTCATTACAAAGTAGAATGGGTGGTGCAAAAAATAAGCCCTCACATGGATTTTTAGGTGCAAAATTGAAAGGGTTATGATTTTTAAAAGGTAAGGAGGAAAAAAAGTGCAAAAACAGAAAAATGCTTGGTCCTTAAGGGGATAAATTGATAGTGGATCCTGCATGTCACCCAGTCAGAGGCCATATGCCCAGCACAGGTGAGTGGATTAAGCATGTTAAGGTCCCATCCGACAAGAGGCCATCTCCGTGTGGTGGATGGGGAAAAGTTTTGATCAAAAATTGACACTGATGATAACCATCGGCGCTTGGATACTGATGACTCCATCAACTGGAGTTGTGGTAAGTGAATTTTGTCTGCAGGACTACTACCACCAACATTACCTCACACACCTGTTTAAACCATATTCCTGTCGTCGCAAACTGAACACCAGCCAGCCGAGAATCCTTAACCCAGTAGTCTGCAAGTACATTATTCCCTGTATACCACACATCTAAAGGTAGAATCTGTTACATGCTATTTAGAAAGTCCCCATTGGTTTCAATTACCCTATTTACTGTGATTTTATCTCCAAAACACAAAGGCAACTTGTTACGTCAAATAAGAAAAAGTACTGCGCAGTGCAACGATTATTATACACCAAACAAAAAACTAAAGTGAACAAGAAAATACAAGTAAAATAAAGAAACAACCACAATATCTGCCGTGTCTAGAGCCTTACCAAGGGAGGTGCATGTACCCCAGTGGACATTTTGCTGGTACTTAGCTTCATTTTATATACATTTCCTTTTCGATTAGTGCTGTTGCTGTTTTTTACTGGAAAATAAAAACAGGAGAAGCCCTATTTAAATGTTACTTCCACATTTCTGAATGCAATTTTAACACAATTTGACACAGAGCAAATTTCTTACTAAATATATATATATATATATATATATATATATATATATATATATATACCGTATATATGCGGTTTTTATGTAAAATAAAAATATACATATGTAAAGTGAAAAAAATAATTAATAAAATAATATTTGCACGTTGAAAAATAAAAACAACATACAAACTGAAAAAAAATAATTAAAAAAATAAATACAATATATATATATATATATATATATATATATATATATATACCGGTATATATAATTTATTTTTTTCACTTTACATATGTATATTTTCATTTTACATGTTGTGCCCTCCATTAGATAATAGGAGACATTTGGAGGGCATTTTAACATCACTCTATGTTATATATATAACTATTATTATTATTTTTTTTTTTTTTACTTCTTCCCATTTTTACTGGGGCTAAGGCTAAGTTTCTACTTTTTTTTATTGTGTGTGTGTGTTTCCCCCCCCAAAAAAATGCCAAAACGTCTCCCATGGCGTATTTTTTATTGAAAAAAGCTGCGGCCAGTTGTTAGTTAATCAATGAGAAATTGCAAAATTCTTTTTTTCAGTTTTTATCCTTTTGGCGTTTTTTCACTCTTTTTTTGGCATTTTTCAGCTCCTTGGCAGTTTTGCAAAGTCGCAGCATGTTGAGCCTATGGCCTTCTTTTCCCTTAAATCATAGCGTTTTTCTCCCATAGAAGTCTATGGGAGTAAAAAAAACGCCAAGGAAAACGACATGTGGGTTTTAACTTTGGCGTTTTTGCAGGCAGTTTTTTTTCTTTTTTGGACTTTAGCGATCCAAAAAAGTGATGGAGATACCTTTTTTAATAACATTTCGTAGGGTACCATTAAAAAATAAAAAGGATACAGTAGTGATGGAAAAAATTGTGTCTAATGAAATGTATCTTTTTTAATAACGACATTTTTATAATTTTTTTAAAACAGGAATCAATTTATGTGGGCAGGCAGAGAACTACAAATTTAGCCGACAATAATAAAAATGTAGTGTGTGTGTGTTTTTCCCTTTTTATTTATTTTTATTTTTTAGGTAGTACTACTACTCCCAGCATGGAACACACTGTTCCATGATGGGAGTAGTAGTACCTGTACTTCTGACACCTGTTGCGATCCTCCTGTATAAAGTATAGATGTGGCCGGCAACTCTTCTATGGTCCCCTGCACTGCCATATATATACACCTATTCATATTTCCTGCAGAGAGCTGTGATTGGCCAGATGGTTCCAGCCAATCACAACTCTCTGTGGGAAATATGAATAGGTGTATATATACGTCAGTGCAGGGGACCATAGAAGAGTGGCCGGCCGCATCTACACATTATACAGGAGGATCGCAACGGGTGTCAGGAGTGACATCCGCTGTGATCTGTCCTTACTGCAGGTACTACTGCTCCTAACATGGAGCACACTCTGCTCCATGCTGGAAGCAGTAGTACTTGCAGTTAAGGACAGATCACTCCTGACACCCGCTGCGATCGTCCTTCATCCCTGAGATGCGGAGCAGCTTTCTCCTGCGCTCGCATCTCTGCTCTGCTATTAGTACAGGAACTACTACTCCCATCATGGAACAGTGTGTTCCATGCTGGGAGTAGTAGGACTACCTGAAAAACACATACACACTACATTTTTATTATTGTCGGCTACATTTTTAGTGCCCTGCCCTCCCACATAAATTGATCCCTGCTTAAAAATTTATAAAAAATTTGATATAAAAAAATATAAATTTCGTTAAATAAATTCTTTCCATTACTACTGCATCCTTTTTTTTTTCTTCCTTTTTTTTGGGTACCCAACAAATTTAGAAAAAACGTCAAAGGGTACAAAAATGCAATTTTCACTCAAAGGCAAAAAACTTCAGAAAAAACGCAAGAAAAAAAATGCCAAACACAGGAAAATGCTGTGTGTTTTTTCTGGCATTTTTTTGGGCCACAAAAAAAAATATCAAAATAAAAACAAGTAGAAACTAGTTAGAGGGGGGGATACAGCCTGATCTGGAACCCAGCAGCTCCTGCAGCTACCCAACATCCAGACGATCCCATGATTGCTAGGATATGAAGAGGGAAGCCTTATAGAAACCTTTACAGCAACTGGGAAAGTAGGGATCGTAATAAACCATCTCTTCCTCCTCTCTGAGGAGTTCAGCTGTTACACTTTCCTGTTACTGCACAATTTATTTGTCACTTGACACTTCGCAAGGACATTCAGGAACGTCCTTGCAGAGTCACTTGTGGACTAAATGTTTTTGGCTTCTCAGTAGTCTGAAAGTGGTTAAAGGAGAGAAATTTCATAACATAACCAAACATCCGCTTCTCCCTCTCATCTCCAGTGCCACCACTCCAGTCCTCCCCACAGGTCTGTGTTTACATGACTGTGACAATGACATGCCGTATACTCATGTTACCACTGCAGCCAATCACTGGCCTCAGCCTTATACCCGCCGAGGGCACATATTAGCTGCAGCAGTCATGTGGGTATACAGGCATATAACCACAGCAGCTGCTGGAGTGGCTGTGGACCTATAATCTAAGTAATAGAAAGTTTGTTATGTAATTCCTCTCTTTTAGGCTGGGCTGACACAAAGCAGTTTTGTTGGAAAACTCAAACTACAGTTTTTTAACCAAAGCCAGAAGTTGATCCAGCAGGTAGTAGACCCCATTAAACTGGTGTCACATGGAGCAGTTTATGAACCAAAGCCAGATGTGTATTTAAAAGGAATGGGAAATGTAGAGAAAGGACTTTTTCTTCCTGCTGAATCCACTTCTGGCTTTGGCTCAAAAATTGAAGTGGCAATATAACTATGGCACCTGACCAGGCTTTGCATGTTGCACTCTGTGCAGTTAGGAATTACAGGCCCGGGCCAATCAGCGGCTAAGGCTGGGTATTTAGATTCCTCCTCAGCCTTCTAACTTTGCTTTTGATTTGCTTTATTTTTGTATGTTTCAGTTCTGACTTGTTAGTTTGAGTTTGCCATGGCTTTGCAGTTATGACCCGTTTATCTATTTTGTAACCTTGTCCTGTCTGTCTTGTGATCTGTCTGTACTTATGGTCTGTTTTATCCAGTCTAGTTTGTGTCTATACCTCTATCCTGATTTGTATTGTGACCTGTTTGTGTTTTGTACTTCACCTCATTATAGGTCCTGATGGATTGCTTCTCTTGCTTTGCCTCTAGCCTGGTGAGTTTTTTTTTTTCATATCAACTGGCTCCAGAAAGTTAAACAGATTTGTAAATTGCTTCTAATAAAAAATCTTAATCCTACGAGTACTTATCAGCTGTTTGATCATGAACACTATATTTTTCATCTGTATAGTGTCCTGACTTCAGTTACCTGTTCACTCACCTTGGTTCTTGGTAAACCTGACAGTATATCTTCCTGCCATATTGCTATAGTTCTGAACCTGTTAGCCAGTACTCTATATACCTGCCGATATATCTTCCTGATACCTGTTTGTTACGACTTTGCAGACCTGCCATTATATATAACCTTGATTCACAGTTTGTTTGTTCTTGGCTGTTTACCCTTCGTGTCCTGACTTGTTTCCCTTACCTCCATACAGGTCTGTTTATTGTTTTGACTTGTGATGCTCCTGCAACCTATATAGGGCAGGGACTGCTGTCCAGTGGGGGATCCACTGTCTAGGGTGTATACACAAGTAGGCAAGGAAAGTGGCTGTGGATGAACCGCACAGCCAAACATTCCTCCCATCTATATCTAGAAATAGGTGGGGGTCTCAGCAACAAATCGATCAAACCTTTTGACATCCTTGTGTAACATCTCAAAAGTATTTTTAAGTAAAGTAATAATTTTTGAATACTGTCTAAAAATGTATAGAACAGGTCATATTTTCAGGATTTCCTTATTTTTTCACAGGTGAGATAACTGTGGTGATGCCTGATTCACTGACCATAATTATCACCTGTGAAAGACTAAGAAAATCCAAAAAATATGACCTGTTGGGTGGTCTTGAGGAACACATTTATAGACCATTGATAGCCCTGCTTCAGTGTTTAGCTTGGAAATGTCCAATAGAGTTTATCCTTTTATATGGAGGAAGGAGTGTGTGCAGTGAAGCTTTGTCTCATCAGAGATGGAAACTGTGACCTGGAAACCTTGAACAATTAACCCCTTAAGGACACAGGACGTCCGGGGACGTCCCCACACCCTGGGCTTTAACCCCTTAAGGACCGGGGGTTTTTCCGTTTTTGCATTTTCGTTTTTTGCTCCTTGCCTTTAACAAATCATAACTCTTTCAATTTTGCACCTAAATATCCATATGATGGCTTATTTTTTGCGCCACCAATTCTACTGTGTAATGACGTCAGTCATTTTGCCCAAAAATCGACGGTGAAACGGAAAAAAAATCATTGTGCGACAAAATTGAAAAAAAAACGCCATTTTGTAACTTTTGGGGGCTTCCGTTTCTACGTAGTACATTTTTCGGTAAAAATGACACCTTACCTTTATTCTGTAGGTCCATATGATTAAAATGATACCCTACTTATATAGGTTTGATTTTGTCGGACTTCTGGAAAAAATCATAACTACATGCAGGAAAATTAATACGTTTAAAATTGTCATCTTCTGACCCCTATAACTTTTTTATTTTTCCGTGTATGGGGCGGTATGAGCGCTCATTTTTTGCGCCGTGATCTGAAGTTTTTAACGGTACCATTTCTGCATTGATAGGACTTATTGATAGGACTTATTATTCATTTTTAAATGATATAAAAAGTGACCAAAAATGCACTATTTTGGACTTTGGAATTTTTTTGCGCGCACGCCATTGACCGAGCGGTTTAATTAATGATATATTTTTATAATTCGGACATTTCCGCACGCGGTGATACCATATATGTTTATTTTTATTTTTATTTACACTGTGTTTTTTTTTTTATTGGAAAAGGGGGGTGATTCAAACTTTTAATAGGGGAGGAGTTAAATGATCTTTATTCACTTTTTTTTTCACTTTTTTTTTGCAGTGTTATAGCTCCCATAGGGACCTATAACACTGCACACACTGATCTTCATCATTGATCACTGGTTTCTCATAAGAAACCAGTGATCAACGATTCTGCCGCATGACTGCTCAGGCCTGGATCTCAGGCACTGAGCAGTCATTCGGCAATCGGACAGCGAGGAGGCAGGTAGGGGCCCTCCCGCTGTCCTGTCAGCTGTTCGGGATGCCGCGATTAGCCGCGGCTATCCCGAACAGCCCGACTGAGCTAGCCGGCAACTTTCACTTTCACTTTTAGCCGCGTGGCTCAGCTCTGAGCGTGCGGCTAAAGGGTTAATAGCGCGCGGCGCCGCGATCGGCGCTGCACGCTATTAGAAGCGGGTCCCGGCTTCACTATGGCGCCTGGCCCGCCGTGATATGACGCGGGGTTGCTGTGTAACCCCGCGTTATATCAGGAGAGCAGGACCAAGGGCGTACCTGTACGCCCTTGGTCCTTAAGGGGTTAAGGACCAAGGACATCCCCGGACGTCCTGGTATTTTTCCGATCTCTGCCGCGCACCCGGCGGAGATCGGAAGCGGATCCCTGCTGAAATCCTTCAGCAGGGATCCAGGGCAAACGCCGAGGGGGGCCATGTCAGCGATTTGCGGCGAAACCGGGCTGATCGGCTCTCTGGGACCCGACCGCCCGGTATATTAGCATGATCGCTGGCTGTCACAAGCAGCCAGGACCATGCTGGAGGCTAGGAGCGAGGTGGCAAGCCTGCCACCTCCTCCTATCCCCTGCAATCCATCGGTTAGAACTAGCCGAACAATCGCAGGGGGGGGGGGGCAGTTACTTCCTCCCGCTCTCCCCGGCCCCTGGAAGCCCGGAGAGTGCTGGAGGAAGACCGGAGGACGTGGCGGGGTACCGGGGTGTGCTGGGGCCTGGCCCAGGTACTTACCTCGTCTCTGAAGACCCCGATCCCGGTGATGAAGGCGGCGGTGACAGGTGAGTTCCTCTTCAGCCGCGGTCGGGCCCTTAACAGCAATGCACGTCGCCGTAAAGCGACATGCATTGCTGTAATGGGACCCTGTATACTACAACTCCCAGCATGCCCAGACAGCCCTTGGCGTCTGAGCATGCTGGGAGTTGCAGTTTTGCAACATCTGGAGGTCCACAGTTTTGGGACCACTGTGCCCTTCCAGATGTTGCAAAACTACAACTCCCAGCTTGCCAAGACTGTCCAGGCATGCTGGGAGTTGTAGTTCTGTAACATCTGGCCCTTCAGGACTACAGTCTGGACACCACTACACAGTGGTCCGCAAACTGTTCTCCTCCAGCTGTTGCATAACTACTACTCCCAATATGTCCTTCGGCTGTCTGGGCATGCTGGAAGTTGTAGTTATGTAACAGCTGGAGGTTTGCCTCCCCCCCCCGCCCCCCTTGAATGTACAGGGTACATTCACATGGGCAGGGGTTACAGTTATAGCATCCTGCTGCAAGTTTGAGTTGCAGCAAATTTTGCGCGGCAGCTCAAACTCCAACGGGAAACTCGCTGTGATCCCCCGTCCGTGTGACTGTACCCTAAAAACACTACACTACACTAACATAAAATAAAAAGTAAAAAACACTACATATACACATACCCCTACACAGCCCCCCTCCCCTCCCCAAAAATGAAAAACGTCTGGTACGCCACTGTTTCCAAAACGGAGCCTCCAGATGTTGCAAAACAACAACTCCCAGTATTGTCGGAAAGCTGTTGACTGTCCAGGCATGCTGGGAGTTTTGCAACAGCTGGAGGCACCCTGTTTGGGAATCACTGGCGTAGAATACCCCTATGTCCACCCCTATGCAAATCCCTAATTTGGGCCTCAAATGCACGTGGCGCTCTCTCTTTGGAGGCCTGTCGTATTTCAAGGCAACAGTTTAGAGCCACATATGGGGTATCGCCGTACTCAGAAGAGATGGGGTTACAAATTTTGGGGGGGTCTTTTCTGCTATTAACCCTTGCAAAATGTGAAATTTGGGGGGGAAACACATTTTAGTGAAAACTATTTTTTTTTTTTACATATGCAAAAGTCGTGAAACCCCTGTGGGGTATTAAGACTCACTTAATTCCTTGTTACGTTCTTCAATGGGTCTAGTTTCCAAAATGGTATGCCATGTGTTTTTTTTGCTGTCCTGGCACCATAGGGGCTTCCTAAATTTGACATGCCCCCCCAAGCAAAATTTGCTCTCAAAAAAACAAATATTACTCCTTCTCTTCTGAGCATTGTAGTTCGCCCGTAGTGCACTTCAGGTCAACTTATGTGGTACCTCCATACTCAGAAGAGATGGGGTTACACATTTTGGGGGGTCTTTTCTGCTATTAACCCTTGCAAAAATGTGAAATTTGGGGGCAAACACACATTTTAGTGAATTTTTTTTTTTTTTTTTTACATATGCAAAACCCCTGTGGGGTATTAAGGCTCACTTAATTCCTTGTTACGTTCCTCAAGGGGTCTAGTTTCCAAAATGGTATGCCATTTGTTTTTTGCTGTTCTGGCACCATAGGGGCTTCCTAAATGCAACATGCCCCCCAAAAACCATTTCACAAAAACGTACTCTCCAAAATCCCCTTGTCGCTCCTTCCCTTCTGAGCCCTCTACTGTGCCCGCCGAACACTTTACATAGACATATGAGATATGTGCTTACTTGAGAGAAATTGTGCTACAAATATAAGTATAAATGTTCTCCTTTTACCCCTTGTAAAAATTAGAAATTGGGTCTACAAGAACATGCGAGTGTAAAAAATGAAGATTGTGAATTTTCTCCTTCACTTTGCTGCTATTCCTGTGAAACACCTAAAGGGTTAAAACGCTGACTGAATGTCATTTTGAATACTTTGGGGGGTGCAGTTTTTATAATGGGGTCATTTGTGGGATATTTCTAATATGAAGACCCTTCAAATACACTTCAAACCTGAACTGGTCCCTGAAAAAAAGCGAGTTTCAAAATTTTGTGAAAAATTGGAAAATTGCTGCTGAACTTTGAAGCCCTCTGGTGTCTTCCAAAAGTAAAAATTCGTCAATTTTATGATGTAATCATAAAGTAGACATATTGTATATGTGAATTAAAAAAAATATTTTGGAATATCCATTTTCCTTACAAGCAGAGAGCTTCAAAGTTAGAAAAATGTCATCAAATTTTGGGAGTTTTCACCAAGAAAGGATGCAAGTTACCACAAAATTTTACCACTATGTTAGGCTAGGTTTCCACTTGTTTTTTTTTTTCTGGCAGTTTTTGGATATCTTCCACTGCAGTTTTTGAGCCAAAGTCAGAAGTGGATCCATAAGGGAGGAGAAGTATAAGTCCTTCCTTTATATGTCCTATTCCTTTTGAATACACTTCTGGTTTTGGCTCAAAAACTGCAGTGGCAGTTTTCCAAAAACTGCCAGAAAAAAAAACAAGTGGAAACCTAGCCTTAAAGTAGAATATGTCACGAAAAAACAATCTCGGAATCAGAATGATAAGTAAAAGCATCCCAGAGTTATTAATGCTTAAAGTGATAGTGGTCAGATGTGCAAAAAATGCTCTAGTCCTAAGGTGTAAAATGGCCTGGTCCTTAAGGTCCTAAATTTTTTTGTTTCATATCAACTGGCTCCAGAAAGTTAAACATATTTGTAAATGACTTCTATTAAAAAATCTTAATCCTGCCAGTACTTATCAGCTGCTAAAGTTGAGTTGTTCTTTTCTATCTGGCAACAATGCTCTCTGCTGACACCTCTGTCTGTCTCAGGAACTGTCCAGAGCAGGAGAGGATTGCTATGGGGATTTGCTTGTACTCTAGACAGTTCCTGAGGTAGACAGTGGTGTCAGCTGAAAGCACTGTGGTCAGACAAAAAAAGAACAACTCAACTTCAGCAGCTGATAAGTACTGGAAGGATTAATATTGTTTAATAGAAGTAATTTACAAATCTCACAAGAAAGACAGAGCAATTCGGCACAGCTTACTTCTGATCCTCTGGACTATATAGCACAATAGCGGGTATAGCAGTGAGGTGTATGTGGTGCTCAGACTGATGAATAGATAAATCCAAACAATTCATGTAGAAGAAGAATGAAGCAGTCGGCAACTCACCAATCCTCGGTTCAGCAAAGTTCTTTATTGCACATACTCACAATCTGGGTTGCCCAGGGAGAAGACAAAAAGATGGCATAAGCGGGGGGGGGGGGGGGGGTGAGTTGCCGACTGCTTCATTCTTCTTCTACATGAATAATTTACAAATCTGTTTAACTTTCTGGAGCCAGTTGATATGGAAAAAAAAATGTTTTACTGGAATACCCCTTTAAGAAATTCTAACAATACTTCTGAATTCAGAATAATATTATTAGTAATAAAAAAAAACAACAAATAAAAACTACCAGTAAGTCTTTCTGCCACCGCTGACTATGTCTAAAAAATTTGCATCACTACAGTCGATAATTATTACTTATACTAGAAAAGCAATCATTGATGTTGAATCTTCCTCCAGGCCTTGTTATGTTGGAGTTCAGAACCGCATCACCTCCACATAAAAACACATGTAAACTGCTCTAAGGCTGGGTCTCCACTGAGTTTTTTGCAGTGTTTTTTTTTGTCCAAAAAAACGCCAGAAAAAACTCCAGAAAAACTGCCCTGCGTTCTTGGCTTTTTTTCTGGCGTTTTTTCTTGCGTTTGAGGCTTTATGTGGAAATAGCTTTTTTTTGCACTTTGGTGTTTTTTGGTACCCTTTGTTGGGTACCAAAAAAAAGGTTGCTGTAGGGATGTAAAAAAAAAAAGTATGTTTTTAATAATGTGTTTAATAAAGTGTATTTGTGTTTTTTTTTACTTTTTAACCTTTATTTTAATTTTTTTTAGGTAGTACTACTACTCCTATCATGGAACACACTGTTCCATTATAGGAGTAGTAGTACTTTGACTCACTGTCAGATCACCCGGCTGTCACATTTGTCAGCCACGGCGATTTTCCTGTGTACTGTATAGGCTGGCCGCTCTCCTCTGGTCCCCTGTACTGCCGTATATTTACTAATATTCATATTTCCCGCTGAGATGTGATTGGCCAGAGGGTTCTAGCCAATCACAAATGTCTGGGAAATATGAATATTAGGACATATACGGCAGGGACCTTAGAAGAGCGTCCGGCCGGATCTATACTTTAAACAGGATGATTGCAGCGGATGTCTAGAGTGACATCAGCTGTGATCATTTTTATTACTACTCCCAACATGGAGCACACTGTGCTCCATGATGGGATCTGTAGTACTTTTACAGATCGCAACAGGTGTCAGAGGTGATGCTTGTTGCGATCTATTAACCCCTTAAGGACCAGGTTTTTTTCCGTTTTTGCATTTTCATTTTTTGCTCCTTGCCTTTAAAAAATCATAACTCTTTCAATTTTGCCCCTAAAACTCCATATGATTGCTTATTTTTTGCACCACCAATTCTACTTTGTAATGACATCAGTCATTTTGCCCAAAAATCTACAGTGAAATGGAAAAGAAATCATTGTGCGACAAAATTGGAAAAAAAACGCTGTTTTGTAACTTTTGGGGGCTTCCATTTCTACGTTGTACATTTTTCGGTAAAAATGACACCTTATCTTTATTCTGTAGGTCTATACGATTAAAATGATACCCTACTTGTATCGGTTTGATTTTGTCATACTTCTGGAAAAAATCATAACTACATGCAGGAAAATTAATATGTTTAAAATTGTCATCTTCTGACCCCTATTATTTTTCCGTGTACGGGGCGGTATGAAGGCTCATTTTTTGCGCCGTGATCTTAAGTTTTTAACGGTACCATTTTTGCATTGATAGGACTTATTGATCGTTTTTAAATGATATAAAAAGTGACCAAAAATGCACTATTTCGGGCTTTGGAATTTTTTTGCGCGTACGCCATTGACCGAGCGGTTTAATTAACGATATATTTTCATAATTCGGACATTTCCGCACGCGGTGATACCATATATGTTTATTTTTATTTTTATTTACACTGTGTTTTTTTTTTATGGGAAAAGGGGGGTGATTCAAACTTTTAATAGGGGAGGGGTTAAACGATCTTTATTCACTTTTTTTTTACTTTTTTTGCAGTGTTATAGGTCCCATAGGGACCTATAACACTGCACACACTGATCTTTTACATTGATCACTGGTTTCTCATAGGAAACCAGTGATCGATGATTCTGCTGCTTGACTGCTCATGCCTGGATCTCAGGCACTGAGCAGTCATTCGGCGATTGAACAGCGAGGAGGCAGGTAGGGGCCCTCCCGCTGTCCTGTAAGCTGTTCGGGATGCTGCGATTTTGCTGCAGCTATCCCGAACAGCCCACTGAGTTAACTGGCAGTTTTTACTTTCACTTTTAGCCGCGTGGCTCAGCACTGAGCGCGCGGCTAAAGGGTTAATAGCGCGCGGCGCTGCGCGCTATTAGCGGCAGGTCCCGGCTTCACTATGACGCCGGGCCCGCCGTGATATGATGCGGGGTTACCGTGTAACCCCGCGTTATATCACGGGAGCAGGCCCAAGGACGTACCTGTTCGTCCTTGGTCCTTAATTAATGCAGGTACTACAGCTCCCATCATGGAGCAGTGTGTGCTCCATGTTGGGGGTAGTAGTAGAAATGATCACAGCTGATGTCACTCTAGACATCCTGTTTAAAGTATAGATCCGGCCGGCCACTCTTCTAAGGTCCCTGCCGTATATGTCCTAATATTCATATTTCCTCTGGCCAATCACATCTCAGCGGGAAATATGAATATTAGTAAATATACGGCAGTACAGGGGACCAGAGGAGAGCGGCCAGCCTATACAGTATACTGGAGGATCGCCGCGGCTGACAAATGTGACAGCCGGGGCAATCTGACAGTGAGTCAAAGTACTACTACTCCTATCATGGAACAGTGTGGTCCATGCTGGGAGTAGTAGTACTACCTAAAAATGAATAAAAAAGTTAAAGACACTCACATACACTATATTTTTATAATTGTCGGATACATTTTAGTGCCCTGCCCACCCACATAAATTGCTTACTGTTTCAAAATTAAATAAAATTTCTTTTTAAAAAAAAATATACATTTCGTTAGATACAATTTTTTCTAACACTAATGTATATTTTTTGTAATTTTTTTTATGTTACCCTATGAAATTTAAATAAAAAAGGTATCTCCCTCACTTTTTTGGATCGCTAAAGTCCAAAAACGATTAAAAACCGCCTGCAAAAACGCCAAAGTTAAAACCCACATAGCGTTTTTCTTTGCGTTTTTTTCACTCCCATAGACTAAAACGCAACGTTTTTGCGAAAAAAACGCCAGCCCCTCAGCGAGCAGACGTTTTTGAAATCCAGCGTTTTTGACCAAAATCACAAAAAAACGCCAAAAGGATTAAAAAAATGCCAAACTCAAAAACACCAAGTGGATAAGGGTTTCTGCAGTTTCCTATAGACTTACAGCTAACATCTGGCCGCAGCGTTTTTTCGCAAAAAAAAACGCCATGCGGCAAATGGGGCGTTTTTAACAGCGTTTTTGCGAAAAATTACTCAGTGGAGACCCGGCCTAAATCTCATTACTGAATTTTTCCGGTAGGAGATCCACAAAGCAATTGAATAGAAATGAACCAAGAATTGGTCAAAATAACTAATTAAAGTGTTCCTGTCATTAGCAAAAACTTTTTGAATAATGTAGATAATACCATTATATGTATAATTGTAATATACATTGGTTTAAAAATGTGTGTATTTTTGGGTTAACAAAAAATGCTGTTACGCCCTTACTCTTTGTTCACATGTACAGTATCTGCTGCATATGTTTGCTGCATATTTTCAACAGCTGATTTTGCTGTCAATTGAAGTTAATGGGTAGCAAAATGAAATGCACAAAATATGCAGCACTATTAGGCTAGGTTTCACTTGGTTTTTTTTCCTGCATTTTTTTTTCACAGAAAAAAACACCAGAAAAAACGTCAGTGCAATTTCCTGAGTCTGACGTTTTTTCTGGCGTCTTGCATTTGAGTAGAAATTGCATATTTGGCTCCTTTGGCGTTTTTTTCAAAATTAGTTGGGTACCAAAAAAAAAAAAAAAAAAAGGATACAGTAGGGATGGGAAAATGATGGGAGTAGTAGTACCTGTACTAATAGACATATCGCCCTATGTGATCGTCCATAATATAGCAGAGATGTGGAGCGGCTCTATACAGCGCTCACATCTCTGCTCTGTACTCCGGCCGGCCATTAATGTGAATAGAACATCATTCATATTTTCCGCCCAGAGTGGGGATTGACCGCATGTTTGCAGCCAATCACAGCTCTCAGGGGGAAATATGAATCAGTGATGTTCTATTCATATCACTGGCCAGCGGAGTACAGATCAGAGATGCGCAGTGCAGGAGAAAGCCGCTCCGCATCTCTGCAATAGATAGGACGATCGCATTGAGTGTCAGGAGTGACACCCGCTGTGATTTGTCCTTAACTGCAGGTACTACTACTACCAACATGGAGCACACTCTGCTCCATGCTGGAAGCTGTAGTACCTGCATTAATAGACAGATCGCAGTGAGTATAACTTCTGACACCAGTTGCGATCTGTCTATTAATTCAGGTACTACAGCTCCCAGCATGGAGCAGAGTGTGCTCCATGTTGGGAGTAGTAGTACCTGCAGTTAACCTGCAGTTAAGGAAAGATCACAGCGGATGTCACTCCTGACACCACCTGTATAATGTATAGATGCTCTTCTATGGTCCCCTGGAACCATCTGTACAATAACAGCTCTCTGCAGGAAATATGAATAGGTGTGTATACACGGCAATGCAGGGGACCATAGAAGAGCGGCCGATCACATCTATACATTATACAGAAGGATTGCAACGGACCCAGGGCGATCTGTCAATTAGAATGTGGAAGGAAAGAAGGAGGCCCTTAGGTCCGGCGCTGCTCGGTCCGCAAAGGTTCAGTGGAAGACGTAGTAGAGGTTAAAAGTAGTTTATTTAAAATTAATAAATAAAACTAATTTCCAAATGCATGCAAGCAGATTGCTTGCATGCATTTGGAAATTAGTTTTATTTATTAATTTTTATTAATTTTTTATTAGTTTTATTTATTAATTAACCTCTACTACGTCTTCCACTGAACCTTTGTGGACCGAGCAGCGCTGGACCTAAGGGCCTCCTTCTTTCCTTCCACATTCCAGTATTATACGGGTTCCTGCATAGGATACCAGTCCAGGCACCTCGGCTGCAGCACGGATATCATCAGTACCCCTTAAAACGGGGAGACACGCCTAACCCTCAAGAGGGTCACCAGGTGAGAATACACCCTGTCGGGGTTTCCATCTGGGGTCATCTGTTTTACGGTATCACACGAGGCGCTGTCCTCTCTCCACTTTTTTTCCTCATTTCCTCTTTTGATCTGTCAATTAGTACAGGTACTACTACTCCCATCATGGAACAGTGTGTTCCATGCTGGGAGTAGTAGTACTACTACCTAAAAAAATAAAGAATGAAAAGGAAAAAAACACACACACACTACATTTTTATTATTGTCGGCTTTATTTTTAGTGCCCTGCCCGCCCACATAAATTGATCCCTGTTTAAAAAATTATAAAAAGTTTGTTATAAAAAAGATAAACTTAGTTAAATATAATTTTTTCTATCACTAACCGTATCTTTTTTATAATTTTTTTTTGTTAATGGTACCCTACGAAATTTTATTAAAAAAGGTATCTCCATCACTTTTTTGGATCGCTAAAGTCCAAAAAAGAATAAAAACCGCCTGCAAAAACGCCAAAGTTAAAACCCACATGGCATTTTTCTTGGCATTTTTTTACTCTCATAGACTTCTATGGGAGAAAAACACCATGATTTCAGGGAAAAACACCATAGGCTCAACATGCTGAGATTTTGTAAAACCGCCAAGGAGCTGAAAAAGAGTGAAAAACCGCCAAAAGGATTTAAAAAAAAACGCCAAACTTAAAAACGCAAAGTGGAAAAAGAATTTTGCGTTTTTTCATTGATTTACAGCTAACATCTGGCCGCAGAGTTTTTTGGCCAGAAAAACGCCATGAGGCAGAATTGGCGTTTTCCCCCAAAAAAACAAGTGGACTTCCAGCCTCATGCAGCTGATCCTGTACATGTGAATGTACCCCAAAGGGGTATTTTGTCATGACTCCTATGATATTAAGAATGAAGAAGTTATGTTGCTTGGTAAATGCTTTATATTCATATTTTTCTGCTTAGTTTCCAGCCATTTGTTGAACAGGAAGCTCACAGAATCTTATACAATGAAATGGGATGGTGCTGCAGTTCTTTGTATAGGAATTGTCTAAGAGCACTGTTGGGTATTGAAACTTTAGGGGGGGGGGGTAGGCACTTTAAAGGCTAAAACTAAGAGCCATATCCACCCACTTAAAGGGGTACTCCGGCACTAAGACATCTTATCCCCTATCCAAAGGATAGGGAATAAGATGCCTGATGCTGGGGACCCCCGTGATGGGGACCCCCGTGATCTTGCACGCAGCAGCCCATTATAATCAGTCCCTGGAGCATGTTCGCTCCGGGTCTGATTACTGGCAATCACGGGGGCCGTAGCATTGTGATGTCACGGCCCCGCCCCCGTCTGACATCACGTTCCGCCCCCTCAATGCAAGCCCCCAGCTGTCATGCCCCCTCCCATAAGATGTCTTAGCGCCAGAGTACCCCTTTAACTACAGAGTACTGCACAGTGCACACTACCTTGTCCTAGGCAGCAGGACCCCAATGATTATGTTGACACAGGAGATTGCACACTTTGAGCTGAAGTTATCCATACCTTGCATCATTTAAAGGGAAAATGTGCTTACCAAAGCTGATTCCAGTTGTATGGGACACAATGGGCTCTCATCTACTTAACTTTTAGCTTGGAAGTATTGAGAATGTACATATAGACCGCTACGGGCCTCCCGAGCTTGGTGGGCACTAGCACTTGCCCAGGTTCGCCTGGTGCTAACATAGGTCTTTTTCTTAGCACAGCAACTTTGTGTTTGTAGAGAAAACTTCCAGAGGTTTGTGGTGCAGTAATGGTCTACAGGTCTAAAACTTGAAACACTACGAGCACCCCATTTTGGATGTTTTTTCCTTCCAGAAAAGAAGGGATGAGACAAAAACTGGGAATTTGGACCTTTTCCAGATAAATGAAAAAGCACTGTGATTTGGTTTCTACTTGTCTTTAATGCATTAATAATATAGTTGTGCAATTCTGTAATGAAATATATCACATTAAAATCCTCTTTTAGGTGATGATGTATTCAAGTTGTATTGATCCTGACACCTTGGCTCATGTCAGCTGGTTTATGATGCAATGGACATGTCGGCGGGCCTCCTCTAATTTATTCATGTTAACATATATAATCTTCTAGGTTAAATATTTAAGTCCATCATTTCTTTGTTGAATTGCAATTTCATTGTAGGGTTTCTTGTTGGCCAAAGCCATGATGCATCTACAGGTGACCATAGAACTTAGAAGAATATTTCTCTGAGCCCATCTCACCATACACATGCATGCTCAGCTTGACCAGGTGTGCGTGTGCTCTCATTTGGAAAAGAGGAATAGAATACTGTCATGTATCTCTGGTAGCAGCTTATGTTCTAAAAGAACAAAGTATCATGAATGTTAAAGCGTCCCTATCATAGCACAGAAAAAAAATAAGTTATATGTTACTCCTTACCTCATCCTGATCATGTACATATACTTTTATGTGTCTAGCTGCTGTATTTCTTTTAAAATCAGCTTATATCAGATCACACTGAATTTTCATCTTCTCACAGGCAGGGGGCGTGTCCCTCTCCTGCCCTCACTGTACATGACTAAACTTCCTCCCTCACTATGTGTCACTGAGCTGTCAGCTGTCCTCCTCATGTAATCTCCTTAATACTGGGCTGGCACACTGTAACCAACCCCCTCTCCTTACTACTGGGGTACATGTTGCTGTATGAGGTAGAACATGCTGTCACACTTGCTCCTTCTTCTCTATGCTATGGACTGAGCTTTGCACTGAATCCTTCTCCTTCTCTCACTTGATGCTGCTGAGAGCTGTAGAGGTGTGAGGGGTGTGGCCTCCTCTCAGCCAATCACAGCAGCTCACACACTGCCAGCTCTCCTCTGCTCTCTGTGTTGGAGATCCTCATACAAGGAGCACACACAGGCTTGTAAAGCCTCCCCCTCACTTCCTGTATTCTGACTGATACACTGATGTTGCTAACATCGGAAAGACCATGGTAACAGTTAGGGGCAGGGGCGTACCTAGAGCATTTGGCACCCGGGGCAGACCCTTTGTTTAGAACCCCCCCACCACCACCACACCAAGTGCGGACCCTGTGTTTGCCCCCATCCCCCCCAACCAAGAAAGTAAGAAAAAACACACAAACTTTTTTCAATGTTTTCAATAATATTTATTGCACAAATGAAGGAGTTTTGTAGAAAGGGGCTGGTGAAAAACTTCTAGAAAACTCCTGCCCTGCCCCTGTCTACAAATCCCTGGTCTTCCCCCTTCTAGAAAACCCATGCCCTTTCTTTCCCCTTATACAAAAACCCTGAACCCTATTTTATAAAACTCAGCTCTGGCACCCCCACACATAAAATCCCTGCTCCTACCCTACACATCAGATCTATACCCCCTCCCCTTCATATAAAAACCCTGCACCGCCATCACATAAAGCTCATACATCCCTACACATAAAAACCTGCACACCCCCTTAATAAAAAATAACACCTGAACACCTTCATTTATTGGAATCCCCTGCACCTACCTTAATAAAAGAAACCCCTTCACACCCCCTTAATAAAATAAAACCCAGCACACCCCCTTAATAAAATAAAACCCAGCACCCCCCCCCCCTTATAAAATACCGTATTTATTGGGGTATACCACGCACCGGCCTATAACACGCACCCTCATTTTACCAAGGATATTTGGGTAAAAAAAAAGTTTTTTACCCAAATATCCTTGGTAAAATGAGGGTGCGTGTGTGTGCATGTGTATACCCCGATACACTGTTTCTGACCCCGCAGAAGCCCCCAGGAAAGGCAGGGGGAGAGAGGCCGTCGCTTCCCGCTTCTCTCCCCCTGCCTTTCCGGGGGTCTAGAGCCCTGCTGCCGCCGCTTCTCTCCCCCTGCTATCGGCGCCGCTGCCCCTTCTCTCCCCCTGGCTATCGGTGGGGCAGGGGCGCCTTTAGCCAGGGTGAGAGAAGGGACAGCGGCACCCATTGCTGGCGCCGCTGCCCCGTTGCCTCCCCCATCCCTGGTTGTATAATTATAGCGCATAGCAATGACGCCGGGGATACCACACCGGAGGCCAGAAGCAGCGCGGACCCGACCCAGGCAACAGGCAATTATACAACCGGGGATGGGGGAGGCAACGGGGCAGCGGCGCCGGCAATGGGTGCCGCTGCCCCTTCTCTCCCCCTGTCTATCGGTGCCGCTGCCCCATTGCGGCGCCGGCAATGGGGCAGCGGCACCGATAGCCAGGGGGAGAGAAGGGGCAGCGGCGCCGATAGCAGGAGGAGAGAAGTGGTGGCAGCAGGGCTCTAGACCCCAGGACAGGCAGGGGCAGAGAAGCCGGCAGCGACGGCAGGTCTCTGCACCTGCAAAAGCAGCTGCAGTTCATTGATTTAAAGCGCCCACTTTAAATCATTGAACTGCAGCGGCTTATCGGCGTATAACACGAAGATAGACTTTAGGCTAAAAATTTTAGCCTAAAAAATGCGTGTTATACGCCGATAAATACGGTAAAACCCATGCACACCCCCTTAATAAAACCTATTAACCCACTTTAATAAAACACCTTAACACCCCTTAATAAATCCTCTTAACCCCCCACTTAATAAAATAAAACCCTGCATCCCCATAAAAAAATTCACTTTCCATCTGCATGAAATAGAAACAAATCCAAATCCCCATCAATAAAATGAACAAATCCTGCACCCCCTCCCCCTTCCAATTACACCCCCTCCCTTCCCCCAATTACACCCCTCCCTCCCCCTCCTTAATTACACCCCTCCCCCTCCATAATTACACCCCCTCCTCCCCCCTTAATTACACCCTCTCCTACCCCCCCTTAATTACACCCCCTCCCCCACCTTAATTACACGCCCCCCCTGCCCCCCCCCTTAATTACACCCCCTCCCTTCACATAGAATTATTTACTTACATTTTAATGATGCCTCAGTCCGACCACTGGTGATGGATCCTTCCACTCCTTTAAAAGATCCGTGAAGGCGGCGTCAGCGTCATGACGTCACATTGCGTGCCACCGCAACACTCCTCCCCCTGCTGCTCTGACTCCATAGATGCAGGTGCCGGGCGGAAAAGCATTGCGGTCGTGGTGCAGCAGTGGATGGGAGCAGGGGCGGACTGAAAACACTCGGGGCCTCCGGACCAAAAAAAGGCAAGGGCCCCTGCTAGGCTCTGCAGCTCGTCAATCTTCTGCCACGCCCCTATTCCACCCAAATCCCACACACTATAAACTAAAATTTATATATGTAAGAAACACTTTAACATAGGTAAATTTCAATGACCAATAATACTGGTATCCAAGGAGCAAATATATACCACCACACAATAACTGGATAATACCACCATACTGTACTGAATAAAACCACTATACACAGACCAGTATACTATAAAGGATCTGTATACAATATAAGTGATTATATACAGGACCATACGGTGGTAGATAACAGCTGTATACAGGATCTGTACACCATATAAGTGATTACAGTTACATTTTGTGACTCACAATTACGTTTTTTCTGATCAGCTGTGTACTCTTTCCTTTTCTTCTCTGTCCAGATAAGACCGCCATGTGGATCTCTTAACATCGGCAGGACAAACATGTCAGACTCTGCATTTTTCAGTGCAATCCCCTCCTCTACACAATCTTTCCATCTATATGCCCTCAAACTGCAATAATGCCCTCCTTAGTGTCCTGCACAGTAAAAGGGCAGGTAGGTAGCCAGGTAAATAGGTAACTAGGTAGGTAGATCAGGAAGCCAGATATGTAGGTAGGTGACAAGCCAGGTAGGTAAAGGGCTAGCTAGGTAGTTAGGCAGCCATGTATGAAGGCCAGTTATGTACATAGTTAAGTAGCTGGGTATGTAAGTAGTTAGATAGCCTGGTATGTAGGTAAATAGTTAGGCATCCAGGTATAAAGTTAGGTAGCCCCCCCTTCCCCGTAGGTATAGGCAGCAGAGTTAACCCCCTTTCCCTGCATGTATAGGCAACAGAGTTAACCCCCTTAACTGTAGGTATAGGCAGCAGAGTTAACCCCCTTCCCCAAAGGTATAGGCAGCAGACTTAACCCCCCCTTCCCCATAGGTATAAGCAGCAGAGTTAACCCCCTTCCCAATAGGTATAGGAACAGAGTTAATCCCTGTTTCTCCTTAGGTATAGGCAGTAGAGTCCCCCCCATTCCCCATAGGTATAGGCAGAGTTAAAGCGTACCTGTCAGATCCAACAAAATTTTTTTTTTTTATATATCACTCAGTACCTAATCCTGACCATGTACATCAAATTTTTATGTGTCTAGCACCTTTATTTATTTTTTATTACACTTTTAATTTAGCTCACTAGTCTGAATTCCTCTCAAATGGAGGGGCGTGGCCTCAATGTGCAGGTCTCCGCCCCCTCCCTCAGTATGCTGTCTGCTTACATCTCCCCTAGCATTAGCAAAACTACAACTCCCAGCTTGACCTCACTGACAGTAGAGGGACACATACTGGCAGTGTAAGGATTTTCCTCCAGCTCTGAGCCCTGCGCTCACAGCTGTCAATCATGGAAGTGTGTCCATGACATAGGAGATGATGAATGGACACAGCAGGACTAGTATGCGTCCAAGCAGGCAGGGGGGCAGCTGTTTGACTGGCTTTTTCAGTATGAAATATTGTTTTACCATGCTTTACAACGTATCAAAAGTTTTTGTATCTGACAGTGCCCATTTAAAACCCCTTTTCCCCATAGGTATAGGCAGAGTTACCCCCCCCCCTTTCCCCATAGGTATAGGCAGAGTTAGCCCCCCCCCCCGTTCCCCATAGGTATAGGCAGAGTTGACCCACCTCTTCCCCATAGGTATAGGCAGAGTTACCCCCACCCCTCTTTCCCATAGGTAAAGGCAGAGTTACCCCCCCTCTCTTTCCCATAGGTATAGGCAGAGTTACCCCCCCCCCCTCTTCCCCATAGATATAGGCAGAGTTACCCCCCCTTTCCCCATAGGTATAGGCAGAGTTGTTGATTGAATCGGATGTCACTCCTGAGACCTACTGCAAATGTGAGCTATTAGCCAAGGAAGCGAGCGGCATTGCGCTCCGCTACCTGGCCGGTCAAGCGTCCATACATTTCTCTGCATATACTTATATGCAAAAAAAAATGTATGGTTGGGGAGTGGAGCGCAATGCTGCCCGCTTCTCTGTTCAATAACTCATGAGTGCAGCGATGAGAACCAATACAATAAACATGTCAAAAGTTGTTTTTAATCACAGGAAGGCTTTACAATTTACCATACTTGATTCTTTTTTCCTCTATATCTGAAATAGACACAGAAATGGACACCCCAATCCACATTACAATAATAGCAATAATAATAATATTTATTTATATAGCACCAACAAATAGCACCTTACCGTTTTGAGTGTAAAAATAAGGACAAAATTAGACATCACCTGACATTGATTATTCAAACGAGGAGTGAGGGCCCTGCTTTCTAAATGAAATTACATCAAGTAGAAAACAAACAACGACTCAGCAATGCAAAATCCAGTCTATCCCGAAAATTAAAGGAAATCCCCAACTAAAAGCTAGTTCTACTCATTCATTAAAGGTATCAATATGGTGGTGCTCACAAGAAGTGATAGACAGTCCATCAAAAGCATAATCCAAAGAAAGAGGAAGAAAATGCAGCACTCACCATTGTAAAAGCTTGAGATCTGTTCACACTTTGTCATGTTGGACAGATAAAATACAGAGGCAAAACTGTTTCACTCCTGTTTGTGCTTTCTCAAGACCTTGTGGAGTGAGACTGGAAAACGTAGGGGATAGGGTCTCTAGTGCAGGTAGGAGGGCAAGAGAAAGAGAGGAGCCTGGAGAATAAATCCTCAGTTACTGGCTCAAAAACTGAGAGTAATGAAGAGGAAGAGTGGAAATAAATTAAATTGGAAGGTCGGACACCCCTACCACGATCGGTGGGCTGATTCAATGGTCATCCAATGTGTATGGGCATCTATAGAAATTGCAGCATAATAGGACATTCTTTTAGCCCTAACGTGAGAATAAGCGACAACTTGTATGCTATGGGTAAAGTGTCACATGCCTCATTAATAACCTGTTCCTATGACAGTATTTCCAATCAGGTCAGACCACTTTAAAGGGAATGTGACAACAGAAAATTACTTATTGTTTGTATTAAGTTTTTATGTTAGACATACAGTATTTTTTTTTTTGCAGTTTATAGTATTAAATCATTTTTGTTAGTTTTCCATGTCACTATCTATATAAAAAAATCCTGAACCTTGCAGTTTTCCCACTACGCCTAATAATAAGCTGATATTTTCTCCTCTGTAAAGATCACTTTTCAGCAGAGCCCTCATTGCAATCATAGACAGGATTACAATGACAGGTGACACCTTTGTATAGATAACACTAGATTCACCATTAACAACAGGTGATGGACACAGATCCTCCACTCCCAGCACTATGATGTAATTGTAGGGGGCAGAAATGTGCAGCTCTAAATTCCACATACAGCACTGTCCTTACCTACTTGGAGTTCCCACCTTAAAGGGGTACTCCACCCCTAGACATCTTATCCCCTAACCAAAGGATAGGGGATAAGATGTCTGATTGCGGGGGTTCCACCGCTGGGGACTCCCGCAATATAGCATGCAGCACTTACCGTATCTGCTTCCGGAACTGCTGGAGGGGTACTCCACCCCTCCCATAGACTTGCATTGAGGGGGCGTGGCCTGACGTCATACGGGGGCGGAGCCGTGACATCACGAACTTCCGTCCCCGTGGTCGAGACCCAGAACCTCCAGCGGTTCCGAAAGCAGATACGGTGGGTGCTGCATGCTATATTGCGGGGGTTCCCAGCGGCGGGACCCCGCGATCAGACATCTTATCCCCTATCCTTTGGAAAGGGGATAAGATGTCTAGGGGTGGAGTACCCCTTTAAATACTGGTGGCCTCAACAGGCTGACATTCTGTGGTATGCCAGTGCGGAACACACCTGTCTATCTATCCCATCAGGTGGATTTCACATAGCGTGTTTACTCTGGGTCCACTACTCATGTGTAATTGTATTATTTATTGTATTGTATTATATGGTCTATGCACTTTCATTCTACTGCAAGGGTTAACCTGTTTGTACAGGAGTATGCTAGGGGGATCACATGTTTGCTTCTAGCCAACCAGGGCTGCTGCCCTGCCTCCCCCAAGTCTGCTAGAAAGGTTGGAGTTAGTCAGTTGAGTGTGAGGAGGAGAAGAGAGTGGAGGTCACCAATAGGACCTCTATTGTGGACCTGTACCTTACTACATGGGTTGCAGCACTAAAATATTCCTGAGCGACGGCAACCTTGCTAAGATCCAGCCGACCAGACCTTGTACTGTCCAATTCAAGATAAGCCAAGTGATGTACCAAATAGGTCTGGCAGAGACGAGATTTACTGTCTGTCAGCTCCCCAAACTCATGGAAGTCACATAATCCAAGCCAGCCCAGTCTAAACAATATTAAGCAAACCAGAAACTAGTTTATCAGCCAGGACCCATAGTGCCCTGAAGCAACTGTGATCCCTCCAACAAACTCCTGTGACTTTGCACTACTGTGTTAACTGTTCCTGTGTGGTTGCAAGTCGCTAAGTAAAGAATATTTTTCTGTAACCCTGCATTGTGATTATCATTGTCCCCAGCACTTGGCCCAGGAGAGCTATCTAGACCTTGGAATGTGGTGGTTAACGTGACCCTGGCATCAGGAACTGTGCATTACATCAATCACACCCCACTGACACCACAGTTCCCTTCCTAAGTGTACAGGGACTTAGCCAGCCTAACAGGAGTGAGAAAAGTCTAACTAACCAGGTCAGAACAAGCTGGGTATGTCAGAGACAAAATCAGAATCAGAACCATAGTAAATAGTCAGAGTTGATGTCCTAGCCAGGAGGTAATGTCAGGAGCACAGACTGATACCAGAGAAGGGTCAATAGTGAACCAGAGCTCAATACCAGGAAGGAACATCAGATGCAAAAATCATGAGGCAAAGCAAAGTCCAGGAATAACAAGAGTCTAAACACAGGAGATCCAAAAACTGAAAATGTGTGTAATGCTTAGTAGTTTTTTTTTTTTTTGTCTTGGCAAGGCGGTGGCATTCCTAATGAAAGAAAATACCTGCTTGGGGGTACATAATGGGAATATTATCTGTAGGGGAGAATACCTGCTTGGTGGGAGAGGGATTGAACTACTCCAGAATAGTAAATACATTGAAAAACTGAGGTTTTCTTGGCTGCTTTGTCAGTTTTTAATGGATTAGTGTTGAGCGGCATACGCCATATTCGAATTTGCGATATTTCGCGAATATATGGACGAATATTCGTCATATATTCGCTAAATTGGTATGTGAAAATTAGCATAAACCAAAAGTAGTATAAGCGAAAATTTGCATATGCGAAAATTTGCATATGCTAATTTTTGCATATGCGAAAATTTGCACGCCAGTCTCACACAGTAGTATTAGAGCCTTCTTTACACCACACAAGCTGGAAGCAGAGAGGGATGATCACTGTGATGTGTACTGTGAAAAAAAAACTAAAATAAAAAAAAAATAAAAAACGAATATTCGTAATTACGAATATATAGTGCTATATTCGCGAATATTCACAAATATGCGATATTCGCGAATAAAATTCGCATTGCGAATATTCGTGAGCAACACTAATAGTGATGCTTTATAGGAGTATTTCTGCTTTAGAAATTCATGCCATTAATTTTCAATATCTCTGGTATCAGGGCTTATCTGAACCTCATTCTGCCAGGTGAGGCCGCTGCATCCAGGGGATGGATGAATGGAGGGGAGGCTGTACATTTGTCAAACATTTATGATATAGAATATTCCATAAGGGTCTATTCACACGTACAGTATTGTGCGCAGATTTGATGCGCAGGATTTTCTGCTGCAGATTTCAATGTAAACTGAACACAGCTTGAAATACTGCGCATCAAATCTGCGCAGAATACTGTACGTGTGAATAGACCCTAAATGTCTCAAATCAAAGTACCTCTTGTTTTAAACACAGAACAAAGATAATATCATTCAACAGATATAGACTTCCATGAATAACAAATATTTAAACGCAAACCTTATATTTATTATTTTACTGATAGACAACATGTTCTATCTAAGTGCATTATCTCAAAGTTTATTCAAGTACATTATGTCATAAGTCACTGCTGACTCAATATTACATGTTTACAGGCTACACATAGAATTAAAGTACATAGAAAGTTGAGTAACTTTGTACATATAAGCAATATTTATCTTGTGCTGATAATGGTGTACATGCTGTGATACAGTCCAGAGTGGTATGAGCTATATGGCCTTGACCAAATCGAAGGTAAACATGTTAAAATAAAATTCAACGCATCAAAGAAAAAAGTTACTGTTATGTTCTTTATTAAAAAAAAGGATGAATATATTGTATATTACTTGTTGTGTTAAGTAAATAAAATAAAAAATGAAAACATTATGGAATGATAAAAAAGTTATGGTCGTTGGAATAAAAAAAAAAAAAAAAACACAAAAATATTGTCACCAAAAATTGATGCATCATGGAGGGTTAAAACATTCTGAGAGGGATTTATCAAAACTTGTTCATGAGAACAGTGGAGCAAATGCCCATAGGAACCAACCAAATAATTTTTTCCATAATATTTTTAAAACAGCTGGATGGTTCTGACAAGGTGGTTTTAGTGCTTTCAGTGCTCATATTAAGCCCATGAGACTCCCCTCCATGGTGCACAGCTATTTCTCATTCCCTACATTTCAGGGGGTAGGACCAGAGCTGGCTGTTTGCAAGAAGTGCACACATTTAGTTCCTCCCTTACTTCTTTGGCCAGTCACAGCACAGCACATACTCCTTTATCCCATGCCTTGATATAGGCTGGCACAGTGCTGGGATGATGATTTACACAGTGCACGTCTATTAATGGGATGTGGGAGGAGAAAAGGTTACTAATGCAGTGACTCTGCAAAGATTACACTGCAGCACTATAGACATACAGAAGTAGGTACACAGGTGCTTACACAAGGGACAGTTGCACTTAGCTTTATGAACGGTAAGAGATGAAAAGAAAGCATTGATTTACCTTTTAGGAACATACTGGGCCATCTTTAGCAGAGAGACTGGCTCAGCTTGCAGGTATACAGCTCAGGTTTTTTCTCCTGCACATAGCACATGCACAAGCCCCGCATCCACTTCCCGTGTTTTGTCGTGTTGTCTCTGTTATTATGAACAGAATTCTTCTAATGACAGGCAGAGAACATCAGATTGCAAAGGAGACACCTAGTGACCCAGAATTTAGAGCTGTTTTTCTGGGGTAAGTAGTCATCTTTGGTAAATTAATTAATTCACAAATATGTTGAAAATCCCATAGTCCCTATTATGGATGTCCTGATACCGATACTGGTATCAGGACCGATACTGGACATGTGCATGAGTACTTGTACTCGTGCAAATGTCCCCCATACCTGATCTGATACCTGCCAGCGGGACTCCCGTCGGCAGGTATCACGGAGGTGAGGTAAGCTGCCTGCACTAGCCTTCCCCAAGCTATGCAGTGCACTCAGCAGCTGAGCGCACATCATAACCGGGACCTGCATTAACCCTTTAGATGCCATGATCAAAGTTGATCGCGGCATCTAAAAGTCCTGAGAGTCCTGCCAGTTAGCTCAGGGATGCTGATTGGGATCACTGCGGTGTAATCGCGGTGTCCCGATCAGCTGTGAGGACAGCCGCAGGTCCCTTACCCTGCTCTGTGTGTCCAATCATCACTCCTTTACTGCTGCCAGCCATGCAGGCATTAGTAGAGGAGTGCCGATAACACTAATCAATGCTATGCTATAGTATAGCATTGATTAGTATGCAATCTACAGATTGCATGTAATCGTCCCCTATGGGAACTAAAAAAGTTGGGAAAAAATGTTTAAAAATAATAAATGTGAATTAACCCCTTCCTTCCCAATGAAAAAATTGAATCACCCCCCTTTTCAAAAAGTTTAAAATAAAAAATATATATTTTATTTTTATTTAAAAAAAGCCATTTCTCTTATAAGAACAAAAAAAAAAACATTTTCCCATTAAAGAAAAAAAAACCCTGTCACATGACATTGAAAAAAGTATCGGTAATTGGTATCGGCGAATACTTAAAAAAGTATCGGTACTCGTACTCGCTCTTAGAAAAATGGTATCTGGACATCCCTAGTCCCTATTACATGGAGGGAAGTTGTTTGAAATGACAGTGACTATTAAACTTAAATTAGGTGAAGGGGTATAGACAAGTGAAGGGGTAAAATTCATGCTAATGTTACATTAGCAAAATATAGATGCATCTCTTTTATGACTGCTGTCTGAGGTCCACAGTTTCGAGACCGAGGTCCTATCCTAGCTTTTTGTTCGGTTTTAAACAAGCTCATTACAGCTACAAGTCCTGATTTGACAGCAGGTTCCTGGGGCCTGGGCCTCTTCTTCTGTAGCCCCGCCTCAAATGATGACATCACTAAAAGCCTGGGCCACAGAAGAAGACCAGGAACAAGGTTGGTAACTATGGGTCTGTTCACACTGTGCATATTTCGCATGCCTTTTTGTTTTAAAAAGTCATGTTAAAAATATAATGTAAACAGACACTTATTGCCAGTGCGTTCCCAAACAGGGAGCCTCTAGCTGTTTCTTAACTACAACTCCAATGATTCCCAGACAACCAAAGGCTGTCTGGGAATGACGAGAGTTGTGTCAGGGTCCGGACTAGCGGCTGGAGGTGGATCCTCTGTGCCAGAGAGGCGATGACGCGGGTCGTACTTAGGAATCGGTTCTAAGCAGTTACTGGTGTTCACCAGAGCCCGCCGCAAAGCGAGATGGACTTGCTGTGGCGGTAGCTACCCGGTCGTGTTCCCCAGTAGCGACTCGACCTCTCAGGCAGCTAAGACTGGCGCGGTACACAAGGACTAGACAGAGGCGAGGTCACACGTAGCAGAAGGTCAGGGCAGGCAGCGAGGTTCGTAGTCGGGGCAACAGCAGAAGGTCTGGGTGCACAGGCTTGGGAACACACTATAACGCTTTCTCAGGGCACAAGGCAACAAGATCCGGCAAGGAAGGGAAGGGAAAGTGTGTATTTATGTGTAGGGAGGTGATTGAACTAATTGGGCCAGGCACCAATTAGCGGTGCGCTGGCCCTTTAAATATTAGAACATCGGCGCGCGCGCCCTAGGGAGAAGGGACGCGCGCGCGTCGGGACAGCCACAGAAGGAGGGTGAGTAGAACGGGGCGTGATCCGTGAACGGGTCTGACCCGCCACGCGGATCGCATCCCCGCCGGCATGAACACAGCAGCGCTCGCGGTCAGAGACAACCTTGGAGGTGAGGATTTCTTTTACCGAGAAGACATCAGAGGAGCCAGAGACAGGAGCAGGAACGGTGACCTTGGGGGGAAAAGCGGTTAAGAACAAGAGGTTTGAGAAGGGAAACATGAAAGGAGTTAGGAATACGAAGAGAAGGAGGAAGATGGAGCTTGTAGGAGACAGAGTTGATTTGACTTTTGACTCTAAATTGCCCGAGGCAACGTGGACCCAGCTTGTAGCTAGGGACACGCAACCGGATATATTTGGCAGAGAGCCACACTTTGTCACCAGGGGCAAAGACAGGAGGAGTTCTTCTCTTCTTATCCGTATGTCTCTTCATTCGAGAAGAGGCCAGTGAGAGCGACTATTGAGGCTCTTTCCAAATTGAGGAAAAGTCCCAGGTCAATTCATCTACGGCAGGAACTCCAGATGAAGTGGGAATGGGGAGGGGGGGAAGAGGGTGACGGCCGTACACCACAAAGAATGGAGACTTGGCGGATGACTCAGAGTCTTTGAAATTGTACGAGAATTCAGCCCAGGGTAACAGGTCGACCCAATCTTCTTGGCGGGAGAAGACAAAATGTCGCAGGTAGTCACCAAGGGTCTGGTTCACTCTCTCCACTTGTCCATTGGACTGCGGGTGGTAGGCGGAGGAAAAATTTAATTTAATCTTCAATTGGGTGCAGAGTGCTCTTGTTAGGATTCGGCAGGCTGGAGGTGGATCCTCTGTGTCAGAGAGGGATTGGCGTGGACCGTACCGGTGGACCAGTTCTAAGTTGCTACTGGTATTCACCAGAGCCCGCCGCAAAGCGGGATGGTCGTATCCACCGGTAATGGCTTAACCTCTCTGACTGCTGAGACAGGCGCGGTACAAAAGGACAAGGCAAGAGCAAGGTCGGACGTAGCAGAAGGTCAGGGCAGGCAGCAAGGGTCGTAGTCAGGGGCAACAGCAGAAGGTCTGGAACACAGGCTTGGGACATACACTAAACGCTTTCTCTGGCACAAGGCAACAAGATCCGGCAAACCAGTGAAGGGGAAGTGAGGTTATATGAGCAGGGAGCAGGTGGAGGCTAATTAGACTGATTGGGCCAGGCACCAATCATTGGTGCACTGGCCCTTTAAATCTTAGAGAGCTGGCGCGCGCGCGCCCTAGAGAGCGGAGCCGCGCGCGCCAGAACGTGACAGCCGGGGACCGGGACAGGTAAGTGGCTTGGGATGCGATTCGCGAGCAGGCGCGTCCCGCTATGCGAATCGCATCCCCGTCGTGAGTGTCAGTGCAGCGCTCCCGGTCAGCGGGTCTGACCGGGGCAATGCAGAGAGGAGAACGCCACGAGTGCTCCGGAGAGGAGCAGGGACCCGGAGCGCTCGGCATAACAGCTCTCCAGAATTCTGAGATGAATTGAGCGCCTCTATCAGAGACGATATGCGTAGGCAGTCCGTGAAGACGAAAAATGTGCAAAAAGAATTGCTTCGCCAACAGTGGCGCAGAAGGGAGGCCAGGAAGCGGGACAAAATGAGCCATCTTGGAGAATCGATCAACGACCACCCAAATGACAGTGTTGCCATGGGATACAGGAAGGTCAGTGACGAAGTCCATCGCTATATGTGACCAAGGCTATTCGGGCACCGGCAGGGGTAGGAGAAGACCTGCAGGCCTCTGGCGAGGAGTTTTGTCACGTGCACAGACAGTACAGGACCGTACGAACTCAGTCACATCTTTTTCAAAGGCAGGCCACCAATAGTGTCTGGCAAGTAACTGATTCCGGCGTGACCCGCCAAGTGGGAGGAATGACCCCATTTGAGAGTCCGGAGGCAAAGACGAGGAGGGACAAAAATTTTTCCTGGAGGAACAGGCATCAGAGAAGCAGGAGCAGCAGAGATCAGACACTCAGGAGGGATGATGTGTTGAGGAAAGACTTCAGCTTCTGTGGCATCGGTGGAACGTGATAGGGTATCCGCCCTGACATTCTTGTCAGCAGGACGAAAATGGATCTGGAAATTGAAGCGGGCAAAGAGCAATGACCACCTGGCCTGGCGAGAATTTAAGCTCTGGGCGGACTCTAGGTAGGACAGATTTTTGTGGTCAGTGTAGATGGTGATAGGGTGAAGGGATCCTTCTAGGAGATGTCTCCACTCCTCTAGGGCCAACTTAATGGCCAATAATTCACGGTCACCAATAGCATAGTTCCTTTCAGGAGGAGAAATGTTTTAGAAAAAAAATGCAAGTGACGTTTTTTCCTTTAGCGGTTTTTTGAAGAAGAACCGCCCCGGTTCTTACCGAAGAAGTGTCTACCTCAAGGAAGAAGGGTTTCAGGGGATTGGGCCTAGTCAAGACGGGGGCAGAGGCGAAGGCGGCCTTAAGGCGAGTAAAAGCTTCTTCTGCTTGGGGAGGCCAGGATCTCGGATTCGCATCTTTCTTTGTCAGTGCCACAATGGGAGCCACGATAGTGGAGAAGTGGGGGATGAACTGACGGTAGTAATTAGCGAATCCGAGGAAGCGCTGGATAGAGCGAAGTCCCGAGGGGCGTGGCCAATCCAAGACCGCGGAGAGCTTGTCGGGGTCCATTTGAAGACCTTGTCCCGAGACCAGGTATCCCAGGAAAGGAAGACAGGTACGTTCAAAGAGGCATTTTTCAATTTTGGCATAGAGATGGTTAACACGGAGGCGCTGGAGCACTTGACGAACATGGAGGCGATGTTCCTCTAAGTTGGAGGAGAAGATTAGTATGTCATCAAGATAGACCACTACACAAGTATACAATAAGTCCCGGAAGATTTTATTGATAAAGTCTTGGAAGACTGCAGGGGCATTGCAGATACCAAATGGCATGATGAGGTATTCGAAGTGACCATCTCTGGTGTTAAAAGCGTTTTTTTTCACTCATCTCCTTCACGAATTCTGATGAGATTGTATGCGCCCCTGAGGTCAAGCTTAGTAAAAATCTTAGTTCCGCGCAGATGACCCGTCCTTCTTGGCAACAAAGAAGAATCCTGCTCCGGCGGGAGAAGAAGACTTCCTGATGAAACCTTTCTTGAGATTCTCCTGGATATACTCCGTCATGGCCCTAGTTTCTGGAGCGGAGAGAGGGTAAATCCTGCCACGGGGCGGTGTGGTACCAGGGAGCAAGTCAATAGGACAATCGTAGGGCCTATGTGGTGGTAAGGCCTCTGCGTGTTTCTTGCAAAAGACGTCAGAAAAGTCCTGATAGGTCTTAGGAAGGCCGAGCAATGGAGAAGCGATGGAGACTTGGCAAGTAGGTACCGACTTAAGGCAGCGTGTGTGGCAGGAAGAGCCCAGGATTTAATGTCCCCAGTGGTCTAGTCGAGGGTAGGAGAGTGACGCTGGAGCCAGGGTAAGCCTAGAAGGATGTCAGAGGTGCAGTTTGGCAGAACAAAAAATTCAATAGTTTCTTGATGGAGAACCCCCACGGTCATGTGCACGGGTTCTGTGCGGTAGCGCACGGTGCAATTCAGTTTTTCTCCGTTAACCGAAGAAATGAAGAAGGGTTTAACGAGACGGATAACAGGGATGTTAAACCGGTTGATGAAGGAGGCTTTAATGAAGTTTCCTGCTGAACCAGAGTCCAAGAAAGCCTCCGCAGAGAAAGAAGCTTTAGTGGCAGGAGAAATCCGCACTGGAATAGTCAGGCGTGGAGAGGAAGAATTTACACCAAGTGATGCCTCTCCCACGTTCACTTGGTGAGAGCGTTTCCCGGATGCTGAGGACGAAGAGGACAGTCCTTTAGGAAATGTTGAGAGCTCGCACAGTATAAGCATAAGTTCTCGTTCCTCCGGTGAATCCTCTCTTGCTGGGTCAGGCGAGACCGGTCCACTTGCATGGCCTCCTCAGCTGGAGGCACAGTAACAGGCTGCAAAGGATGCTGGAAGAGAGGAGCCAGGCGTGGGTATCGCCTGGTGCGAACAAGATCTTTCTCCTGGCGGAGCTCCTGACGTCTTTCAATGTAGTGCATATCAATGCGGGTAGCCAAGTGGATAAGTTCAGTCAGAGTGGAGGGTATCTCTTGTGCGGCCAGACAATCCTTAATGTGGCTGGATAAACCTTTTTTAAAGGTCGCGCAGAGAGCCTCGTTGTTCCAGGCCAGCTCAGAGGCCAAAGTACGGAATTTTATGTTATATTCGCCCACTGTAGAATCTCCTTGGACAAGGTTCAGCAAGGCTGTTTCCGCGGATGAGGCACGGGCAGGTTCCTAAAGACACTGCGGACTTCAGAAAAGAAGGACAGGACGGAGGCAGTGGCAGGATCGTTGCGGTCCCAGAGCGGCGTGGCCCCGGCCAAGGCATTCCCAGATAGTAAACTGACCACGAACGCCACCTTAGAGCGTTCCGTGGGGAATTGGTCCAACAACATCTCCAGGTGCAGGGAACATTGGGACAGGAATCCCCGGCACTTCTTAGAGTCCCCGTCAAACTTATCCGGGAGAGACAAGCGGACTCTAGCAGTGGTAGCGGCAGCTCGGAGAGGAGGGGATGCAGGAGCTGGCGGAGGAGATGGTTGAGGCTGTGGAGGCATTGAATCATGGCGGTCAACTGCGACAGCTGTTGTCCTGGTTGGGCAATCTGTTGGGACTGCTGGGCGACCATGGAGGTGAGGTCAGCGAGGCTTGGCAGCGGTACCTCAGCGGGATCCATGGCCGCATCTACTGTCAGGGTACGGACTAGCGGCTGGAGGGGGATCCTCTGTCCCAGAGAGGCGATGACGCGGGTCGTACTGGGGAATCGGTTCTAAGCAGTTACTGGTGTTCACCAGAGCCCGCCGCAAAGCGGGATGGACTTGCTGCGGCGGTAGCTACCAGGTCGTGTTCCCCAGTAGCGGTAAACAAGGACTAGACAGAGGCGAGGTCAGACGTAGCAGAAGGTCAGGGCAGGCAGCGAGGTTCGTAGTCAGGGGCAACAGCAGAAGGTCTGGGTACACAGGCTTGGGAACACACTATAACGCTTTTGCAAGGCACAAGGCAACAAGATCTGGCAAGGAAGGGAAGGGGAAGTGTGTATTTATGTGTAGGGAGGGGATTGAACTAATTGGGCCAGGCACCAATTAGCGGTGCGCTGGCCCTTTAAATCTTAGAACATCAGCGAGCGCGCGCCCTAGGGAGCGGGGCCGCGCGCGCCGGGATGAGACAGCCACAGAAGGAGGAGGAGGGTGAGTAGAACGTGAATGGGTCTGACCCGCCACGCGGATCGCATCCCCGTCGGCATGATCACAGCGGTCAGAGACAGAGACCGGAGCGCTGCTGTTAGTATGACTCCGCGGGCGCTCCGGGGAAGCCACGGGACCCGGAGCGCTCGGCGTTACAAGTTGTAGTTAAGCAACAGCTAGCCTCCAGGCCTCACAGTCCTGAGACCCACTGCGATCCTTAAAGGAGATATCCAACAACATTTTTCCGTCCATTGTGTCCGGACGGCAAAAAACTAAATAACAAACTGTAACTCACCTTCCGTCACTCCCTTCGATGTGTCTTCTATCTTCTGGGCCCAGGCAGCAAGGAGAAGGAGAGGCCCGCTCCTGTCACATGACACTGCGCTCAACGTTTCACCAACCAAGGCGGGACATTGCTACAGCCGAATGATCGCAGTGTAATACATCAGGCTCCAAGATGCAGGAGAAGACCGAACCCAGAAGACAGAGGAGCAGCGGAAGGTAAGTTACAGTTTGTTATTTTATTTTTTGCAGCCTGGGCACAATGGATTAAAAAAAATTCGACCGCATATCTCCTTTAAAGGGGTACTCCGGCGCTAAAACATCTTATCCCCTATCCAAAGGATAGGGGATAAGATGCCTGATCGCGGGGGCCCTGCCGCTGGGGACCCCCGTGATCTTGCACGCAGCACCCCATTACAATCAGTCCCCGGGCGTGTCAGATCTTGGCCAGCGCCGATATCCCCCACCACTCCTTGGAAGTCCTCACCTGTTGAATATTGCCCAGGTCGGGGAGGCTGCAGACCAGATGTACTCTCTCATCCATCATCCATGCAGACCATTGTTGTGTGTGATTTTTACCACTTTAAATTGGACCCAGGAGTGGCGGTTTTATGCTTTGGAGCGCTCTTCTTTCTTGTTTTAGTTCCTGACACAGACAGAGGTGTCAGCAGAGAGCACAGTGGTCAGACTGGAAAGAGCTACACAATTTTCTCTGTAGTATGTAGCACCTGCTAAGTACTGGAAGGATTAAGATTTTGAAATAGAAGTAATTTACAAATCTGTTCAACTTTCTGGCACCAGTTGATTTGAAAACATTTGTTTTCCATGGGAGTACCCCTTTAACTACAACAATTTAGGATCACAATGACCCAACAAGAGTGTGCACATTGGTAATGACAGGTCACTATGACCGTATTTACTGTTGAAAAAAATTTAGTAACTTTAAACTTAAACTACCTTATTTATTAATGACGGATGCTGGATTTCAATCCTTATGTTCTTGAGAAGATAAGTTGTTGTCAGAGGAGTCTGGCAGCAGTTTTTTCCCCATTTAGAATACGTCTGTGTATGGGGGGTTTGGCAGATATAGGTGTCTTTTGTGTACGCTCAGCATAACTCAGGACAGTGACAGATTTTAGCTGAGATCTTCTCTGCAATTGGAATGGCAACCTCATAGGCTGCCAGCTGTTCCGTAAGGTGAGATCTACCCACATAGGGATTCTCCCTAGGGAAAGAACACGTGATGTCAGTCCGGGGAAGCTGTGTTAACTGGTAGAGACAACTGTGGGTTTGTTAGAGATGCCCGGCAGTGGACCTTTCACCCTGATAGCATAGGGAGCTATGTTATATAGTTATTGGCCAGATGGTCTAGGACATATTTTGTACTATCCATGTCAATTTTCCTGAATTCGAAGAATATAAAACTGGTAAATCCTGAGCTTTAAACTAAAACCTTTTGTTTGCACGCCTATCTAAGGCTGCATTCACACTTCGTTTTTACATTACGGGTGCCGGATCCAGCTAGGGGAGGGGCAGATCGGGCTCTCCCGTATCCCAGCCAAACCAGCGCTGAACTCCATTTACTTTAATGAGATGACCAGAGTCAAACGGTGACTCCGGTCGGCTCATTTTTGACCTGTATGCGCTTTCCTGACCGGACCTAAAACCGTAGTCTACTACATCAGGTTAGCTACAGAACCCTGCCATGTGACATCACCATCTTTATATCTACGAGACTACTACTCCCAGCTAGTCTGTACTAAAAAAAAAATCTTAATTTGCAGTGCAGTTCACTGTACAGGATCTAGTTTACAGTATAATCTTTTATACCGTATTTTTCGCCCTATAGGACGCACCGGCAATTTATAGGTGCAAAATTTAAAAAAATAAAGATTTTGAACCCAATAGTGGTCTTCAACCTGCGGACCTCCAGATGTTGCAAAACTACAACTCCCAGCATGCTGGGAGTTGTAGTTTTGCAACATCTGGAGGTCCGCAGGTTGAAGACCACTGCAGAGGATTTAATACTCACGTGTCCCCGCCGCTCCGGACCCGTCACCGCTGCCCTGGATGTCGCTTCATCGCTGTCCCCGTTGCTCCGGAACGTCTCTGCTGCCGGCCGGGTATCCTCGCTCTCTGTCGCCGTCATCATGTCGTTACGCACGCCGACGCACGTACGCGACGACGTGATGACAAGGAAGGAGAGCGCCAGCCATACAGGGGTTCCTGAACGGAGAAGACACCGAGGAGGCAGGTAAGGTCCCTCCCGGTGTTCTGTAAGCACTAACCCGGCTATTCAGTCGGGCTGTTCGGTGAAATCGCGGCGGTCCCGAACAGCCCGACTGAACAGCCAGGTTAGTGTCACTTTCCCTTCAGACGCGGCGGTCAGCTTTGATCGCCGCATCTGAAGGGTTAATACAGGGCATCACCGTGATCGGTGATGTCCTGTATTAGCCGCGGGTCCCGGCCGTTGATGGCCGCAGGGACCGCCGCGATGGGGGTGTATTCGCCGTATAAGACGCACCGACTTTTTCCCCCCAGTTTTGGGGAAGAAAAATTGCGTCTTATACGGCAAAAAATACGGTAACTCCATCAAAGTGGATGCACACTTGCACGCTCTTCATTGGTAGTGTATTTTAGTTGTCATCAGCTCATTCCCTGCTGACACTGACTTTGAACTCACATTTTGCTTTGCTATTGATGTTCTATTTGTTATCCTGGTCTAACCTGCGATTATAAGACTGCTAACGTGCTGTCACCTGGATCTGAATCTTGTTCTACAGATGTCCTTGACTTCGGCCTAGCTCTGCTTGCAGATCTGTATCTGCTGACTCAACCCACACGGCAGTATCACCCCACAGTACAAAATATCCCAACCTCTGCCCCGTCCATCTGCAACATAGTTTTTATTCATTGATAAATTACCTATTAAGTAACACTTTTCTGATGACAAGAACAGGACATAAGAGAACAGACTGTCAATCAGTAGAGGCTGTCAACTTAATAATATTATAATGTTCCAGTTAGGGATGTCCCGATACCATTTTTTTTAGACCTAGTACGAGTACCGATACTTTAATTCTAGTACTCGCCAATACCAATTAGGAGTACTTTTATTTTAAAGGGAATCTGACACAAGAGTAAGGCTGGGTTCACACCACGTTTTTGCAATACAGTTCCCGTATACGTTTTCAATTTGAAAACCGTACGGAACTGTATTGAAAACCATATGCATTGACCCTCCATTGAAAACCATTTGCCAAACAATGCATCAGGTTGTGTCTGATTTGCATCCTATACAGTTTTGTCAGTTTTTTTTCCCATACCCAAAACCATACACAAGCACAAGTGAAACTTTATTCATAATTGAATGAAAAGTTAAAAACATTTTTTTTCTTAAAAAACTTATTCAACAGGACATAATTTTTCATACCGTATACGGATTAACCCCTTAAGGACTCGTGACATACCGGTACGTCATGAGTCTGCTCCCGATCTATAAGGCGGGGCCACGGCGGGTCGGGCCCGGCCTCTAACAACGGCCGGGACTCGTGGCTAATAAGCTGCCGCGCGCTATTAACCCTTTCAAAGTTGAACGCCGTGTCTAAAGTGAAAGTGAAACCATGCCGGTTAACTCAGGGAGCTGTTTGGGATAGCCGCGGTGAAATCGCAGCATCCTGAACAGCTTACAGGACAGCCGGAGGGTCCCTACCTGCCTCCTCGCTGTCCGATCGCCGAATGACTTATCAGTGCCTGAGTTCCAGGCATGAGCAGTCAAGCGGCAGAATCATCGATCACTGGTTTCCTATGAGAAACCAGTGATCAATGTGAAAGATCAGTGTTTGCAGTGTTATAGGTCCCTATGGGAGCTATAACACTTTAAAAAAAAAAGTGGGGAAAAAAAAGTGAATAAAGATCATTTAACCCCTTCCCTATTAAAAGTTTGAATCACCCCCTTTTTCCCATAAAAAAACCTGTGTAAATAAAAATAAACATATGTGGTATTGCCGCGTGCGGAAATGTCCAAATTATAAAAATATATAGTTAACTAAACCGCACTGTCAATGGCGTGCGCGCAAAGAAATTCCAAAATAGTGCATTTTTGGTCACTTTTTATATAAAAAAATACGTATAATACGTATAAATTTTACTGCATGTAGTTATGATTTTTTCCAGAAGATGACAAAATCAAACCTATATAAGTAGGGTATCATTTTAATCGTATGGACCTACAGAATGAAGATAAGGTGTCATTTTTACCGAAAAATTTACTGTGTAGAAACGGAAGCCCCCAAAAATTACAAAATGGTGTTTTTTTTTCCAATTTTGTCTCACAATGATTTTCTTTTCCGTTTCTCCATAGATTTTTGGGTAAAATGACTGATGTAATTACAAAGTAGAATTGGTGGCACAAAAAATAAGCCAGCATATGGATTTTTAGGTACAAAATTGAAAGAGTTATGATTTTTTAAAGGTAAGGAGGAAAAAACGAAAATGCAAAAACCCCTTAAGGGGTTAAAATTTGTACACCCGTTTTGATACAGTTTAGTCAGGTTTTGATAAATCCATTTTTTTTAAATCACAAACCTCATATGGGAAAAACGTAGTGTGAGCCCAGCCTGACCCGGTTTCTGGCGCTGCTTACCATGCTGATGTTAGGTTTCCTGGAGGCGGCTGCTGTAGTACGAGCAAAGATTTCTCTCTTCAACATTGGGCAGAATAGGAAATTTGCATTGGTGGTGAGACCGATGTCTCCAGAGCGATTGCGCTGACGTTCACATGGTGAGCAGCGATAGAAACCAGGTCACCTGCACTATAAACCTATAAATTGAAGTTAGTGTAGGTGACTCTGCTGTAAGATTGTCTTTAAAAGTAGGTAGTATCACCTTGTAGGTAGTATAGATAGTTGCAAACATTAGCAGCAGCTCCCCTGCAGACATTAGTAGCAGCACTCCTGTAGATATTAGTAGCAGCCCTGTAGGCCGCAGCACCCCCCTTATAGACAGCGCCCCCCCCCCCTTTGTAGACAGCAGCCCCCCCCCCTTGTAGACAGCAGGCTCCACTTGTACACAGCAGCCCCCCCCCCCTTGTAGACAGCAGCCCCCCCTGTACACAACAGGCCACTCCCCCTTGTACACAGCAGCCCCCCCCCCGTGTACACAGACGGCTAACCCCCAAGACCCCCCCCCCCCACCCCACCCTCGGTAGTGCCACTGGTAGTTGCTCACCTGCGGCTGTCCTCTGTCGGGTGTTGCTGCTCTGCTTCCCCATTCTCCCATCCGCATCATGGCATCCTGAGGAGGAGCATGTGACATACACATCACTCACGCCATGATGCGGACGGGGGAACGGAGCATCGGAGCGGGCCATTAAGGAGAGAATAGCCGCACTGCAGCAGGTATCAGACATGGTATTGGGGACAATAAACGAGTCCCTGATATCATGCAAATGCCATGTATCAGCCCCGATAACGATACTAGTATTGGTATCGGGGCATCCCCAGTACCAGTTATTCATTTGGCTGGGTTCATATCTATTATGTTGTTCAGTATTTTTAGCCAAAACCATGAGTGGAACCAACAGAAATAAAAACTACATTGGAAAGATTTTTACCTTTTTTATGTTTACATGTTACATGTACTGACTGAAATATTTTAAAGGGGTACTCCACTGCCCCAGCGTTCGCAACATTTTGTTCCCAATGCTGGGTGTGGGCTGCAGGATCATCAAGTCATGATGCCCCACCCGCTCAATACAAGTCTATGGGAGGTGGTGTGGTGGCGAATCCAGATTTCTATTACCTTATGAATCAGAATTTGGCATAAGCCATATGAATCAATGAACCCTTAGTATGGTGATGATGACGTAAAGGTCTGGGGAATGTTGTCTCTGGATTCTTTGATACCTGTAGATAGACATTTAAACAGTAAGGCTTATCTAAGTATTGTGGCCAACCAAGGTAATCCCTTCATGGCAGCAGTTTACAACATGACAGAAAGGCATATTATGCAGTACAATGCACCATTCCACAAGGGTCATATACTGTATATACCATGACAATCAATATCCCTGAAGCTGCGCTAGTACCCTCACTCCAAAGTACACTCAAAGGTATAGATACTCCAAGGACTTTTATTGTCTTAAAAAAAAATAATCCTGCCCAGTCTGCTGGCATTAACCCCTTAAGGACCAATACAAATAAACCTGTATGCCCCTGAAAGACCAGGCCTGTTTTTTCAAATCGGGGATGTCTGTCTTTATTAGAGAATAACTCTGGTAACGTTTTGCCAATCACGATAATTCTGACAATGTTTTTTTGTCACAAGTTGTCCTTCATGTAGATAGTAAAAGTAAGCCGATATCATTTGTAGTTTTTTTTTACAATGCAAAAAATCATGACATTTTTACCAAAAATTAAGATTTTTTGCTATTTTAACACTAATAGATTGCATATATAACACTAATAGGTTGCATACTGACCAAATAGTTTATGAAACTTATACTTTCAGATGTCTACTTTATTTTGACGTCATTTTTTTGTTTTTAATTAACATTTTAAATTAGTTAGAAGCCTAACAATTTAACTTGAAATTTTGAAAATTTGAAAAGTACATATTTTTTTGTGTGCTATGCAAGGTTTGCAGAAATTAAAAGGTAGTAGAACATAGGAACACCCCCCCAAATGACCCCATTTTAAAAACTAGACTCCTCAAGGTATTCGCTAGGGGGTACAGTGAGTATTTTAACACCATAGTTTTTTGGCAGGAATTATTACAAAGTCAGTGTTAAAAATTCGAAATTTGCAATTTTTCACAAATGCATCATTTGGGGGGCATATTTTTTGCACATCACTTCTGATATTGGAAGAAGTGCACCCTATATTTTATTTAGCTGCTTGTCCCATGTTCGGAAATACCCCCGCTTTGGCCATATATGGTTCCTTGGCCGCGTGGTAGGACTCAGAAGGAGAGGAGCGCCATTTGGCTTTCAGGGCAGAACAGTACCCCCACCCCCACAAGTGACCCCATTTATATACCGCACCCCTACAAGTTATTGGCTGCACCAGGGACCACTCTGATTGGTCCTTGGTTGGCTGGCAGTATAACGCGTCTGTCTGTGACAGTTAAGGCTCCTGATGGATATATCCGCCATGTTGTGGGAATAAGCACCCGCTCATGGCGAATATATCCATCACTGCTGCGCCTGGGTAGCTCAGTGTGTCCGCTCATGACTGCTGGCGGGAAATCCGCCGCTATGAGTGGACACACAAAGCTACCCAGCCGCAGCAGGGAGCTCATTACCGTGACTGCTGCATAATGTGTAGGATCACATGGTGGACATCCGCAGCATATTACATGCTGCGGATGTCCGCCAATGCGATCCTACACATTATGCATTTTTTTTAAATTAGATTCATTTAATAAATGTATTTTTAATATATATATATATATATATTTTTTTTTTTTTTTTATATATTATTTTTTATTTATTTATTTATTTATTTATTTTACACTTTTATTACATTTTTATTTATTTTTACACTTTTATTTTATTTATTTATTTTTACACTTTTTAATGCTTTGGAATACTTAGTATTCCAAAGCATTGCAGTTATATGCTGCCTGCCAGTTTTCACTAGCAGGCAGCATATCTGGACGTGCCTCTGGCACGTCCTACAGGCAATGCCCAGGGCAGACCTGGGGGTCTTTGTAGGACCCCTGGCTGCCCAGGTATGCAGCAGCACCCCGCGATGCTCCGGGGTGCTGCAGGAGAGACAGAGGGAGCCCCGTCCCTCTGTCAGAACTCCTTACAGTGCGCGGTCACTTCTGACCGCGGCTGTAAGGGTTAAACTGTCGGGAGTGAAGTGAACTTCACTCCCGGCAGTGCGGCAGGCCCCGGCCAGCCGCGGCCACACACAGCACCCCGCGATCGCGATGCGGGGTGCTGCAGGAGTGACAGAGGGAGCTCCCTCCCTCTGTCATAACACTTACAGCCCGCGGTCACTTCCGACCGCGGCTGTAAGGGTTAAAACTGCCGGGACCGAAGTTTACTTCGGTCCCGGCAGTGCAGCAGGGTCCCGGCTGTGTGATACAGCCGAGTCCCTGCCGCTATCTCGTGGGTGCACTGGGCAGCACCCACGAGAATAATGGACGTCCAGGTGCGGGAACGGCCGCCAAACTGGACGTCTATACTCGTCGGTGGTCGTTATCGGGTTAAACAAAAAAATAAATAAACCAAAATATTAATCCCAAAGGGTAGAGGTGCTAGCTAAAATATAACTTTTAATCTGTACTTTACAATTAGAGATGGGCGAATCGAAGTTGACGAAATAGAACTTGTCCCGAATTTCATGAAAAATTAGAATCTGAACGAATCCGAATTTCCTCACGCTTCGTGGTAAGGAATTGCTTCATTCACTACATTTTGTGCGGGCCGGGGGGGGGGGGCTAAAATGGCGGGTAGGTGGGATCACCCTGAATTACATGGCGGCATGCAGCCTATCAGCAGCCAGCCAACCCTGTGATGTCACAGCCCTATATATTCGGCAGCCATTGCCGAAGACAGCATTTCCCGTTTTGCTGAGAGAGCAGAGGCTGTGTGTGCACTAATCAGCGTTACTGACAATACAGATCAGCACAGGGGAAATCCATTGACCTCAAGCCCGCATCACTGCAGTCAGGGACTGTTTAGAAGTTGTTTCATAGTCTGCCAATTGAGATTATCACAGGAAGCCCTCCCCATTCAAAGACTGCAAGCAACCATTGTGACACCATATGGTCTCCCGACCCTGATGCCACCTCCAGGCTCTGTCATTGTGCCGCTCTGCGGCAGTGATTCTCATAGCGATGCCTGTAATCTGCATGTCATACTGAATAACAGTATTTCACTAACCCAGCACACTCCCTATGCGTGTTTCTGCAAGGCAAAATGTTCTACACCCCTATTGAGGCTCTCTGTAGCCCGGAAATAGCCGTTTTTAATAGCGATTTGGTGCAAATATTTTCGTATCGAACCAAATTGTTTTGGAAAATTCTGCGAATCGGCCAAATAGAATTTTTGAAAAATTCACCCATCTCTATTTACCAGACAGCACATATATCATACAAAGGTGGATCCCCAAAAAATCTAAATATATACAGTTTAAAAAAAAAACACAGTCTGCCTAAACACCCTGCTCGCCACCACCAACGCAGAGTTTATGAGCCATAATATTGGTCACAGATGATATTAATATCCCTACTAGTCAAAGTCATGCATAAAAGTCCCCATACCAACGCTTTTCTGTAAACCTGTCTGTCAGGGTCCGGACTGGTATGCAGGGAGGACACGGGAGTGGATCCTCTGTGTCAATGAGGCGATGGCGTGGGCTGTACCAGGGGAACGGAATCTAAGGGGTTACTGGTATTCACCAGAGCCCGCCACAAAGCGGGATGGACTTGCTGCGGCAGGTTACCCAGAGGGCGTTCCACCCGATAGCAACTCAACCTCACTGACAGCTGAGACAGGCGCGGTACACAAGGGGAAGGCAAGGCGAGGTCAAACGTAGCAGAAGGTCAAGGCAGGCGGCAAGGATTCGTAGTCAGGGGCAACGGCAAAGGGTCTGGAAACACAGGTTAGGGAACACACAAAACGCTTTCTTAGGGCACTAGGGCAACAAGATCCAGCAAGGACAGGATGGGGAAGTTGTTTTTTATAGGTTTTTGGACTGATTGGGCCAGGCATTAATTAATGGCGCACTGGCCCTTTAAATCTCAGCAAGTTGGCACGTGCGCGCCCTAAGGAGCGGGGCCGCGCGCGCCAGGAGGAAGCAGCAGCGGGAGGACGGTGAGTGACTTGGGATGCGATCCGTGAGCGGGGACGTCCCGCCACGCGTATCGCATCCCCGCCACTGACAGGGGGACAGCGCTCATGGTCAGGAGCAGTGACCGGAGTGCTGTTAGAGGGAGGACGACGCGAGCACTCCGGGGAAGCAGCGGGACCTGGAGCGCTCGGCGTTACAGTACCCCCCCTTGGGTCTCCCCCTCTTTTTGGAACCCAGAAATTTATGAATTAGCTCCTTGTCAAGAATATTGGCCTCGGGTTCCCAAGACCTCTCTTCGGGGCCACAATTCTCCCAATCAATAAGAATTTTTTTTTTTACCTCGGACAACCTTGGAGGCGAGAATCTCTTTCACGGAGAAGACATCAGAGGACCCAGTGACAGGAGCAGGAACGGTGACCTTGGGGGAATAGCGGTTAAGTATGAGAGGTTTGAGAAGGGAGACATGAAAAGAGTTAGGAATACGAAGAGAAGGAGGAAGATGGAGCTTGTAGGAGACAGAATTGATTTGGTTTTTGATTTTAAATGGCCCGAGGTAACGAGGACCCAGCTTGTAGCTAGGGACACGAAACCGTATGTATTTGGCAGAGAGCCACACTTTGTCAGCAGGGGCAAAGACAGGAGGAATTCTTCTCTTCCTATCCGCATGTCTCTTCATGCAAGAAGAGGCCAGTAAGAGCGTCTTTTGAGTCTCCTTCCAAATAGAGGAGAAGTCCCGGGTTAATTCATCCACGACAGGCACTACAGATGAAGTGGGCATGGGGGGGGGGACAGTGGGTGACGGCCGTACACCACAAAAAATGGAGATTTGGAGGAATTGGCACAAGAGAAGCAGGAGCAGAAGAGATCAGACACTCTGGAGGTATGATGTGCTGAGGAAGAGTCTCAGCTTCTGAGGCATCGGTGGAACTCGGCTTCTGAGGCATCGGTGGAACGTGATAGAGCATCAACCCTGACATTCTTGTCTGCAGGATGAAAATGAATTTGAAAATTGAAGCGGACAAAAAACAACGACCATCTGGCCTGGCGAGGATTTAAACGCTGGGCGGATTGGAGATAAGACAGGTTTTTATGGTCAGTGTAAATAGTGATGAGGTGAAGGGATCCCTCCAGGAGATGTCTCCATTCCTCAAGTGCCAACTTGATGGCCAACAGTTCACGGTCTCCTATAGAACATTTTTTTTCAAGAGGAGAAAACGTTTTGGAGAAAAAAACGCAAGTAACGTTTTTTCCCTTGGTGGTTTTTTGGAGAAGGACAGCTCCAGCTCCCACTAAGGAGGCGTCAACCTCAAGGAAGAAAGGCTTCAGAGGATCTGGCCTGAACAAGACTGGTGCAGAGGCGAAAGCAGCCTTAAGATGACTAAAAGCTTCATCCGCTTGGGGAGGCCAGGACCTCAGATTCGCATTTTTCTTTGTCAGTGCCACAATAAGAGCAACTATGGTGGAGAAGTGGGGAATAAACTGACGATAGCAGTTGGCAAATCCGAGGAAGCGCTGGATAGCACGGAGTTCAGAGGGGTGTGGCCAATCCAAGACCGTGGAGAGCTTGTCAGGATCCATTTGAAGACCTTGTCCAGAGACCAGGTATCCCAGGAAAGGAAGACAGCTGCGTTCAAACAGGCATTTGTCAAATTTGGCGTAAAGATGATTTACATAGAGGTGCTGGAGCACTTGACGGATATGGAGCCGGTGTTCCTCTAGGTTTGAGGAAAAAATTAGAATGTCGTCTAAATAGACAACAACGCAGGTATACAGTAAGTCCCGAAAAATTTAATTGACAAAACCTTGAAATACTGCAGGGGCGTTGCAAAGTCCAAATGGCATGACGAGATACTCGAAGTGGCCATCTCTGGTGTTAAAAGCGGTTTTCCACTCATCTCCTTCTGATGAGGTTATAAGCGCCCCTGAGGTCGAGTTTAGTGAAATTTTTTGCTCCACGCAGACGGTCAAAAAGTTCCAAGATGAGATGCAGAGGGTAGCGTTTTTTTACTGTGATTTTATTGAGGCCACGATAGTCTATGCAGGGGCGTAGCGAACCATCCTTCTTGGCAACGAGGAAGAACCCTGCTCCGGCTGGAGAAGAACACTTCCTGATGAAACCTCTCTTTAGATTCTCCTGTATGTATTCAGACATAGCCTTAGTTTCTGGAGCGGAGAGAGGATAAATTCTGCCACGGGGCGGTGTGGTACCAGGGAGCAAATCAATGGGGCAGTCGTAGGTGGTGGTAAGACCTCCGCCTGCTTTTTACAGAAGACGTCAGAAAGAAATTATAAACGGGGATCAGGAAAAAGCAAATATATTAAACAAATTCTTCTCCACTGTGTTCACCGAGGAAAATGAAATGCCAGGTGAAATACAGTGTGATAAGGTAAAATCTCCGGTACAGGTCACCTGTCTAACCCAGGAAGAAGTACAGTGCCGCCTACAAAAAATCAAAACAGACAAATCCCCAGGTCCAGGTGGCATTCACCCCCGTGTTCTAAAGGAATTAAGTAATGTTATAGACAGACCCCTATTTTTAATCCCTTAAGGACCAGGGGGTATTCCGTTTTTGCACTTTCATTTTTTCCTCCTTACCTTTAAAAAATCAAAACCCTTTCAATTTTGCACCTAAAAATCCCTATTATGGCTCATTGTTTGTGCCACTAATTCTACTTTGCAGTGACATCAGTCATTTTACCCAAAAATCTACGGCGAAATGGAAAAAAAAATCAATTGTGAGACAAAATTGAAAAAAAAATTCAATTTTGTAACTTTTGGGGGCTTCTGTTTCTACGCAGTAAAGTTTTCGGTAAAAATGACACCTTATCTTTATTCTGTAAGTCCATACGATTAAAATGATATCCTACTTGTATAGGTTTGATTTTGTCGTACTTCTGAAAAAAATCATAACTACATGCAGGAAAATTTATACATTTAAAATTGTCATCTTCTGACCCCTATAACTTTTTATTTTACCGCATATGGGTCATTATGAGGGCTATTTTTTTGCGCCGTGTTCTAAGTTTTTAGCGGTACCTTTTTATATTGATTGGACTTGTTGATCGCTTTTTATTTATTTTTTCATGATATAAAAAGTGACCAAAAATACACTATTTTTGACTTTGGAATTTTTTTGCGCGTACACCATTGACCGTGCGGTTTAATTAATGATATATTTTTATAATTCGGACATTTCCGCACGTGGCGATACCACATATGTTTATTTTTATTTACACTAGTTTTTTTTTATGGGAAAAGGGGGGTGATTCAAACTTTTAATAGGGGAGGTGTTAAATGATCTTTATTCACTTTTTTTTTCCACTTTTTTTTTGCAGTGTAATAGCTCCCATAGGGACCTATAACACTGCACACACTGATCTTTTACATTGATCACTGGTTTCTCATAGGAAACCAGTGATCAATGATTCTGCCGCTTGACTGCTCTTGCCTGGATCTCAGGCACTGAGCAGTTATTCGGCGATCGGACACCAGGAGGCAAGGTAGGAGACCCTCCTCGTGTCTAATAGCTGTTTGGGACACCGCAATTTTGCCGCGGCGATCCCGAACAGCTCCCTGAGCTAACCGGCATGGTTTCATTTTCACTTTAGACGCAGCGCTCAACTTTGAACGCCGCATCTAAAGGGTTAATAATGCACGGCACCACGATGACTGCCACGCGCTATTAGCCACGGGTCCCGGCCGTTGTTAGAGGCCGGGCCCCACCCGTTATAGAAAGGTAAAGGACTCAGGACGTACCAGTACGTCCTTGGTCCTTAAGGAGTTAATATTCCGGGACTCTATAGCAACAGGGACTGTTCCCCTGGACTGGTGCATAGCAAATGTGGTACCAATATTTAAAAAGGGAACAAAAGGTGAGGAATTATAGACCTGTTAGTTTAACCTCTGTTGTATGTAAATTGTTTGAGGGTTTTCTAAGAGATGATATTTTGGAATATCTTGATACAAATAAATGTATGACTCCATATCAGCATGGCTTTATGAGGGATCGGTCCGGTCATACTAACCTGATCAGCTTTTATGAACAGGTGAGCTCCAGACTGAACCAGGGGGAATCTCTGGATGTCGTATATCTGGATTTTTCCAAAGCATTTGATACGGTGCCACATAAAAGGTTGGTGCATAAAATGAGAAGGAAGGATCGGGCTAGGGGACAATGTGTGTAAGTGGGTAAGTAACTGGCTCAGTGATAGGAAACAGAGGGGGGTTATTAATGGTACTTATTTTGATTGGGTGACTGTTACTAGTGGGGTACCACAGGGGTCAGTCTTGGGTCCTGTTCTATTTAATATATTCATTAATTACCTTGTAGAGGGGTTGAATAGTAAAGTAACAATCTTCGCAGATGATACTAAACTCTGTAAAGCGGTAAACACAATAGAGGACAGTGCACTGTTACAACTGGATCTGGATAGGTTAGAGGTTTGGGCTGGGAAGTGGCAAATGAGGTTCAACACTGATAAATGTAAGGTAATGCACATAGGGAGGAAAAATCCGGGCTGGGATTATGTATTAAATGGGAGAACACTTGGGATGACTGACATAGAAAAGGACTTGGGAGTCTTAGTTAATAGTAAACTTAGCTGTAGTGACCAGTGTCGGGCAGCTGCCGCCAAGGAAAATAAAATAATGGGGTGCATCAATAGGGGCATAGATGCCCACGACAAGGAAATAATTCTATCGCTGTACAAATCACTAGTCAGACCACACATGGAATACTGTATACAGTACTGGGCACCAGTGTACAAGAAAGATATAGTGGAGCTGGAGAGGGTTCAAAGACGGGCAACCAGGGTAATACGGGGAATGGGAGGACTATAGTACACAGAAAGATTATCAGAATTGGGGTTATTTAGTTTAAAAACATGAAAGCTTAGGGGTGACCTAATAACTAGGTATAAATATATCAGAGGACAGTACAGAGATCTCTCCCATGATCTATTTATACCCAGGACTGTATCTATAACAAGGGGGCATCCTCTACGTTTAGAGAAAAGAAGGTTTCTACACCAGCACAGACGGGGGTTCTTTACTGTAAGAGCAGTGAGACTGTGGAATTCTCTCCCGGAGGAGGTGGTCATGGTAAACTCTGTAGAAGAGTTCAAAACGGGTCTGGATGCATTTTTGGAGAGTAATAACATCGCTGGTTACGTATACTAGATTTATAGGGACAGAACGTTGATCCAGGGATTTATTCTGACTGCCATATTTGGAGTCGGGAATGAATTTTTACCTCTAAGATGAGGGTTTTTTGCCTTCCTCTGGATCAACTCAGTAGGGACTCAGTAGGGATATAGGTTGAACTTGATGGACTCTGGTCTTTTTTCAACCTCATGAACTATGTTACTATGTTACTATTCTACTGTTCTTAAAGGAGTACTCCACTGGCCTGCGTTCCGAAGTAAATGTTCCGAACGCTGTTTTTGCACTGCGGGCATTGGCCACACCCCTTGTGACATCACGGCCATGCCCCCTCAATGCAAGTTTATGGGAGGGGGCGTGACGGGCGTCACGACCCCTCCCATAGACTTGCATTGAGGGGGTATGGCTGGGATGTCACGTGAGGTGTGGCCGACTCCCGCAGCGCAAAAATAGCATCCTGAACATTTACTAAAGGCTAAAGGAGATCAAACGCACACTATGAGGTGTCTAATATTGTGATCATACAGTATATGTCTGGAGACTTTTCTTTTGTATATGATACCACACATAAGTGTCATAAACATGGTATAAACAGAGGTGTGTTACCTATGACTTGCTCCTTGCAACCTTATATAAAATACAATTGTTGTAAAGCAGTTTGTGTCTAGCAACCAGTTTGTTGTACATGACTGGCTGTGCCGTTCAAAGCTAGACTGGCATTGTGATGGCAGCAAAGAAGGCGAAAAAAACAGCTTGGAAATAGTCAATCCATGCATCCCATACCTCATACATACAGAATGGTGCCTTATCTTAAACAGAAAGCAGAGTCTAAATGTTGATTTGCATATGCAATGATTTTTAATGATATATAAGTATCTGCTTTTGTTTTAATTCTCATCATCAGTTTTCTCTGTTCATTTTTCTACTTCCGGTCTGTTACATTCCAAATGATCTCTTATTTCTGTGCTTGGAACCTGTGCCTGTGGCGGACAATATCTCCCGTTTACCTCCGGTGTATGTGAATGAGCAGTTCTGCTATTTCTATGCAGGCTACCTGCTTTCCGGCGTGTTCTCTACACAGTATGCAAATAATTATTATTTTATGGCAGTATGTAAAATCTAAAGATATAAATAGTTCTACTGCCTAGTAACATGGTAACATAGTTCATAAGATTGAAAAAAGACCAGAGTCCATCAAGTTCAACCTATATCCCTAATGAGTCCCTACTGAGTTGATCCAGAGGAAGGCAAAAAAAAAAAAAACTTATACTAGAGGTAAAAATTCCTTCCCGACTTCAAATATGGCATCAGAATAAATCCCTGGATCAACCTTCTGTCCCTATAAATCTAGTATTCATAACCAGCAATGTTCTTACTCTCCAAAAATGCATCCAGACCCCTTTTAAATTCTTTTACAGAGCTCACCATGACCACCTCCTCTGACAGAGAATTCCACAGTCTCACTGCTCTTACAGTAAAGAATCTCCGTCTGTGCTGATGTAGAAACCTTCTTTCCTCTAGATGTAGAGGATGCCCCCTTGTTATAGATACAGTCCTGGGTATAAATAGATCATGGGAGAGATCTCTGTACGGTCCCTGATATATTTATACATAGTTATTAGGTCTCCCCTAAGCCTTCTTTTTTCTAAACTAAATAACCGTAATACTGATAATCTAGAAGGCCTTTAATATGAAAAAGGACTTCACTGAAGATTAAATGTTCAAGGACAAATTCGTACAGTATCAGTCAGAAACTTGACTTTCTATGGTATTTTATAACATAAGAATATAGACTGTAAAAGAACAATAATAACAAAAGATAAAAAAAAAAGGCATAAAGAACATAAATTATTGTTTAACTCCCTAACCTTGAGCTCTGCACTGTTGATGGCCAAGGCTATAACCTCTGGCTTGATTGCAGGGGGCACTGTCTCTGCGCCACCACAAGCAAGCAGCAGAAGCCCAGCTTTAATATAGGGACCCTAGTGCAACTGCCCGGAACGGAGATGAAGCTGTTCCTGGGAGTTCAACTCTTTACATGCTGCGGTGAAAAGAGGCCGCTGCATGTAATGGGTCTGACAGCACCTGTGATCACAGATGCTGATTGTTGCCATGACAGCCCGGAGCCTAACGAACCTTCTCAGGACTGCCATGACTAGAATGTGTATTAGGCTGTGCCAGAGGCATAGGATAATACTGTACAGGCTTATAATGTACATAGTGTGATGTACATAGTATGATACTGACAAGAAATCATAATGCTCCAGCATACTGAGTATACCAAAGTATTATACAAGTAATTAAAAAACAAAATTGTAAAAACTAAGACATAAAAAGTAATAATAAAAAAGTTACAATAGCTTAAAAAATAACAAAACAAAAGAAATTCATACAAGATTTTTTTATTTAGTAAATTTTTTTTTTTTTTTTTAAAGGCCACACACATATATGGTATCGTCATGTTTTCAATGATCCAAGCAATACAGTAAATATGTTATTGAGATTGTATTGTGAATACAGTAAAGAAAACACAAAAAAATGATTGCGGCATTGCTTCTTTACCTTCTTTATAAGATATTTTATATACTTCAAAAAAGCACCATTAAAAATTACAGCTCATTTCCACACAAAAAAACAAGTAATCATGCTGCAATGTTAAAGGAAATGCAAGCATGGCTATTAGAATTAATATTTTTCATAAAAATCCTAAAATATTAAAACCTTATGCAAATTTCATATTATTCATACTGACCCAAAGAATAAAGGTAGATGTTATTTTTCTTCAAAGTAAAGTTGAGGGAAAAATGAAAAATAAAAAACTGAAGAATTGCAGCTTTTTTGGCATATTAAAAAAAAAAAATTATATATATATATATATATATATATATATATATATATATATATAATACAATACATGCAACTCTAAAATCTTGCAGTTTTCACTCTGAGCCTCACAATAGATGACTTTTGTTCTGTAGACAGGATTACAATAAAAGCTGACACCTTATTATAAAGCTGGAGATGGATAATGCAGGATTCTGGAACTAACAATAAGTCATTGATGATCTCCTCCTCTTCCCTGCACTCTGACCTTTGCACAGGTTTCAGAACGTGCCTTGAACACTCTTCAATAGAAGATATTAAGTCATCTGTTTACTACAGGTTCCTATGGTCCATGTGACAACTGTACAGCAGATCTTCAAAAGTTGCTTAAAGGGGTACTCCGCTGCTCAGCGTTTGAAACAAACTGTTCCGAACGCTGGAGCCGGGAGCTTGTGACGTCATAGCCCTGCCCTCTCATGATGTCACGCCCCGCCCTCTCAATGCAAGTCTATGGGAGGGGGCGTGACGGCTGTCACGCCCCCTCCCATAGACTTGCATTGAGGGGACGGGGCGTGACATAATGAGGGGGCGGGGCTATGACATCACGAGCTCCCAGCGCTGGCTCCAGCGTTCGGAACAGTTTGTTCCAAACGCTGAGCAGTGGAGTACCCCTTTAAGCAAATGGGTTCCATAAGTATTAAAAAATTTAGAATAGGAAAAAATCAGAATACAGTACAGCTTTAAAAAATATATGTAGGTTTGTATCCAATTTTTACAAATTCTTATTGGTAAAAAAATTTATAAATACTGTACAGGAGCAGAATAATGAGATGGTTAATCTAAGCCTATTGTGTTCTAAAAGTTATTTATAATAATTATGCTTCCATCAATAAACATTTTGTGTGTGGCGGGGGGGTTTCAAAATATATGGTGTCCCCGAAAGATGAATTTGTATGGTAAAGATTGTTTGATGCAATAGCCAGCAACATCGGGGAGGCCTGTTTTAACACTATCACCATATTAAAGGGGTATTCCAGGAAAATAACTTTTTTTTATGTATCAACTGGCTCCAGAAAGTTAAACAGATTTGTAAATTACTTCTATTAAAAAATCTTAATCCTTCCAATAATTATCAGCTGCTGAAGTTGACTTGTTCTCTTGTGTCTGGCAACAGTGCTCTCTGCTGACATCTCTGCTTGTCTCGGGAACTGCACAGAGTAGAAGAGGTTTGTTGTGGGAATTTGCTTCTACTCTGGACAGCTCCCGAGACACGTGTCATCACAGAGCACTTAGACAGAAAATAACAACTCAACTTCAGCAGCTCATAAGTACTGAAAGGATTAAGATTTTTTAATAGAAGTAATTTACAAATGATATATAAAAAAAGTTTTTTTCCCTGGATAACCCCTTTAATGTATGCTTCCCTATACTTAAAAGCTACTATCTATTTAATTTTTATTTTTAATGAATTACCTGATTGGGATTTAAAATTAATATTGAACCCTCATGAAAGCCCCTCCAACGTGTACTCTGTCTTTACAGTCATTGACTGACAGTCACTGGAACACATGGAACTTTTTATGGTCCGGTTCTTTTTGCACCATCTATAAAGGAAACTTCAGAAGCCGAGGATTATCAGAAGACTGAAAGACTATCCTCTACTTGGAAAAGGACAGGACAACTCTCCTGGCTTCAGAGCTTCTTTGCACAGCTATCATTGCAGCAGTCTACCTGCAAATGCAATGTAACCGGTTCAGACAATGGATCATTTTAGAATTTTGCACATAAACCTGGTTAGATCTGATGGCACGGTCCATGTCACATGTTTAAACTCTGTAGATGAGTAGGAATTGGTTTTATCTCACATTCAATAGTACCGTATATACTCGAGTATAAGCCGACTTGAATATAAGCCGAGGCCCCTAATTTCACCCCAAAAACCCAGGAAAAGTGATTGACTCGACTATAAGCCTAGGGTGGGAAATACATCATCCTCCCATGTTATCATCCAGACCCCCGTCATCATCCAGACCCCCCGTCATCATCCAGACCCCCCGTCATCATCCAGATCCCCGTCATCATCCCTCCCCCCTTCATCATCACCGCCTGTCAATCCCTTCATCAGTGGTCTTCAACCTGTGGACCTCCAGATATTGCAAAACTACAGCTCCCAGCATGCCTGGACAGCCATCGGCTGTCCGGGCATGCTGGGAGTTGGAGTTTTGAAACCTCTGGAGGTCCGCAGGTTGATGACCACTGCGGCCTTCGTTATCATCCAGACCCCCGTAATCATCCCCCCCCCCCTTCATCATCACCGCCTGTCAATCCCTACATCAGTGGTCTTCAACCGGCGGACCTCCAGATGTTGCAAAACTACAACTCCCAGCATGCCCAGACAGCCATCGGCCCGGACAGCTCACTCGAGTATAAGCCGAGGGGGGGCGTTTTCAGCACGAAAAATCGTGCTGAAAAACTCGGCTTATACTCGAGTATATACGGTATCCAGATTCCTAGAGTGGGTTCTTTTGGAGTCATCTACATTCCTAGCACAATATTACAGTTTCCTATCCATTTGAAGGCCGACAGAGCTGAAGCCTTTTTGTTATGCAATTTTCCACTTACAATGTTTGTCGACATTTTAGCACATTCTACACGAATGGCAAATAAAGGCACGCTTCCTCTCACCTCTGCTTGGCTGGTGCCACGCTCAGGTTAAGACTTAATCTCAACACTTACACAGCGTTTGGCAACATATCAGACACTGACAGACGCCTGAGCCTGTTTCGAAGTGACACTATGTCACAGCTCCTCAGCTGGCAAGGTATGTGTATCCGCTAAGGTTGGGTGAATTTTGTCACTTCAGTAAATTGATAGGACGGCAAATGCTTTAAAGTAACTGAGCACAACTGAAAGGCTTCAGAGGTTAAAAGGGAATGAAACTAAATCCAGGGACCAGGTGCAATAGTTTTCCAGCGCATTATATTTCTAAAGGGCCGACTGATACTGTAAAATAAAGTGTCTGCAAAGTTATGACAAAATAAAAGATACAACAAAATAGACCAACAATCGCTTGAGGTGGATCTTCGCTTTCAAGACTGAACACGGATTAGGTGGCAAGTAGCTTTGTGGATAGGGAGTGACTAAAGCACAATGTACTATGTATATGTCAAAAACCATGTAAAATAGCAGGTAACAAACAGAAATGATGGTAACTAAATCCAGTGACCAGGTGCGATAGCTTTCTTGTAAAACTATATTCCTAAAGGATTAATACTGATACTGTAAAATAAAGCTTCTGCGAAAGGACACGAGCGCTTCCCCTTCTCAAATGTCATTGGAACTTGCACGTTCAGGGGGATGAAGTTTCAAAATGTAAGGAATCTGAAAATGAAGAACAAGGCAACACAGTATAATATATACAGTCAGGGCTGCCGTCAGAAATTTTGGGGCCCCTTACACAGCTCAGGCCTGGGCCCCCTGGACACCCCTCACAGTACCGCCAATTGCACATATCGCGTTGCATGTCCTACGACGTATAACATGATACCAGTATCAGCATTACAAATTGGGCTGCTACCCCCATGCATTCTCCCACTTGATCAACCTCCTGTGCCATTTCAACCACTCCCCACTGTGCTATATCATTTGCCACCCCCCTGATCCTCCCTATGCCACTTTATTTCCACTCTCTGATCCCCTCTGCCACTTTATTCCCCCCCTCTGATCCCACCCCCTGCCACTTTATCCCCACCCTCTGATCCCCCCTGCCACTTTATCCCCCCTCTGATCCCCCTGCCACTTTATCCCCCCCTGCCACTTTATTCCCCCCCCCGATCCCCCCTGCCACTTTATCCCCCCCTGCCACTTTATTCCCCCCCCGATCCCCCTGCCACTTTATTCCCCCCCCCCCCGATCCCCCCTGCCACTTTATTCCCCCCCCATCCCCCTGCCACTTTATTCCCCCTCGATCCCCCCTGCCACTTTATCCCCCCTGCCACTTTATTCCCCCCCGATCCCCCTGCCACTTTATTCCCCCCCCGATCCCCCCCGCCACTTTATTACCCCCCCCCCGATCCCCCCTGCCACTTTATTCCCCCCCCCCCCCCCGATCCCCCCCCTGCCACTTTATTCCCCCCGACTGATCCCCCTCCCTGCCACTTTATTCAGAGATAATGAGGAAGAATTATCAGATCCTGTGCAGAGGGAAAGTGGAGCAGTTGTAGATCGCTTCTTTAATTTTTCAGATGCCTTTAAAAAAAAAAAAAAAAAGGAACAGTCTGGTTGCTATGGGCAACTGCTCCACTTTCCCTCTGCACAGGATTTGATAAATCTCCCCCATTATCTCTGAATTTCATGTGTGTTGTCGCCTCTGTGCTGACTTGTGGTTTTCTCCTGATGCCTCATATACATGTTTTTAATTTGGTTGGTGTTAACAAAATAAACTTCTAGCGATATGTGGACACTTTTTTTGTTTTGTGTAGGTACTTTGGGGGAGATTTATCTAAACTTGTGCAGAGGAAAATTTGACCAGTTGCCCATAGCAACCAATCAGATCGCTTCTTTCATTTTAACAAGGCCTCTGCAAAATGAAAGAAGAGATCTGATTGGTTGCTATGGGCAACTCAGCAACTTTTCCTCTGCACAGGTTTTGATATATCAACCCCTTTGTTTTGGAGTTTTACCCTTACAGTTACAGTCGCCGGCCGATCAGCCAGATATTGTGGCAGCAGTGGTGGCCGGTCACAGGGGGCTCAGTCATGATTGTGACGGCTGCGACCATGAGATTTATACCACTTGTGTATTACAGCCATAATACTTTTCATTTTCAACTTTCAAACCCATATGAGGCTTGTTGCTTTTTGTGCCACCAATTTTACATTGTAATGGCATCAATCATGCTACCATGAAATACACAGTAAAAAAAACTCCATTTTGCAACTTTTGGGGGCTTCTGTTTATACAAAAAGTAGTATACTTAAAATCATCCTCTTCTGACCCCTATAACTTTAGCATTTTCCCTATACTGGGATGTGTGAGGGCTCATCTTTTGCGCTTTGATCTGTAGTTTTTACTGGTATAATTTTTGTTTTGATGCGACTTTTCGATCTCTTTTTTTATTTATTTTTTATGGTATATGAAATTTTTTAACAATTATGCCATTGACCGTGTGGGATAATTAACGTTATATTGGAATAGTTTGGACATTTATTTATTGATTCTTAAATCAATAAATGTGGTGGGTGTGTTAAATGCAGTGTGTGGGAATTATATAGTGCAGTGTTTTCCAAACAATGTATCTCCAGCTGTTGCAAAACAACAACTCCCAGCATGCCCAGGCAGCTGTTGGCTTTCTGGGCATACTGGGAGTTGTAGTTTTGTAACAGCTGGAGGCACACTGTTTGGAAAACACAGACATAGTAATTTGTGTGTGAGTATGTAGTATAGGTTACCTTCACATGATACACATTCCCCTATACAGGAACTTCTTCCTGGGCCTCCAGCTGGGAGATGGGGCCCCTTACTGGAGTACTGGCTGTACCCCCCTGATGGCGGCCCTGTATACAGTGGTCCCTCAAATTACAATATTATTTGGTTCTGGGATGACCCTTGTATGTTGAAACCATTGTATGTTGAGACCAGAACTCTATGGAAACCTGGTAATTGGTTCTAAAGGCACCAAAATGTCATCCAAAAAATAAGAAAAAGTGAGAATTAAAGAAAAATAAGTAGATAACTAATAAAGATATAGCAAGTCCTTACATATAAAAGTAAGAAAGATCCGCTAGGAGCTGTAAATCACTGTCTATGTCAGTGTTTCCCAAGCAGGGAGCCTCCAGCTGTTGCAAAACTACAACTCCCAGAATGCCCGGACAGCCAAAGGCTGTCCGGGCATGCTGGGAGTTGTAGTTTTGCAACAGCTATGGGCACCCTGCTTGGGAAGCACTGGTCTATGTAGAGGACAGGAGCTTCTTTGGGGTCCTGTACAATGCACGCAATGTCATAAAAAAAAAGTAACATGGAGCCGCCCTCACCTGGTGTCCAAAGGAGCAGCTAACCCTGGTCCAAAGAGTAGTACAGAACATGTAGTACCACCCTGTACTGTAGGGGGCACTACCAGACACCAGTCAGTGCATACACTTCAGTAATACAGGAGTTTTACCAGTGAATGCCCATTCTGATTGGTCAGTTCATTGACAGGTTTCACAGATCTGGATTGTCCATAACATTGTATGTTGAGTCTGGTTTCAACTTACAATGGTCCAGAAAAGACCATTGTATGTTGAAACTATTGTAAGTTGAGGGATCACTGTACTGCAATAATTGGACAGCCTTTTCACGTTGATCCAAGCAATAAAGATAAAGTGGACCTATCTGTAAAAAAATATACAGACTCTATAAAAGATAAGTGGCAATATATCATAAAATATTCTATTAAGAGAAGGTGCATAGCTGGTACATAAGGTGCATAGTGAAGCGTAATAAAGGCAGGATAGAGATAAGGTGCATAAAAGACTGAAGATGCCTCAGAGGATCTAAATGAAAAGAACAGTCATATAAATAAAAAGTATATAGGCTAATATTATAGGTATGGGTATTATTAATTGGGTTATTCTAAACACATATTCACCTTACCATACACTATAGCCATACTTTTCCTATGTGCACACAAAAGAAAAAACTGGAGTCACTTGTTTTTTAAGAAATAGTACACTATTTTATCAATCATAACATATAATCACATTTAAAATAGGAGAATGTCCACCCAGGGGGGGAATAAGAATCAAACAAGGGTGTCACTCAGGTATCCTACAAAAAGTGCCTAGTGCATGGCATGTAACAAGGCTTAAGTGGAGCATATAGATAGCAGCAAACTATGTAAACAAGATTATAGTGCAAATAGTGCAAAAAGACATGATCACAAGCATATACTTAGCCATACATAGTAGATAAGCAGGCACAGGATACTAGAGCGACACCACACCAACGACGCGTTTCTGCAAACTTTTGTCGACAATGGTTTGCCGAAATGCCGCATTGGGGTGGTGTCGCTCTATTATCCTGTGCCTGCTTATCTACTATGTATGGCTAAGTATATGCTTGTGATCATGTCTTTTTGCACTATTTGCACTATAATCTTGTTTACAATTGTTTGCTGCTATGTATATGCTGCATGTTACTCTTGTTACATGCCATGCACTAGGCCCTTTTTGTAGGATACCTGAGTGACACCCTTGTTTGATTCTTATTCCCCCTGGGTGGACATTCTCCTATTCTAAATGTGATTATATGTTATGATTGATAAAATAGTGTACTATTTCTTATAAAACAACAAGTGACTCCAGTTTTTTCTTTTGTGTGCATATTATATATAGGAGGTCACGAAGCACAAGTTACATAGGGGGCCATTATGGTATATGATATATCTAAATAGCACCTACGTCTTACAAACTTTTGTTTGTTCCCCCCCCCCCCCCTTTTTTTTTGGTATCTGAAAACTAAGTGTATACTTTTCCTATAGCGTACCTGCCTTTTAATTAAATAACAGGAGGTTTAGTCCCAAGTTGTACAAAATTGTCCTCCTTTATACGTTATATCCGAAGCTCTGTATACCGTAACACTGGTGCTAGGAGCCGTTTTCAATTCAGTGGGCAGTGACATACAGTGTTTGTAAAAGAGTTGCGCTGTAAGTTCAAAGTATACAGATGCGAATCACAAGTTTTCCAGCAATGCGTGCGGTATCTGTAGTAATCTTAAGGTTTCCCGTGAGTTGTAATTACATTGTGTGGTATCCCGGTACAGGACATGGTCCTGTACCCTCCCTGAGTCCCCTCAGGAAGAGTCCCTGCAGTCCATAGGGCTCTCCTGCAGGGTTCACCCCTTTGCTCACCTTCTATTGTCACATATAAATGCATTGTATATATTCTGTATGCATTGTCAATATGTATAAAGTTTGTACAAATGTGTACAGAAGTGTTCGTCATGTGAACCACTGTCATGTGCCATGGGCACAGGAACCACAGGCTTTGCAACCAATGGACTTTAGTCCAGCCCCCTTAGTATATAAGGGGCTGTAGTCTCTAAACTCGCTCTCTTGATTCCTGGATTCATAAGAAAGCACAAGTCTTGTATGCTGCAAATTAATCTCATCTAGGCCAAAGCCTAAAGATCCTGCAGCCACTTCAAAACGTGAGTTATCAAGTTCTATCTACAATTCTAGTGACTACTACTCAACTCAAGAATAATATTAATAGCACAGTGGCCTACATAGATATTCTCAATACTACAAGTCCCAGCAAGCCTGCGAGGTATCCGGTGTCCCGGTTGCCTCTAGAGAAACTGTATAGCTGTAAAGACTGTTTCTTAAGAATTACAATTAAAAGTTACAGTTCTTGCATAATTCCTGCTGTGGACATTCCTTTATTGAAAACCGTTTTGGGTTGGTTGACGGTGGTTACCACACCTGAATAACCACATCCTGGCATCACAAATAATTAGGGGTTACCCCACAGGGTTAATACAACCGGACCCTGCTACACTATTGCAACACCCCAGCTCACGACAGTTGTCCTGCGGTCCGGTTGCGTTTCCAGTACCAGGGAAAGATCTGTGAGAAAGTGGAGAATGTGTAATCACGGGAGTGCGCCCCGGCCGGTGGTGTCTCACAGCAGTATGCAGTGACGTCACTATAGGGGTCAGAGAGGACCAAAAAGCAATCGAACGCGGTCTTCTTCATCAGGGATGTGAACTGGGTCCTCTTAGTTACCTTATATGGACTCATACGCCATTCTCCTTTCCTCACTGACTAGTGGTATTCTCCTTAGAGGTGCTTCCGTTGGGGCATATACTGTATCCAATTGGGTGCAATAAAGATTTTTGCATGTAACAGATGAATGTTTCAATTGGTATTTCTGTATGTCTGAATCAGTGTGTATGAGGCAGACTAATATACAAAGCCAAAAATCTCGAACTCTGCATTAAGTCCATGTGGAACCATTGTGTTTAAGATGAAGATCCATTTGGATTCAGCCTTGGACATTTAGCATATGAAGTTCCCTCCCCACCAGTGTGGGTTAATTTTCTCTATACCAAAAAATTGCCTTCCTGGGGTTTTGGGAATGTTTTTATTTATAATGAGTGGATAGTGGGTGGCCTTCATATCCTTTTTGTATATTATTTATATGTTCTCCCAATCGGACTTTCAAAGTTCTTTTGGTACGGCCCACATATATTCTCTCGCAGGAACAAAAGATAGCATAAATTACTCCACTTGTAGTACAATTTATGTGAGTTTTTATTTTATATTCTATTGTCCAGAACTCTCCAGAGTAGGAGAAAATCCCCATTGCAAACCTATTCCGGACAGTTCCTAAAATGGACAGAGGTGTCAGCAGAGAGCACTGTGGTCAGACAGAAAGTATATTAAAAAAAAAGAACTTCCTGTGGAGCATACAACAGCTGATAAGTACTGGAAGGATTAAGATTTTTTAATAGAAGTAATTTGCAAATCTGTTTAACTTTCTGACACTAGTTTATTTAAAAAAAAAATCCAGGGGAGTACCTGTGTAACGTTGCTTTCAAATGCATGCATGGATTCTGAGTATTCTTGATATTCGATGGGGGGGGGGGGGGGGGGGGAGAGTTTGCATGTTTTATCTTTTTTTTATGAAGTATTTTATTCAGAGTTAAGTTTCTCATGAATTTCTTTAGGTCTATGAAGGTTTCAAATGTATTTATGGAACACGATGGAGCAAATTTTAGGCCTTTTTGTATTACATTTTCTTATTTTTTTGTGAGCTGATAGTTGCTAAGATTGTAGATTTTCTGTTATTGTTGCTGGTCGCTATCATTATTTACCTTTCTGTGTTTATTCTTCTTTGTTTGTTACCTGAATCCGTGTTACTCCTCTTATCTAAATTTCTTTCTATTGTCTGTCTTCCTTCCGGGGTTTGTAATGGTGAGAACCTGTTTTCTAAGTGTACGTCATATTCTATCTGTATTGATTGCTCAGTGATTCTTTTTGTTTCTTCTTCCCTTGGGTTGTCTATTGTGCTTTTTCTCATCACAACAATGTTGGGAGATAAGGGTATATCTTGAATGTTATCATTTGGTTGGACTAGGGGATCAAGAATAGTTGATAGAGATAAATCTATATCATTACTATGTGATTTGGTGGTTATATCATGATCCTCGGTTATCTCATCAATGGTCTCTAGGTCTTTCATACCTGGGGAATTGATTTTTTGTTTTTGTATTGCATTGTATTGTATTGTTTGTGCAGTGTCTGGTGTAGGATGCCATTGTGGTACTTGTGGTCGTTTGCAGGCATCCTCCATTGTATGCATTTTATGCTGGTGATTGCCCATAGCAATGGACCACAAGTGCAGGCTCTGCCCCCCAGTATCTATGCCCATCTGCATTCAGGGGTTGAGTACCTTCGTACATCTGATACCACATCAATGTATTTGTTCAAAGCTGGGCCGTTTGAAGGAATTTGGGGGCCCCAAGCAAAATGGGTGTGGCTATGTGAAGGCGGAGCCAAAGGGGGAGAATAGTGTACCACAACTCCAGTGTCTGCCAGATCTTTTGATGCCTGATGAAGCTGCGCATGCGCAGCGAAACGCGTTGCATCTAATAAATCCATTGATTTTACTTGGCTGCCTGATGGTTCCTCTCTGCGCCAGACAAACTCCTGACTCCCTGGTCATTCGGTTTTGATTTTATTCTTACCCAGGAGGGCTGCAGTGGACCTTCTTCCATATCTTTTCTGCTCTTAACCTTGTTGTGTGTGGGCGCACAACCAACTTTGGTAAGCGGCTTGGGAATTACCGTCCCCTACCCCCACCTGCAAGATCTACTGATCCCGCACATGAGGCGCCTTCCTCCCTCTTTCTGGAGGGATTGTGCAGTCAAACGTGGGTTTTGAATTGTTTTTCTCCTGCGAGCTGTTCTGTCTGATATTTTTCTTGGTCTTCCAGATCTTGCTTTAACTTCCACTGTTCCTGATGACTGCCATTTATTAATTACATTCTGTCTGGGCATTTAAAACCTTTGAGATTGACATCACCTGGTCTTCCCAGATGATGATTGAGAACAATCCATGACACTGGCAGGTCTCAGCTTTGCAAACAGGGCAGTGCATGCTATAAATTCTGCAGGGTGCCCAAACTTGCAGATGTCATTTTTTTGTTTTCTGTTATATGGAAATAAAATCTGACTTTTGTTGACACATTATAAGAATGTCTAATCTGTAATTTGATGCCTTTTGGAGATTTTTCCATCTTTCCTTGGCTTCTTTATGCACATTAATACAAATATTTACCTGGGGTGCCCAAACTTTTGATCCCCACTGTTGACTGTACCTAATGTGTAAGTGCAGTACAGTTCCCCCACATTACGTGCAGTACAGTTCTCCCACATTAGGTGCCACCTAATGTGGGGGAACTGTACTGCACCTAATGTGGGGGGAACTGTACTGCCAACCTAATGTGGGGGAACTGTACTGCCAACCTAATGTGGGGGAACTATACTGCCAACCTAATGTGGGGGAACTATACTGACAACCTTATGGGCAGGGACTTATACTGCACCTATATGAGTGCAGGTCTGTTTATGTATGTGTGCATGCAAGCAAGAGTGTATTTTTGTGTGTGTATGTGTGTATGTGTATATATATATATATATATATATATATATACGCACGCGCGCGGCGTGAGTTTGTGCTTTAGGGTGCACACCCTAATGCAATAGGCTGTGCACGCCTATGTCTATGCGATTGGTAAATGATATGAATATGTCAACATAAATGTTACAAGCACATGTTGCACCAACATAAGCCAATGTAAAAGCATCAGGTAGGCAATAATACAGACCAATATCGGTAGCGTGACCTACTCTGGTGTTCCCCCACCTCACACTCCAACGCGTTTCGCCCCGCTTCGTCCGGGTGTGGACGAAGACATAAGGCTCGGATCTGTGAAGGTTGACTTTGTTGACTTTGCTGAGTTATCTTTGCCTTTCTTTTTTTCTTTGATACATATGTGTATTTGTAGCCTTATTCATGTAAGTTTTTGTTTAGACAGATGGAATAGTCTTTACAGCTCAGTTAGGCCCAAGGAGATGACCAGTGACTTAGGAGACTTGCAGACTCGCTTGGACTTGCGGTGGATTTGGGCTGAATTATGCAGACCCATGCTGACTTTAGCAGACTTGATTAACTTGATTATGACTGACTAGACTTCACTAGACTTCTCTGGTTGCTTACCAGGCTTTGACGTTTACCTGAAGGGGCACTTGGCTGCGTGGTTAGGCCTAGGTCTCCCTTAGGACACCAGACCCTCTCAGGTCTTAACTGTACTGCTCCTCAGAATGCATAGAACTGCTCTGCCTGAACTAGCTCCTCTCTTGGTTTATAAGGGAGCAATTTGGAGGGGTCCTATAGGTCACAACACAAGTCACCTGGTCACTGACACCTTCCCTGGTCACATGACTTGGTAACAACATTTAAAGGCATATGAACATTAGAAAGGCAATTCAATAGAGAACATAGGACACTGTTAACCATTTAACCCCTTAAGGACACATGACGTACTGGAACGTCATGTGTCCGCTCCCAATCTATAATGGCTAATAGCGCGCAGCATTTATCGCAGTGCCGTGCGCTATTAACCCTTTAGACACGGCACTCAAAGTTGAACATCGTGTCTAAAGTGAAAGTGTGCCGGTTAGCTCAGTGGGCTGTTTGGTATAGCCGCAGCAAAATCGCGGCATCCCGAACAGCTGACAGGACAGCTGGAGGGCCCCTACCTGCCTCCTCGCTGTCCGATCGCCGAATGACTGCTCAGTGCCTGAGATCCAGGCATGAGCAGTCAAGTGGCAGAATCAACGATCCCTGGTTTCTTATGAGAAACCAGTGATCAATGTGAAAGATCAGTGTGTGCAGTGTTATAGGTCCCTATGGGACCTATAACACTGAAAAAAAAAGTGAAAAAAAAAAGTGAATAAAGATCATTTAACCCCTTCCCTATTAAAAGTTTGAATCACCCCCCTTTTCCCATAAAAAAAAAACACAGTGTAAATAAAAATAAAAATAAACATATATGGTTACAATACAAGAATATGGGTGCACTACTGTGGTAGATGTAAACAATACATTGGCTATCCCTCAACACTGATGTTAAAATTGAGACATTCGCCAGTGTATCCTTATATGAAGGACACACCAGAGCCCGCACACCAACGCCAAGGTTTCTCAAATTGGTGCGAGACCTAACGCTAGTCCTACCTGTGCTTGATAAACAGAACAGGGGCCAGTGGGCAATTACGGCAGCATTCGGCTGACTCACAACTTCCTTCCAGATATCCTCCAGTGTTACTACGCACACATGCAATGGGAGGAGGGAGGCAAGCTGCAAGCCCCACCTGAGTTGGCTATTGTGGGTGCCTGGCCTCACAGGTGCTACCTTAATGCTGCCTGGTAGATATTCAAGGCGCATTAATGTTGGAGTTTACACACCTCCAAATTTAAAATTTAAACAAACAACAAAAAAACGTGGTCTCAAATGGCTGGAAGTGCTCAACCCCATATGCGGTTGTGCATTTATACTGGGGGAGCAGATCCTGCCCTTGTAGTCCGTTGCTAGGGGCGATCCCCAGCATAAAAATGCATACAATGGAGGATGCCTGCAGCGGACTACAAGTGCCACAATAGAATCCTACACCAGATAAACGGTGTGGATATGTAACAATTAGAATACAATACAAGAATATGGGTGCACTACTGTGGTAGATGTAAACAATACATTGGCTATCCCTCAACACTGATGTAGCAACGGACTACAAGGGCAGGATCTGCTCCCCCAGTATAAATGCACAACCGCATATGGGGTTGAGCACTTCCAGCCATTTGAGACCACGTTTTTTGTTGTTTGTTTAAATTTTAAATTTGGAGGTGTGTAAACTCCAACATTAATGCGCCTTGAATATCTACCAGGCAGCATTAAGGTAGCACCTGTGAGGCCAGGCACCCATAATAGCCAACTCAGGTGGGGCTTGCAGCTTGCCTCCCTCCTCCCATTGCATGTGTGCGTAGTAACACTGGAGGGTATCTGGAAGGAAGTTGTGAGTCAGCCGAATGCTGCCGTAATTGCCCACTGGCCCCTGTTCTGTTTATCAAGCACAGGTAGGACTAGCGTTAGGTCTCGCACCAATTTGAGAAACCTTGGCGTTGGTGTGCGGGCTCTGGTGTGTCCTTCATATAAGGATACACTGGCGAATGTCTCAATTTTAACATCAGTGTTGAGGGATAGCCAATGTATTGTTTACATCTACCACAGTAGTGCACCCATATTCTTGTATTGTATTCTAATTGTTACATATCCACACCGTTTATCTGGTGTAGGATTCTATTGTGGCACTTGTAGTCCGCTGCAGGCATCCTCCATTGTATGCATTTTTATGCTGGGGATCACCCCTAGCAACGGACTACAAGGGCAGGATCTGCTCCCCCAGTATAAATGCACAACCGCATATGGGGTTGAGCACTTTCAGCCATTTGAGACCACGTTTTTTGTTGTTTGTTTAAACATATATGGTATCGGCGCATGCGGAAATGTCCGAATTATAAAAATATATTGTTAATTAAACCGCTCGGTCAATGGCGTGCGCGCAAAAAAAATTCCAAAGTACAAAATAGTGCATTTTTGGTCACTTTTTATATCATGAAAAAAATGTATAAAAAGCGATCAATAAGTCCTATCAATGCAAAAATGGTACCGTTAAAAACTTAAGATCACGGCGCAAAAAATTAGCCCTCATACCTCCCCATACGCGGAAAAATAAAAAAGTTATAGGTGTCAGAAATGACAACTTTAAACATATTAATTTTCCTGCATGAAGTTATGATTTTTTCCAGAAGTATGATAAAACCAAACCTATATAAGTAGGATATCATTTTAACCGTATGAACCTACAGAATAAATATCATGTGTCATTTTTACCGAAAAATGTACTACGTAGAAACGGAAGCCCCCAAAACAACGTTTTTTTTTCAATTTTGTCTCACAATGATTTTTTTTTCCGTTTCACAGTTGATGTTTGGGCAAAATGACTGACGTCATTACAAAGTAGAATTGGTGGCGCAAAAAATAAGCCATCATATGGATTTTTAGGTGCAAAATTGAAAGAGTTATGATTTTTTAAAGGCAAGGAGCAAAAAACGAAAATGCAATAACGGAAAAAACCCCGGTCCTTAAGGGGTTAAGGTACACATAATGAAGGTGGATTCAAGGGACACTGCAATAGAGACTGCCACACAGGACAGAAAGGGTACAGGAGAGCAACTCCTGTACTGGGCCACCAAAGATTTAAAAAAGAACAGGTATGCCTGGAATAGAAATAGAAACATCTATGGTTCATGGTTTATCCAATGGCAAAAAATAATTAAAGAGGTTGACTCATTAGAGACAAACCATTCCACACCGCAACTGCTATATAGGTTGCTTTATATCTTCAACTTTGGTGGCTTATCAATAACAATAATGTCAGGCAGTAGAAATTCAAATGCTCAAACCTTCTCATCCTCAACATCTTGGAGGACTCTATATACTTTTGAGAATTGGCAGGTACCACCAAAGTTGGCGGGTCAGCTGACAATTTAATTGAATGTGACCTTACCTGTATAAGCTTATTGTCATTTGTGCAAGTTCTAGCACCTCTGGCAGACGACTGTGCCAAACAAAAGCTTTTGTGGCCAAGCATTTACCCTGCAATGGCCACAGATGAGTGGCCTTCCATAACTTACTGTCCAAAGGTCTGCTTTTACAAAGGAGGGGGGGGGGGGTGGATAAGGTCCAGTGTCATGGTAAGGGTTTTAGGGGGAAGCTGTGGAGGAAGCCAGGATACCAGTCTGATCTGTGTGATGGCTTCTCTACTTTTCTGTATATACCACTGACCGCTTGAACAATTGGCTGGTGCAGTTGGTTTATTTCTACACTTACATATCAATGAAAAAATAACGCTGTTGTTAATAGAACATTTTTTAAATGGTTTATTGATATAATAGGTTTAAACAATCTTACATTAAATATGACAGCAAATAACTTCATGAAAGCATATTGCTTCTATAATTCCCCATAACACTGAACACAGAGAGCATTGTTTTATTGAAATATGACAAATGTCTCTAATCTAGCTTCAAAGTCACCTTCTATAACTTGATAGTATAGTACTTCATACCTTTTATATTACAGAGGAATATTAGCATACAATATAGGAAAATCACTGTGCAGGTACTATCATATTCACAGGGAACCGCACACCTTTCTACATCAAATGTTCTTTGGAGATGAAGTTAATGATTAAAAGGGAATTATGGGAATTATGTTTTCAGTACATATTATGGTAATTAAATGCGGCGAGAAAAAGGTCTGCTCTAAATGCAGTGTGGATTTTACTTTCGCATATTTTATCATAGATCTGCAATTAGAACTTGTATTAGAAGTACAGCATATAAAGTTCTACTTCATTTTTTAAAGAGAACCTGACAGCTAGTTCACCCGCTCTAAACCAGTATAGTCTACTATAGTGCAGGTGAACAGCTGTAAAATAAAGGGTTACTCACTGAAATCCATAGGTTTATTTGCTGCCTTATGCTTGTAAATAGCTTTATTCCTAATGTGCCTCAGCGCACACTGGAGGCGGGAGCCGGCTGGCTGAGCTCCCCTGTCTCTTCCATATTTCCCAATTTCTTGGCCCCGCCCCTTCATTATTATGCTAATGAGGGGAATGGGTGAGCGCACACAGAGCAGAGTTGGGAAAATGGAGGAATAAGGAGAGCTCAGCCAGCCGCCTCCCCGCTTCCAATTGCACACTGGGGCACATTAGGAATAAAGCTGTTTACAAGCATAACGCAGCAGGTGATTTAGCTGTCAGATTCTCTTTAAAGTCATTTCAGAAGTCAGTAAACCAAACCAAAATCCAAATTTTCCTTGAAGATGATGGATTTCCATGAATGCAAAGATGACAAAGATTTCCAATGTTGACAAAAAAAAGTGGTTACTGAAATCTGCTCTCAAGAAGACCTCTTTAAAGGCCTTTTTAGGGTATAGTTACATGATGGAAAATTTCCGGGTGGACATTCCACAGGCAGCTAGGACCGCTCCCAAATGCGCCATCTCTAAAGAAAGCAGTGCATTTCTGTGCAGACTAAGGTCAGAATCTGAAAATTCCGCCATGGAAATTCTGCCGTTTGCATGGTGCAGAAGAATAATATCGAAAGCAATAGGATAATTTAATTATTTTCAGATTAGGTTTGTATATAAGTCAATGTTTGCTTTACAAGGAACTAATCTTTTCCATTGACAACAGTATCCTTCTGTCAGGAAAACACATGTGTGAACAAACCCTTTCTCTTGTAGCTGGACTCCAATAGGTCTAATTGTAATTGAGTTCTGTTATACAAGCAGAATACCGCATCTACTTTGTATAAACGATTCATTCTGGTAACTTGCTGTGTGTTCTGTTTTCCATAAATCAATATCATTTGCTGCTTCACTTGCTACACTAGTGTATTATATCATTATCGCTATTGTTCTCACTGTATCGTTTTGTATCCCGACCTTCACAATGAAATAGACCATAAAACAATGACACTGTGATTAGTTTCTTCTAAATGGAACTCAATAAATCAGTTCAAGAAAAAAGATGGAAAAAAGAGAATAGCAAATAGTAAAATACAAACACCAAGAAATCATAAATTATAGTGTGATATTCATATCTCAGCCTCGAATAGTATGGCTAATGTGTAAGTGGCATTAATCGTCCATATAATCTATACTTTTATATAAAATACATTGCTGTGATAATAGTATCAATTATTTATTGTCAAGATGGTGAAAAGGGTTCCTAATTTTTCAAAAAAAATGAAAAAATGCACAAAACCTACCAAAGGGGTATACACAATGACCCTGATTTACTAAGAGTGTTGTGTAGGTTTCTTTGTGGGTTTTAATTCCCTACAATTATTTTCCGCAGTATTTACTAAGGTTTCCCTACATTTTGCACTTTTCCCTACATTTTGCTTTGATCTGTAGGGTTTTCCTCAACTCAAATCCACCTCATTGGGGTTTATTTACTAACGTGATCCCGACTCTTTTTTCTGGGGTTTTGCGCCCAAATTGTGTCAAATCTGTGTTCCTTAAATAAATGCCATGATAATAATAACAATAATAAAGTGTTATAATACCATGAAGCACGGGGGATTGGATGAGCATAGGTTGGGGGGGCGTCGGTAGTAAGTCGGCCTCGACCTTGTTGGTGTCACTGCCTTGGACAGAAATGTAAAATGACACTTACCTTGCTATACTGTCTTCCAACAGGTGGTTTATCTGGGTGGCCCAGGTTTTTAATAAAGTCCAGCGAATGGGGACTTATCAGTTTTACTAGATTTACTAGATGTTTGATGGTTACAACATCTGAATACATAGAGGCACAGTCTTTTACAACAGCATAACAGTGCAGTGGCTGATGGCTTCTTCTGGCAGATGTTATAAGTCTGTACTCCTCCCCATTTACCTGCTTGGGCAGTCTTACTCACTAGTGTATCTGGTCTTATGTTTAGAATGCTGTCTAGGGATTTGTTGGCATAGAGCGATTCTGATTCATGTGGAGCTGTCCCTCTACCCTCTTGAACACAGCACTCCTCTTTCTAGGTACTCTACAGAAGTGCCAGACAACCTGCCCCTAAACTCTCACTAGACAACCTGTCCCTGAACTCTAACTAGACAACCTATTTCTAAACTCTTATTAGACAACCTGTCCCTAAACTGTCCCTAAAAAACCTGTCCCTAAACTGTTACTAGACAACCTGTCCCTAAACTCCTACTAGACAACCTGTCCCTTAACTTTCACTAGACAACCTGTCCCTTAACTTTCACTAGACAACCCGTCCCTAAACTCCGACTAGACAACCTGTCCCTTAACCCCCACTAGACAACCTGTTCCTGAACTCTCACTAGACAACCTATCTCTAACCTCCTATTAGACAACCCGTCCCTTAACACCCACTAGACCAGTGTTTCCCAACCCAGTCCTCAAGGCACACCAACAGTCCAGGATTTTAATTTTTCCCTGTTCTATTCCAATGGAGTAACTGAAAAAAAAACAGAATGTTGGTGTGCCTTGAGGACTGAGGGGAAACACTGCACTAGACAACCTGTCCCTGAACTGTTACTAGACAACCTGTCCCTAAACTCCTACTAGACAACCTGTCCCTTAACTTTGACTAGACAACCTGTCCCTTAACTTTCACTTGACAACCCGTCCCTAAACTCCGACTAGACAACCAGTCCCTTAACCCCCACTAGACAACCTCTCCCTGAACTCTCACTAGTCAACCTATCTCTAACCTCTTATTAGACAACCCGTCCCTTAACATCCACTAGACAACCTGTCCCTGAACTCTCACTAGACAACCTATCTCTCAACTCTTATTAGACAACCTGTCCCTAAACTCTCACTAAACAACCTGTCCCTAAACTCTTACTGCACAACCTATCCCTAAACTCTAACTAGACAACCTGTCCCTAAACTGTTACTAGACAAACTCCTACTAGACAACCTGTCCCTTAACTTTCCCTAGACAACCTGTCCCTGAACTCTCACTAGACAACCTGTCCCTAAACTCTCACTAGACAACCTGTCCTTTAACTCTCACTAGACAACCTGTCCCTGAACTCTCACTAGACATGTCGCTAAACTCATATTAGACAACCTGTCCCTAAATTCTTACTCCACAACCTATCCAAAAATGCTAACTAGACAACCTGTCCCTAAAATCTCACTAGACAAACTGTCCCTAAACCCTCACTAGACAAATTGTCCCTAAACTCTCACTAGACAAACTGTCCCTAAACTCTCTCTAGACAACCTGTCCATAGACTCTCACCCACTCTGCTGGCCCTATAGCCACATCCCCTGAATATTGGTGCAATTATATAAAACGTGGTACATGAGAATAAAGTATAATAAAAACCCAGTTAAACATTATTAAGTCATTTATGATCTGAAGTGTTCAGTCCACACTCCTATGTTGCGCCAACTTCAATTTGTGGGACACTACATTATTATTTACAGGACATGTCCAGGTCTCACTTCTTATTATTGTATCCGTATCTTATTGTATCCGCTCCAGGCTGCAAAATAAAAGAAAACAAACTTTCTCTTGCCTGCCTACGCTCCCCCGGTGCTCCAGTACAGGTGTTCGGTCCCCGGGCTGTATTCTTCTTATTTCCTGTTAGCCCGGCACGTCACACGGAGCTTCAGCCTATCACCGGCCGCAGCGATGTCCCGCCTCGGCCAGTGATAGGCTGAAGCTCCATGTGACGTTCCGGGCTAACAGGAAGTAAGAAGAATACAGCCCGGGGACCGAACACCTGTACTGGAGCACCGGGGGAGCGTAGGCAGGCAAGAGAAAGCTTATTTTCTATTTTTTTTGCAGCGCGGAATGGATACAATAAGAAAAGTGAGCACCGGACATGTCCTTTAAGTTCTCTTTGTTGAACATTACAGAATGCATTAAAGAGGTACTCCGAAGTGGAAAGAAACGTTTTCAAATCAACTGGTGACAGAAAGTTCAACAGATTTGTAAATTACTTCTTTAAGCCTTCCAGTTCTTATCAGCTGCTGTATACTGCAGAGATAGGTGTGTAGTTCTTTCCACTCTGACTACAGGTCTCTCTGCTGCCACCTCTGTCCGTGTCAGGAACTGTCCAGATTATGAGCAAATCCCCATAGCAATCCTCTCCTGCTCTGGACAGTTCGAGACACGGACAGAGGCAGGGGGTGGACTGACAACACTCGGGGCACCCGGACCAAAAAAAGGCAAGGGCCTCTGCTAGGCTCTGCAGCTCGTCAATCTTCTGCCACACCCCTATTCCATACAAATCCCACACACAATAAACTAACATTTATATATGTAAGAAACACTTTAACATAGGTAAATTTCCATGACCAATAATACTGGTATACAAGGAGTAAATATATACCACCACACAATAACTGGATAATACTGCCATACTGTACTGAATAATACCACTATACACAGACCAGTATAATATACAGGATCTGTATACAATATAAGTGATTATATACAGGACCATACGGCAGTAGATAACAGCTGTACACAGGATGTGTATACCATATAAGGGATTACAGTTACATTTTGGGACTGACAATTACGTCTTTTCTGATAAGCGGGTTCTCTTTCCTTTTCTTCTCCGTCCGGGTAAGAACACCATGTGGATCTCTTAACATCTGCAGGACAATCATGTCAGACTTTACATTTTTCATGTACCCACCCCTCCTCTACACAATCTTTCCATCTATAGGCCCACAAACTGTAATAATGCCCTCCTTGGTGTCCTGCACAGTAAAAGGGCAGGTAGGTAGGTAGCCAGGTAAATAGGTAACTAGATAGGTAGATCAGGAAGCCAGATATGTAGGTAGGTGACAAGACAGGTAGGTAGGGGGCTAGCTAGGTAGTTAGGCAGCCATGTATGAAGGCTAGTTATGTACATAGTTAGGTAGCTGGGTATGTAGGTAGTTAGATAGCCTGGTATGTAGGTAAGTAGTTAGGCATCCAGGTATAAAGTTAGGTACTCCCCCCTTCCCTGTAGTTATAGGCAGCAGAGTTACCCCCCCCCCCCTCCCTGTAGGTATAGACAGCAGAGTTAACCCCTCCCCTTCCCTGTAGGTATAGGCAGCAGAGTCAACCCCCTTCCCCAAAAGGTATAGGAAGCAGAGTTAGCCCCCCACCCTTCCCCATAGGTATAGGCAGAAGACTTAACCCCCCTTCCCATAGGTATAGGCAGCAGAGTTAAACCTCCTTCCCAATAGGTATAGGAACAGAGTTAACCCCCCTTTCTCCTTAGGTATAGACAGCAGAGTCCCACCCCCCACCCCCTTTCCCCATAGGTATAGGCAGAGTTAAACCCTCCATTCCTCATAGGTATTGGCAGAGTTAAACCCCCTTTTCCCCATAGGTATGGGCAGGGCCCCCCCTTTCCCCATAGGTATAGGCAGAGTTACCCCCCCTCCCCCCTCATTCCCATAGGTATATGCAGAGTTACACCCCCTCCCTCTTTCCCATAGGTATATTCAGAGTTACACCCCCCTCTTTCCCATAGGTATATGCAGAGTTACACTGCCCCCCCTTCCCATCCAACTCTTTCCCATAGGTATATGCAGAGTAAAGAAAAAAAACTATGCTCACCTGATGTCCCACGCAGAGGTGTCCTCAGCAGCAGGGGCCCGTATCTTCTCCCCACCACAGTACAGGCGCCAGTGAGTGATGTCATCGGCACCTGTACTGCGTGCTGTGTGGGGGAAGAGATCACGTCTCCTCTGTGTAAGCTGTAGATGCGGCTCAGACAGAGGGAAAACCTTTTCCTCTATGTGCGTGTATCGCGCATGCAGGAGAAGGCAGCACTTTCTGCTGGGGATCTGGGATGAGTGTCCCGGATCCTCAGTATTGGCTGCAGGCCCTTAAACCGGCCGTGCCCTCGGATGACGTCCAATCATATCGGCCGGTCAGTCCGCCCCTGGACAGAGGTGTCAGCCGAGAGCGCTGTGGTCAGTCTGGAAAGATCTACACAACTTCCCCTGGAGCATACAGCAGCTGATAAGTACTGGAAGGGGTAAGATTTTTAAATAGAAGTAATTTACAAATCTGTATAACTTTCTGGCACCCCTTTAATGGGCGGTCTCATACAAAAAAAAAAACCTCTTTTTGAAATGCGGTTGGACTAGTTATCAGCGGATTTGGCTACTGAAACTCCTGAGATCAGCTGTTATGACCTGGGGCAAGTTCAACTGGCTATGCAAATAGAATATGATATGGTGGCCATTATCATTGTGGTATTTTTCCTAAAACACTAGTAAAAAAAAAAAAAAATGTCACTGCACTAGTGCCTGGTTATGGTCTTAGACCATTATTTCTCAACCAGGGTGCCTCCAGCTGTTGCAAAACTTCAACTCCCAGCATGCCCAGACAGCCGAAGGCTGTCCGGGCATACTGGGAGTTGTAGTTTTGCAACAGCCGGAGGCTCCCTGATTGGAAAACACTGTCTTACACAGTGTTCACAACCATCACAAACTTGATCGATGACTTTGATCCTTTAAAATATCATTGCTTGTATAGAAGGTTTAAAGCCAAACATCCTGATATATAAAGCCTATGGGGGAGATTTATCAAAGTTGTCTATTTCCCACAACAACCTACAGAGTGTTAGGCTGGTCTATTGTGCGCTTAATTTATCAAAAGGTGCACGGCTCTTGATAAATTCTGTGCACAGACTTCGGGATCTATGCTTTAGACTGTATTTAAACCTGCTCCAGCATGGTCTGACATTTTAGCGTACTTTCGACCAATGTGACTTTTTGCAGAAAAGTCGCTATTGATAAATTCAGCACGAATGCATTTTTCTGTCTTAGGCTAAGTTTCCACTTGGTTTTTTTTCTGGCAGTTTTTGGAAATCTGCCACTGCAGTTTTTGAGCCAAAGATAGAAATGTATTCAAAAGGAATAAGACATATAAAGGAAGGACTTACACTGCTCCTCCCTTATGGATCCACTTCTGACTTTGGCTCAAAAACTACAGTGACAGATTTCCAAAAACCAAGTAGAAGCCTAAAATAGACTAGAATGCATCATGTTCTAAAAATCCTCTAAAGCAAAAGTCGCAAAAAAAGTCGCACATATTTAGACTGCGACTTTCTGTGCGACAAAATCAGTCTAAACCCTTTGATAAATCTCCCCCATTGTGTCTGTGTCCTTTTATTTGCACAGTTGCATGTTTTTCAAACTAACTTACTGCCACTCTTGCCAATGGAAACTGTAGACATCAACCAGTAGAAACCCTCATGAACGCTATTGTCAATGGAGACAGCTGCTGACATTTTATTCCTTTTTAAGCAGCTGTTCAGATAAATTAAGGTTCAGTAAATTATCGCAGCTGTTACATGGTGAGAAGAAGAAAGGCTTTTCTAGAAGAGAAGTTTAACAAAAATCTAGTAGGCTGCGTTCACACATTAGTAGTAAAAAGGTAGTAAAATAGGTATAAGAAACGGATATATATTTTTACCTAATAATGAGTTCTATTAAAGAGTACCTGTCACCAAATAAACTTTTCGAAACTAACAAACTATTCTAAAAAATTCCGAGCTTTAAAAAGCTGTGTATCTTACCTTTATTCTTGCTCATATAGTGCAATCTCCCAGGAGAAGAAAGTGGGCATTTCCCAGCAGGCATGACATTACTGAAGCCTGCTGGGAACCACTTCTGCCCTCATGTTGCAGTGCTGTGATGAATAGAAGACCTCAAGCTCTGTGCAGCAGCTTTCAGTGTGTGTATCTTTCAGTGAGGCTGTTTGCAGCTTTCAGTCTGTGCAGTTTTTAGTCTATGCAGCTTTCAGTGAGGCTCTTTGCCGCTTTCAGTGAGGCTATGTGCAGCTGTCAATCAAGCTCAGTAAAGAGAAACACTTCCTGAGTTTGGTCTCCTGCCATTAAAAGCAGGAGCCCAAAATCTGAGATTTTGACCAGGCCGAATGTGTTATGGCCAAGAAGGGAGACTCCTGGTATATAGCAGAAAAACTAACATAAAACTTTTTTTTTTTTTTTTTTTTTTTTAATGGAAGCCAATTACAAAATTATTTATGTGGCATAAGGAATCAAATATTAAAAATCATGTTTAATGGCAGTGCCCATTTAAAGTCTATGAAAAAGCACCCGTCAGTGCACAAACATTGGGGTTAATAACAAATGTGTTTCCTAGGGTGATAGACAGCTATGCATTTCCTTGCAGAATCTGCAGAAACAATAGACATGTCTGTTCTTTCTGAGGATGCCAGAATCGGAATATCCATGCAGAAACATCTGGCGCTATACATTCTGCTATGTGAACAGTTCAGCAGAATCCCATTGAAGTCAATGGTACTCTGCTGCTGTGTTATGTCTGCGAGGAATTCTTCTGCGAAATTTCGCACACAAATTCCATCGTGTGAACATGGCCTTAGAAACACGTTTTGGACAACTCCTTTCCACTCTTTAGGTGGTTTGCCTACCCAACAAAGAAAATTGCATTGAAAAACAACAACTTGATACAACTGGCATAAGGCTAAGGGCTCATTCACATTAACATCTGTCCTCGTTATTTAACCCCTTAAGGACTGAGCCATTTTTTGGAATTCTGACCACTTTCACTTTAAGCATTAATAACTCTGTGATGCTTTTACCGTTTATTCTGATTCCGAGATTGTTTTTTCGTGACATATTCTACTTTTCGTCATTACTTGCATCCTGTCTTGGAGAAAAATCCAAAAATGTCATGCTTGTAAGGAAAATGGATATTCCAAATAAATTATATCTTGATTCACATATACAATATGTCTACTTTATGTTTGCATCATAAAGTTGACATGTTTTTACTTTTGGAAACATCAGAGGGCTTCAAAGTATAGCAGCAATTTTCACATTTTTCACGAAAATTTCAAAATCGGAATTTTTCAGGGACTAGTTCAGTTTTGAAGTGGATTTGAGGGGCTTTTGTGTTAGAAATACCCCATAAATTACTCCATTATAAAAACTGCACCCCTCAAAGTATTTAAAATGACATTCAGAAAGTTTGTTAACCCTTTAGGTGTTTCAGAGGAATAGCAGCAAAGTGAAGGAAATAATTCAAAATCTTCATTTTTTACGCTCGCATGTTCTTGTAGAGCCATTTTGTGAATTTTTACAAGGAGTAAAAGGAGAGAAATCCCCACAAAATGTGTAACCCAATTTCTCTCGAGTAAGGAAATACCTCATATCTGGATGTAAAGTGCTCTGTGGGTGCAATAGAGGGCTCAGAAGGGAAGGAGCGACAATGGGATTTTAGAGAGTGAATTTTGCTGAAATGGTTTTGGGGGGGCATGTCGCCAGAACAGCAAAAAAAACAAAAAAAAACACATGGCATAGTATTTTGGAAACTACACCCCTCAAGGAACTTAAAAAGGGGAACAGTGAGCCTTAACACCCCACAGGTGTTAGACGACTTTTCATGGCGCTCTCATTCTTGAGCCTTGTTGTGCGTCCGCAGGGCATTTTATGCCCACATATGGGGTATTTCCGTACTCAGGAGAAATTGCATTACAAATTTTGGGGGTCTTTTTTTCCTTTTGCCTCTTGTGATAATTAAAAGTGTGGGGCAACACCAGCATGTTAGTGTTTTTTTGTGTTAGTTTTTGTTTTTTTACACTAACAGGCTGGTGTAGACCCCAACTTTTCCTTTTCATAAGGGGTAAAAGGAGAAAAAGCCCCCAAAATTAGTAGTGCAATTGCTCCCGAGTACGGAAATACCCCATATGTGGCCCTTAAACTGCTTCCATTAAATGCGACAGGGCTCTAAAATGAGAGAGCGCCATGCGCATTTGAGGACTAAATTAGGGATTGCATAGGGGTGAACATAGGGGTATTCTACGCCAGTGATTCCCAAACAGGGTGCCTCCAGCTGTTGCTAAACTCCCAGCATGCCCGGACAGTCAGTGGCTTTCTGGAAATGCTGGGAGTTGTGGTTTTGCAACAGCTGGAGGCTCCGTTTTGGAAACACTGCCGTACGATACATTCTTCATTTTTATTGGGGGGGGGGGACAGTGCAAGGGGGTGTATATGTAGTGTTTTACCCTTTATTTTGTGTAAGTGTAGTGTAGTGTAGTGTTTTTAGGGCACATTCGCACTGGCGGGGGTTTACGGTGAGTTTCCTGCTAGGAGTTTGAGGTGTGGCGGAAAATTTGCCGCATCTCAAACTTGAAGCAGGAAACTCACTGTAAACCCGCCCGTGTGAATGTACCCTGTACATTCACATGGGGGAGAATAACCTCCAGCTGTTTCAAAACTACAACTCCCAGCATGTACTGACAGACCGTGCATGCTGGGAGTGGTACTTCTGCAACAGCTGGAGGGACACTGGTTGGAAAACTGTCAGTTAGGTTCTGTTACCTAACTCAGTATTTTCCAACCAGTGTGCCTCCAGCTGTTGCAAAACTACAACTCCCAGCATGTACTGATCACCGAAGGGCATGCTGGGAGATGTAGTTATACCACAGCTGGAGGTACGCAACTACAACTCCCAGCATGGGGAGACAGCTGTTTGCTTTTCAGGCATGCTGGGAGTTGTAGTTTTGCATGATGTTTGTCAAACACCTTTGACAAAAATTTGTCAAACACCTGTGGGGTGTGAAGGCTCACTATACCCCTTGTTACATTCCGAGAGGGGTGTAGTTTCCAAAATGGGGTCACAAGTGGGTATTTATTGTTTTGCATTTATGTCAGAACCGCTGTAAAATCAGCCACCCCTGTGCAAATCACCAATTTAGGCCTCAAATGTACATAGTGCGCTCTCACTCCTGAGCCTTGATTTGCGTCCGCAGAGAATCTTACGCCCACATATGGGGTATTTCTGTGCCCCATAGTCTGGAGAAGGAGGACAGAGGAGTCTGGAGGAGGAAGACTGAGAGGTCTGAAGGAAGACAGTGTGTGACAGTTTTATTATTACAGGTACAGTGTGTGGCAGGGGGTAAAGTTTCTGGCAAGGTTATATTTAGGGGGCATGAGACTATATGCCGGTGGCACAGTTTCCGGAAGGATTATAATGCTTATTGTCTTTCTACAGAGGATGAGGATTCGCTGATAAATTAAGGAACCAATGACGTCCGGCTGTCAGACTCTGCAGAGTGCAAGATGTAGCTGGAAGAAGTCCTGGTGTCTGAACCAGATGAAGAAGAAAAGGAAAGCCAACAGAGCAGACATCACTAAGATCACTGATATCATTGTGTACTCTATAGACTGTCCTATCAGAGCTGTAGTCATTTGTAAATTCTGCAGTTATGATGGGTGACAATGTTCTCCAATCTGTGGGTCTCCAGCTGTTACAAAACTACAACTCCCATAATGCCTGAGGCTCTTCAGGCATGATGGGAGTTGTAGCTTCACAACAGCTGGAGAGCAACTTGAATTGATGTGATTGGTTGGCGTCCCAGCAGTCAGACCCCCGCCAAAAAAAAATGGGCTGCTTTTGCCAAAATGCCCACACCTGTTTTTGGTCCAAGTCCGGCCCTGCCACAGTCTAGGGGCGTGTTTTAGGGTGTGGTTAGGGGCGGGGTTGAGCTGTGGGCTCTAGCCCCTGGTCTTTTGCCCCTGCTGAGAGATCTTAGTAGGCCTGTTACATATCTACCTTTTTTGACATATTCACAGCACGTAGACACAGTGGATATAAAGTCTTAAATGTTCTTCAGTACACTTGGGCTCTAAAGCAAATCTGAAGATCAGTTTCATAGGAGACAATATGATTCAGATGACTGCGGCAGTAAATGCTTTTAATCCTCACATATAATACGAACAGAAAGAAAACCCAGATACGTTCTGTCAGAGGTAAAGACACAGATCTGTCTGACTGAAGGTAGGTACAAATACATAGAAAGCACACAATATATCAAATATTGTCTGCGTGCTGATCTAAAACAAAGAAGAACATTTTGTATTTATTTTTAAACAGTCGAGATAGGTGCATATAATGTCGTGTGTTACGCCGAGCGCTCCGGGTCCCCGCTCCTCCCCGGAGCGCTCGCTACACTCTCCTCACTGCAGCGCTCCGGTCAGTTCCACTGACCCGGGGCGCTGCGATACCGCCTCCAGCCGGGATGCGATTCGCGATGCGGGTAGCGCCCGCTCGCGATGCGCACCCCGGCTCCCGTACCTGACTCGCTCTCCGTCAGTCCTGTCCCGGCGCGCGCGGCCCCGCTCCCTAGGGCGCGCGCGCGCCGGGTCTTTGCGATTTAAAGGGCCACTGCGCCGCTGATTGGCGCAGTGGTTCCAATTAGTGTTAACACCTGTGCACTTCCCTATATCACCTCACTTCCCCTTCACTCCCTCGCCGGATCTTGTTGCCATCGTGCCAGTGAAAGCGTTTCCTTGTGTGTTCCTAGCCTGTGTTCCAGACCTCCTGCCGTTGCCCCTGACTACGATCCTTGCTGCCTGCCCCGACCTTCTGCTACGTCCGACCTTGCTTCTGTCTACTCCCTTGTACCGCGCCTATCTTCAGCAGCCAGAGAGGTTGAGCCGTTGCTAGTGGATACGACCTGGTCACTACCGCCGCAGCAAGACCATCCCGCTTTGCGGCGGGCTCTGGTGAAAACCAGTAGTGACTTAGAACCGATCCACTAGCACGGTCCACGCCAATCCCTCTCTGGCACAGAGGATCCACTACCTGCCAGCCGGCATCGTGACAGTAGATCCGGCCATGGATCCCGCTGAAGTTCCTCTGCCAGTTGTCGCTGACCTCACCACGGTGGTCGCCCAGCAGTCACAACAGATAGCGCAACAAGGCCAACAGCTGTCTCAACTGACTGTTATGCTACAACAGTTACTACCACAGCTCCAGCAATCATCTCCTCCGCCAGCTCCTGCACCTCCTCCGCAGCGAGTGGCCGCTTCTGGACTACGACTATCCTTGCCGGATAAATTTGATGGGGACTCTAAGTTTTGCCGTGGCTTTCTTTCCCAATGTTCATTGCACTTGGAGATGATGTCGGACCAGTTCCCCACTGAAAGGTCTAAGGTGGCTTTCGTAGTCAGCCTTCTGTCTGGAAAAGCCCTGTCTTGGGCCACACCGCTCTGGGACCGCAATGACCCCGTCACTGCCTCTGTACACTCCTTCTTCTCGGAAATTCGAAGTGTCTTTGAGGAACCTGCCCGAGCCTCTTCTGCTGAGACTGCCCTGTTGAACCTGGTCCAGGGTAATTCTTCCGTTGGCGAGTATGCCGTACAATTCCGTACTCTTGCTTCAGAATTATCCTGGAATAATGAGGCACTCTGCGCGACCTTTAAAAAAGGCCTATCCAGCAACATTAAAGATGTTCTGGCCGCACGAGAAATCCCTGCTAATCTACATGAACTCATTCACCTAGCCACTCGCATTGACATGCGTTTTTCCGAAAGGCGTCAGGAGCTCCGCCAGGATATGGACTCTGTTCGCACGAGGCGTTTCTTCTCCCCGGCTCCTCTCTCCTCTGGTCCCCTGCAATCTGTTCCTGTGCCTCCCGCCGTGGAGGCTATGCAGGTCGACCGGTCTCGCCTGACACCTCAAGAGAGGACACGACGCCGCATGGAGAATCTCTGCCTGTACTGTGCTAGTACCGAACACTTCCTGAAGGTTTGTCCTATCCGTCCTCCCCGCCTGGAAAGACGTACGCTGACTCCGTACAAAGGTGAGACAGTCCTTGATGTCTACTCTGCTTCTCCACGTCTTACTGTGCCTGTGCGGATGTCTGCCTCTGCCTTCTCCTTCTCTGCTGTGGCCTTCTTGGACTCCGGATCTGCAGGAAATTTTATTTTGGCCTCTCTCGTCAACAGGTTCAACATCCCGGTGACCAGTCTCGCCAGACCCCTCTACATCAATTGTGTAAACAATGAAAGATTGGACTGTACCATACGTTTCCGCACGGAGCCCCTTCTAATGTGCATCGGATCTCATCACGAGAGGATTGAACTTTTGGTCCTCCCCAATTGCACTTCTGAAATTCTCCTTGGACTTCCCTGGCTTCAACTCCATTCCCCAACCCTGGATTGGTCCACTGGGGAGATCAGGAGTTGGGGGCCCTCTTGTTCCAAGGACTGCCTAAAACCGGTTCCCAGTAACCCTTGCCGTGACTCTGTGGTTCCTCCTGTAACCGGTCTCCCTAAGGCCTATATGGACTTTGCGGACGTTTTTTGCAAAAAACAAGCTGAGACTCTACCTCCTCACAGGCCTTATGATTGTCCTATTGACCTCCTCCCGGGCACTACTCCACCCCGGGGCAGAATCTATCCTCTGTCCGTCCCAGAAACTCTTGCCATGTCTGAATACGTCCAGGAAAATTTAAAAAAGGGCTTTATCCGTAAATCCTCCTCTCCTGCCGGAGCCGGATTTTTCTTTGTGTCCAAAAAAGATGGCTCTCTACGTCCTTGCATTGACTACCGCGGTCTTAATAAAATCACGGTTAAGAACCGCTACCCCCTACCCCTCATCTCTGAACTCTTTGATCGCCTCCAAGGTGCCCACATTTTTACCAAACTGGACTTAAGAGGTGCTTATAATCTCATCCGCATCAGAGAGGGGGATGAATGGAAAACGGCATTTAACACCAGAGATGGACACTTTGAGTATCTGGTCATGCCCTTTGGCCTGTGCAACGCCCCTGCCGTCTTCCAAGACTTTGTTAATGAAATTTTTCGTGATCTCCTATACTCCTGTGTTGTTGTATATCTGGACGATATCCTGATTTTTTCTGCCAATCTAGAAGAACACCGCCAGCATGTCCGTATGGTTCTTCAGAGACTTCGTGACAATCAACTCTATGCCAAAATAGAGAAATGTCTGTTTGAATGCCAATCTCTTCCTTTCCTAGGATACTTGGTCTCTGGCCAGGGACTACAAATGGATCCAGACAAACTCTCTGCCGTCTTAGATTGGCCACGCCCCTCCGGACTCCGTGCCATCCAACGTTTTTTGGGGTTCGCCAATTATTACAGGCAATTTATTCCACATTTTTCTACCGTTGTGGCTCCTATTGTGGCTTTAACCAAAAAAAATGCCGATCCCAAGTCTTGGCCTCCTCAAGCGGAAGACGCCTTTAAACGGCTCAAGTCTGCCTTTTCTTCGGCTCCCGTGCTCTCCAGACCTGACCCATCTAAACCCTTCCTATTGGAGGTTGATGCCTCCTCAGTGGGAGCTGGAGCTGTCCTTCTACAAAAAAACTCTTCCGGGCATGCTGTTACTTGTGGTTTTTTTTCTAGGACCTTCTCTCCGGCGGAGAGGAACTACTCCATCGGGGATCGAGAGCTTCTAGCCATTAAATTAGCACTTGAGGAATGGAGGCATCTGCTGGAGGGATCAAGATTTCCAGTTATTATTTACACCGATCACAAGAACCTCTCCTACCTCCAGTCTGCCCAACGGCTGAATCCTCGTCAGGCCAGGTGGTCTCTGTTCTTTGCCCGATTTAATTTTGAAATTCACTTTCGGCCTGCCGATAAGAACATTAGGGCCGATGCTCTCTCTCGTTCCTCAGATGCTTCTGAAGTTGAACTCTCTCCTCAACACATCATTCCTCCTGACTGCCTGATTTCCACTTCTCCAGCCTCCATCAGGCAAACTCCTCCAGGAAAGACCTTTGTTTCTCCACGCCAACGCCTCGGAATCCTCAAATGGGGTCACTCCTCCCATCTCGCAGGTCATGCGGGCATCAAGAAATCTGTGCAACTCATCTCTCGCTTCTATTGGTGGCCGACTCTAGAGACTGATGTGGTGGACTTTGTGCGAGCCTGCACTATCTGTGCCCGGGATAAGACTCCTCGCCAGAAGCCCGCTGGTTTTCTTCATCCTCTGCCTGTCCCCGAACAGCCTTGGTCTCTGATTGGTATGGATTTTATTACTGACTTACCCCCATCCCATGGCAACACTGTTATTTGGGTGGTCGTTGATCGATTCTCCAAAATGGCACATTTCATCCCTCTTCCTGGTCTTCCTTCAGCGCCTCAGTTGGCTAAACAATTTTTTGTACACATTTTTCGTCTTCACGGGTTGCCTACGCAGATCGTCTCGGATAGAGGCGTCCAATTCGTGTCTAAATTCTGGAGGGCTCTCTGTAAACAACTCAAGATTAAATTAAATTTTTCTTCTGCATACCATCCTCAATCCAATGGACAAGTAGAAAGAATTAACCAGGTCTTGGGTGATTATTTACGACATTTTGTTTCCTCCCGCCAGGATGACTGGGCAGATCTTCTACCTTGGGCCGAATTCTCGTATAATTTCAGAGTCTCTGAATCTTCCTCCAAATCCCCATTTTTTGTGGTGTACGGCCGTCACCCTCTTCCTCCCCTCCCTACCCCCTTGCCCTCTGGTCTGCCCGCTGTGGATGAAATTTCTCGTGATCTTTCCATCATATGGAGAGAGACCCAAAATTCTCTCTTACAGGCTTCTTCACGCATGAAGAAATTCGCGGATAAGAAAAGAAGAGCTCCTCCCATTTTTTCCCCTGGAGACAAGGTATGGCTCTCCGCTAAATATGTCCGCTTCCGTGTCCCTAGCTATAAGTTGGGACCACGCTATCTTGGTCCTTTCAAAATTTTGCGCCAGATTAATCCTGTCTCTTACAAACTTCTTCTTCCTCCTTCTCTTCGTATTCCTAATGCCTTTCACGTTTCTCTTCTTAAACCACTTATCATTAACCGTTTCTCTCCCAAATCTGTTTCTCCCACTCCTGTCTCCGGCTCCTCGGACATCTTCTCCGTCAAAGAGATTTTAGCATCAAAAAAGGTCAGAGGGAAAACCTTCTTTTTAGTGGATTGGGAGGGTTGTGGTCCAGAAGAGAGGTCCTGGGAACCTGAGGACAATATCCTGGACAAAAGTCTGGTCCTCAGGTTCTCAGGCTCCAAGAAGAGGGGGAGACCCAAGGGGGGGGGTACTGTTACGCCGAGTGCTCCGGGTCCCCGCTCCTCCCCGGAGCGCTCGCTACACTCTCCTCACTGCAGCGCTCCGGTCAGTTCCACTGACCCGGGGCGCTGCGATACCGCCTCCAGCCGGGATGCGATTCGCGATGCGGGTAGCGCCCGCTCGCGATGCGCACCCCGGCTCCCGTACCTGACTCGCTCTCCGTCAGTCCTGTCCCGGCGCGCGCGGCCCCGCTCCCTAGGGCGCGCGCGCGCCGGGTCTTTGCGATTTAAAGGGCCACTGCGCCGCTGATTGGCGCAGTGGTTCCAATTAGTGTTAACACCTGTGCACTTCCCTATATCACCTCACTTCCCCTTCACTCCCTCGCCGGATCTTGTTGCCATCGTGCCAGTGAAAGCGTTTCCTTGTGTGTTCCTAGCCTGTGTTCCAGACCTCCTGCCGTTGCCCCTGACTACGATCCTTGCTGCCTGCCCCGACCTTCTGCTACGTCCGACCTTGCTTCTGTCTACTCCCTTGTACCGCGCCTATCTTCAGCAGCCAGAGAGGTTGAGCCGTTGCTAGTGGATACGACCTGGTCACTACCGCCGCAGCAAGACCATCCCGCTTTGCGGCGGGCTCTGGTGAAAACCAGTAGTGACTTAGAACCGATCCACTAGCACGGTCCACGCCAATCCCTCTCTGGCACAGAGGATCCACTACCTGCCAGCCGGCATCGTGACATCGTGATTTATAAATACTGTAACAGATTATGATGTGGCGGGGTCCTCTGATATTTCACTACTCATCTGTGTAACTTTATAAATTACAATATTTTGTGTATATCGGGAAAGGTGCAAGTCATGGCACGAAGACAAGAACACAAAGGACAGCTGCCCAGGACTCTTTGGGTGGTAAGAGAAAGATGGGGGTGGTCTGACTAGATTAAAAGGCCACCTATATTCAATATATGGCAGATCCAAGCAACATGCTATAAAGTACTATGGTGGTAAATCCCCCCCCCCCCCCCCCCAAAAAAAAAAGTACCTCTACAAATATATCTCTTACTCTTAATTTATCAGGAATGTGTCAACAGATAAGAACCATTTGGCCCATCTAATCGAGCACACTTCAGTCCGGATGTGCCGTAACAGTTGTGCTGTACATTTATGTATTTAATGGTAAAATGAATGGTGTCATTACAAAGTACAATTGGTGATGCAAAAAACAACAACCTCAAATGGGTCTGTGGATGGAAAAATAAAAGAGTTATGGCAAAAATCTAATTTAGCTGTGACCTCAATGGGTTAAAATCTTAAAGAAATACTCCAGGATCTGAAAACGTATCCCCTATACTAAGGATAGGCGATAAGTGTCAGATCGCTGGGATCCCCATGTACTCTGGCCTGGGGCCCCAGCAGTGCACAGAAAGGGGGCATGTCATCCACCGAACTAAGCGGCGTCCAACACACCCCCTCAATGCAGCTCTATGGATGAGACGGAGATTGACAAATGCAGCACTACAGTTTTCCCAAAGCATTTTATTGAGGGAGCGTATCAGTCACCACTTTGTGCTGTGATCGACTTGCGCCCTTTGTGCGGACTGCTGGGGTCCCAGCAGTCAGACCCCCAGCGATATGACTCTTATACTCTATCCTTAGGGAATGAGTTTTCTCATCCTGGAGTACTCCTCTAAATCCAACCCAGGCAATTAGCAAGACACCCCCAATAAAGGAGTGGTTCTAAAGGTGGCAACCACAGACCACTTCTCAGTTCCTATGCTTCCTGGCTGATGTTTTGGTCACTTTTGAATGCTGGTGGTGCTTTCACTCTATTGGTAGCATGAGACGGAGTCTACAACCCACACAAGTGGCTCAGGTAGTGCAGCTGATCCAGGATGGCACATCAATGCAAGCTGTGGCAAGAAGGTTTGCTGTGTGTTACATTATGTGCTCTGGCCGCACATGCTGGCCATGAGCGCATGGTCCCGTTACCTGCTGCTGCCGACGGGATGTACCCGCATGCGATCCCCAGTCCGTCACTCACTGGGTGTTTCTCCTGCCTCTGCCTCTCTGCTCCGGCACGCGTGTCCCCGTACACTAGGGCGCGCGCGCGCCGGAGCTTTAAGATTTAAAGGGCCAGTGTGCTCATTAGTGTAATTCACCTGTGGCTCATTGATAAATTCCTCCACCCTCCTCACTTCCCTGCCGGATCTTTGTTGCCTTGTGCCTTAGAGAAAGCATTCCTGAGTATTGTCTTACCGTGTATCTGATGCTTTGCTCTGTGACTTGACCTTGCTCCTCTGCCGCCTGCCTACTGACCTCCTGCTACGTCCTGACTACGCTACTGTGCCACCTGCCCTGACCTTCTGCTATCCTGACTACGAGCTGCCTTATCCCTCCTGTGCCTCGCATCTCCTCAGCCGCCTGTGTGGTCGAGCCGTGCCAGGGGTAGCGACCTGGGTGCCGCCTGCCGCAGCATGTCCATCCCGCTTTGCGGCAGGCTCTGGTGAAAATCAGCGGCACCTTAGACTCCGCTCCCTGGTATGGTCCGAGTCATCTGCCACGCAGGTCCAGCATATCCACCGGGGTTCCTGTCTTCTGAAACAAGAGTGTTACACTGTGTCTGTCAGCGTAGTGTCCAGAGAATGGAGGCGCTACCAGGAGACATGTCAGTACATTAGGAGATGTGGAGGAGGCTGTAGGAGGGCAACAACCCAGCAGCAGGACCGCTAACTCTGCTTTTGGGCAAGGAGTAGCAGTAGGAGCACTGCCAGAGCCCTGCAAAATGACCTCCAGCAGGCCACAAATGTGCATGTATCCACTAAAACTGTGAGAAACAGACTCCATGAGGGTGGTATGAGGACCCGGCGTCCACAGTTGGGGGTTGTGCTTACAGCCCAACACCATGCAGGACGTTTGGCATTTGCCAGAGAACACCAAGATTGGCAAATTCGCCTCTGGCACCCTTTGCTCTTCACAGATGAAAGCAGGTTTACACTGTGCACATGTGACAGGCGTGACAGAGTCTGGAGACGCCGTGGAGAATGTCCTGCTGCCTGAAACATCCTCTAGCATGATCGGATTGGTGGTAGGTCAGTAATAGTTTGGGGTGCCATTTCTTTGGGATGCTGCAAAGCCCTCCATGTGCTTGCCAGAGGTAGCCTGACTGCCATTAGGTACCGAGATGAGATCCTCAGACCCCTTGTGAGACCATATGCTGGTGCGGTTGGCCCCGGGTTCCTCCTAATGCAAGACAATGCTAGACCTCATATGGCTGGAGTATGTCAGCAGTTCCTGCAAGAGGAATGCATTGATGCTATGGACTGGCCGCCCGTTCCCCAGATCTGAATCCGATTGAGCACATCTGGGACATCATGTCTCACTCCATCCACCAAAACGATGTTGCACCACAGACTTTCACCTCTTCAGGAGCATGCCCAGGCATTGTAGGGAGGTCATACAGGCATGTGGAGGCCACACACACTACTGAGCCTCATTTTGACTTGTTTTAAGGACATTACATAAAGTTGGATCAGCCTGTAGTGTGGTTTTCCACTTTGATTTTGGGTGTGACTCCATATCCAGACCTCCATGGGTTGATAAATTTGATTTCCATTGATAATTTTTATGTGATTTTGTTGTCAGCACATTCAACTAAAAGTAAAGACGAAAGTATTTCATACGATTAGTTCTTTCATTCAGATCTAGGATGTGTTATCTTAGTGTTCCCTTTATTTTTTTGAGCAGTGTAGTTAGTCTGTTTGTACTGTCTATGGGCTCACTGCCCATTTCGCCATAATTTGTACAAAAACGCAGCAAAAACGCAGTGATTTTACCGCCATTTTGCACAAATTGCGGAAAAAAGCAGTAGTGTTAGTATGAACTATAGCTTTTCTGGGGACCACCTTTTGGATGGGAGCCCTGGGCAACTGCCCAGGTTGACCCCCCCCAACGCCAGCCCTGCTCATCCCCAGCCTCTGTGCGTGTGGGCTGATCATAGGGGACCTTCTGTCCATCCATAGTCAAGCCTTTTCGGGTACCAGAAAGCCAAGCAAGCCTTTTTAAAGGATGATTAAAAAAAAATGCCTTCAAATCACCCTCATTTGTTTCTGTTTATACCATTCTCCTGCCTTCCAGTGTTTCACTCAAAAATGTATCATATGTTCTATTTGTGTGAAAGCAAAAAAAAATTAAAAATAAACGCCTTAAAGGCACAGGCATTTGCCCTGTTGGTACACTTTTCCTGCATGCTGCTGTTTAACTAAAACACATATTATATTCTTCTACTTGTGTCATAGTAGAGAAGCAATTAACACCTTCTAGACACAAGCATCTGCTCTGTAAAGAGAGTATTTGTAATAAATATTATTGGCTTCATTAAACAAAATCTTTAACAACATTTAATGAAATATGTCTGGTGAAGGAATTGTTGGTCCTTGTTGCTCTGTTTCCTCATCTCTGTCTTTGGTTGAACCCCCTACTGCTACTGCACGAGGAGGAATTGTGTCACGGTCAGCCTTCGGAGTGATGGAGGTGGATACAGTGGCCGAGCATAGCACTAGTGGGACTGGTGGTGGTAGGCATGGTGGGTATACTGTAAGGCATCATGGTGGATCTGCAGAGGGGAAACAAGCAGGCCACGATCACACATCAAAAGTTCTTACTTACAGGAGTGGTGGGGAGGATGTCAGAGGGCCTTTAGGTCTGAGCAGCTCAGGAGCAAGTAATGGCGACACCGGTGCTGGTTGTGAAAGCTCGAGAAAAAAATATTTTAGGACAGGGGCAAAGTCAGGTGGTGATGTACCTAGCTATTTACGGTATCCTGCAGTGTGGAAATTCTTTACTGTGTTACCAGATGCAGGAAAGCAGGCAGAGTTGCCATATTTGCAGAGAGAAAATAAGGCACATGGAGGGTCTCAATTTGGGTATTTGGCCTCTACCTCAGCACATGGAGAGGCATCACAAAGCCTGGCTAGAAGTATATCTAGTCCACCAATGCCTGCTGTCTGGTGACTACAGCTAACTGTACCTCTCCACTGCCTGCTATCCACTGGCTACAGTTACCATTAGTCCCCGCTGCGCACAATCATGTGGCACAGAGGGTAGGGTACTCCATGCAGTTGTCTGTGTGCAGCACAGTGCATGCAGTGCAAATTTTGACAAACCTAACATCTTAAAACTCCTGCTATCTACTACCAGTCGTGTAGTTCGTCATCACCAGGGCCAGATTAAGGCTGCCTGGAAGACGGAGCACTTCCCCCTTCCCTTCCACTGAGTGGAACAGGTGTCAGGCCCCCGTTAAATAAAATGGGCTGCATGGTCTAAAATCACTTCAGTTCAAGTCACTATTTCCAGCTGTTGCAAAGCTACAACACCCATTATGTCTGGAGAGCTTCAGGAATTATAGGAGTTGTAGTTTTGTAATAGCTGGAGCCTCAAATTGGGGAACAGTTTCACCCATTATTACTGCAAAACTTAGAAGTGACGAGAGATCTAATGGGACAGTCAGGAGAATACACAAACATAAAATCACTCACAGGAGACGTCTTCTCTGTTGTCTTTCCTTTTCTTCTTCACCTAATCCAGACGCCAGGTCTCCTTCCAGCTCCATCTTCCTCTGTAAAGTTTAACGCCTTGACATCATTGGTTCCTCACTCTGCCAGCCGATCCTCATCCTCTGTATAAAGACAACAATCATTATAACCCTAAAAGAGACTGTGCTTCCTAAATATAATACTGCCAAACCCTGTGTACCCTGTATATTATACTGCCAAACCCTGTGTACCCTGTATATTATACTGCCAAACCCTGTGTACCCTGTATATTATACTGTCAAACCCTGTGCACCCTGTATATTATACTGCCAAACACTGTGTACTCTGTATATTATACTGTCAAACCCTGTGTACCCTGTATATTATACTGCCAAACCCTGTGTACCCTGTATATTATACTGCCAAACCCTGTGTACCCTGTATATTATACTGTCAAACCCTGTGCACCCTGTATATTATACTGCCAAACACTGTGTACTCTGTATATTATACTGTCAAACCCTGTGTACCCTGTATATTATACTGCCAAAAATCATGCCCTCTAAAAATAATACTACCACACACTGTGTCTTCCGTAGTGTGCACAGAGCAGCAGCATCCCATTGAAACACGCAAAATTCTGCTGGCGGAAGTTCGTAGTGTGGACGAGCCCTAATTCCCCCAGACCCCTCTGCCCCCCAGACCCCTAAGTCCTCCTCCAGACTCCTGCTTCCAGAGACCCCTAAGGCTAGGTTTCCCCCTTTTTTACCTGAAAAAACACAGAAAAACTGCTACTGCTTTTTCCTGTGTTATGGTAATTTTTTGGCATTTTTTTCTTGTGCTTTTGCCTTCTCTGGAAACTTAGCCTTAGTCCTCCCCTTGTCCTTAAAGGGGTACTCCACCCTAGACATTTTATCCTGGGGGTCCCGCCGCTGGGGACCCCCGCAATATAGCGTGCAGCACCCACCTGTATCTGCTTCCGGCAGCGCTGGAGGTTCTGGCTCCCGACCACGGGAACGGAAGATTGTGATGTCATGACTCCACCCCCGTGTGACGCCCTGCCCCCTTAATGCAAGTCTATGGGAGGGGGCGTGACAGTTCCCCCACAGTAGGTTGCAGTTCCCCCGCTTTAGGTTGTAGTCCCCCCACATTACGTTGGCAGTGTCCCCCACAGACATACAGCATCATGTCATATGCAGTGTATGGCTGAAGACTGTATGTCTGTTTACTGCCCCACTTCAGTGCTCCGACCACCGCTCCTCTGGTCCAGGGTCATGATAAACTGCTAAGGCCTAGGGGCCATAGCAGTAAGTCCTGGGACCGGAGGAGCGGTGATCAGAGCACTGAAAATGACATGTAGGTAACTTACCATGCGTGCATCCTCGTTGCTCCGCTCCTAAGGGCGCACGCACGGGACGTCAGTGATGTCCCTGCGTGCGCCACCTCCTGGTGGCCCCTGCGTTTTTAAAGTTAACGCGGGGGCCACAGAAAGGTAACAAGGACATCCTTGTGTCCCGAAAAGATCTTTCAGGACACAGGGATGTCCTGCTGAATGTGGAGGAGGGAGGGGAAATGACAGTATTTATCTGCGTTTAACACGCACTGGCATATAACACATACCCTCATTTTCACAGGAAAATTTGAGGGGAAAAAAATTAATGTAAAATAAGGGACTTGGAAGCTCTGAACTACATGCCTCATCATCCCCCCAACTTTGATTCCCTTGATCCACAGTTTGCCCCCCCCCTCCTTCCTCCCCCTTTTGTCAGCCCCTGTGCCATATTTACCCCCCCCCCCCCGCCTCCTTTCCCGTGTTTTCCCCTGCTCATCATTCCCCCCCCCCTCCTGCTCATCATCCCCCCTACTCATCATTCCCCCCCTGCTCATCATTCCCCCCCTGCTCATCATCCCCCCCTGCTCATCATCCCCCCTGCTCATCATTCCCCCCCCTGCTCATCATTCCACCCCCCTGCTCATCATTCCACCCCCCTGCTCATCATTCCACCCCCCTGCTCATCATTCCACCCCCTGCTCATCATTCCATCCCCCTGCTCATCATTTCCCCCCTGCTCATCATTCCCCCCCTGCTCATCATTACCCCCCTGCTCATCATTACCTCCCCTGCTCATCATTACCCCCCTGCTCATCATTACCACCCTCCACTCATCATTACCCCCTGCTCATCATTACCCCCCCCCCCTGCTCATCATGACCCCCCTGCTCATCATTACCCCCCCACCCGCTCATCATTCTGATTCCCCCCCTGCTCATCGTTCCCCCCCTGCTCGTCCTCACCCCCCCCCCCAGCTCGTCATTACCCCCCTCTGCCTCATCATCCTTTACCACTCATAATCCTCCCCTGCTCATTGCTCCCCCCTCCTCCTGCTTTTTCTATTTTTCATATTTCCTTATCTGGCCTCGCTCGGCAGGCTCAGGTAATGAGTCAGGTCTTGTGGGCTGTGACGAGTGAAGTCTCCTGCGGCACCTCGGCACCGCGTCAGGGACGGCCCTGGTCATCACCCATGGTAATGCTACTTCCAACCAGACCGGGATCGCAATCTGCAAAAAGAAAAAGAAAAAAAACCAATTGTTAACCTCCTGCTGTATGTAGGCTACTATACCTTCCTCCAGTAAACCACTATGCTGTCATGGTGGTTGCTAGTGCTGGCTGGCAAAATTGTCAAGAAATCTTTTTTAAACCTGTTACTTCCAGCCAGGCACCACCATCCCTGCTTTATGCTAGTTACTACCAGTAACACCAGTCCGCCACCTCCTGCTGTCCGCTGACTTATGCTGGTGCCACCAGTCCACCAACTCGTGCTGTACGCTGGCTAATGACAGTCCGCCAATTCTGTAGCTACTCCCAAAAATTTATCATTTTTTAAATATCTGGAGAAATCCATGCCATCTTCTTTGCTAAACAGATTAAAAAGCTTTTGCAACTCCCAAAAAATAATGATTTTTGGAACAGCTGGAGAAAGGCACCACGTCTTCCGTTACCTCCGTGTGCATTTTAGAACTGGCAGGCATCTAACATCAACCAGGGATTCTTTATGCTGCTTTATTTTAGTATGAATAAGCCTAAAAAAAATGCCAGCGCATTAATGAAGGTTTTTGTTACCACTAGTTACCGCATGTCACCATAAAACCACTGGAATAACAGTGTCAGACCATGTTAGACATTCCTAGCAGTGTTAGGGCATTAGAGTTGTTAGGTAGTGTTAGAAACGTGTTTGGGGCCTATTTAATTGCCGGCTCGTGTTGAACCAAGCCAAATCGAACCAACAATTTTAAAAAAGTTCTGCGAAATCGGCAAGTCGAACTTTTCTAAATTTCTCTCATCTTTAGTCAACCCCCATAACTCTAAAACTTGTTTACATATTTCAGTCTGCCCACCACTGCAAACTGCACTGTAAAGGGGTAATTATTATAATGTTAACAGATTTGTAAGTTACTTCTATTAAAAAATCTTAATCCTTCCAGTACTTATCAGCTTATCAGAGGAAGTTCATTTATTTTTGAATTTCTTTTCTGTCTGACCCCAGTGCTCTATGCTGACACCTCAGTTCATGTCAGAGCAGGAGCAAATCCCCATAGCAAACCTATCCTGCTCTGGACAGTTCCAGACATGGACAGATGTGTCAGCAGAGAGCACTGTGGTCAGACAGAAAAGAAATTGAAAAAGATAAGAACTTCCTGTGGAGCATACAGCAGCTGATTAGTACTAGAAGGATTAAGATTTTTTAATAGAGGTCATTTACAAATCTGTTTAACTTTTCTGGCACCAGTTGAATAAAAACATATGGTTTCCACCAGAGTACCCCTTTAAAGGGGTATTCCAGGAATTTTTTGTTATTTGACTATGCTACAGGGGTTGTAATGTTAGTGTAGTTCATAATATAGTGTCTGTACCTGTGTGTGATGGTTTTCTCACAATTCTTCTGTGATTTTCACCCGAATATTTATTTTTAACAGCATACAAAATGACTGTTGTCTCGGATTTTTCCCAGCTTGCAATGCGGCCGAGACCTGACTCACTAGTCAGCTGATGACAGGGAGCCTGTCTGCTTCAGTGGGAGTGAGATCAATCTACAACTAATGAAACAGCTGTAGGCATCCTGATTGAAAACTACAGGTCTTTTGTTTCAATGGGTGGGGTGGCTGATGTGTGGAAGGGAGGAAAATGGAATTGCGGGATTTGTAGTCAAAAAAAGTAAAGTCAAACAGGAAACACAAGTTCACAAACAGCTAGCCACAGTGTTATGGTAATCTCACAACATAGCCATTTAGCCTCAAGACAAGCGCAGATCCTTCCTAAGCATGTCCATTACTGTCTGCCAGGTACATACTAAAATCACCTTATGGTGGAGAACCCCTTTAAGTGTATTGTGTTACTGCAAAGAAAAAGTAAATATTCTTCTGTTTTTTAACCAATAAAGTCTGTGGCTGTTCTTTTACACGCAACCAGAGGCAAATATTTACCATGTGATAGAAAAAGTGGGTGAGACCGGTTCTATAACATGTCTACTGCATTTCATGTATTCTCTGCAGTCTGGTAGCAGCATAGCAACATTAACTGTAAAAATACAGCCACACTGGCGTAGCTATTGATGACATCTTCCTGACATGCTTCCAGGCTAGACTAGTTTTACTATTTACTATTTGTGTACATTGTGTAACTCCAGGCAGTAAGTGAATGATCTTCCTGCATGTAGTAGGAACTAACTGGTAAGCACAGTGCATATACTATATTTTTCCATATTACCCATAACAAGGTAGAAACTAGTAATATATTCACGCTGTACATTAAGGTTATATGGAAGATTTTCCAGCAACATAATGAAAATACAAAAATATACATAATTTCCATAATTGCATTTACATAATTTCCACATAATACCTATAATCCGTCACGTTCTTACATCATTCGGCTCCAGCACTATTTCTCCATGCTGACTTCACATCTCGGCAGCTCTTCCCCACTATTAACCTTCCATTACTAACAAAACAAAACTTAAAGGAGTTATCCACTATAAGGTGATTTTAGTACGTACCTGGCAGACAGTAATGGACATGCTTAGGAAGGATCTGCGCTTGTCATAAATGGCTATGTCATGAGATTACCATAACACTGTGGCTAGCTTTTTGTGAACTTGCATTTCCTGTTTGACTTATGTTTTTTTGACTACAAATCCCATAATTCCATTTTCCTCCCTCTCACACATCAGCCACCCCACCCATTGAAACAAAAGACCTGTGGTTTTCAATCAGGGTGCCTACAGCTGTTGCATTAGTTGCAGATTGATCTCTCTCCCACCAAGCGATCGCTCCACCCATTGAAGCAGACAGGCTCCCTGACATCAGCTGACTAGTGAGTCCGGTCTCGGCCACATTGAAAGCTGGGAAAAATCCGAGACAACAGTCATTTTGTATCCTGGTAAAAATAAATATTGGGGCGAAAATCACAGAAGAATTGTGAGAAAATCGTCACACACAGGTACAGACACTATGTTATGAAGTACACTAACTTTACAGCCCCTGTAGCATAGTCAAATAAAAAAAAATTCCTGGAATACCCCTTTAAGTTTTTATGCATATGCTTATTATAATTTATATTATATATCACTGAATGAATGGACTATCCTATCCACAGAATAGGGAATAAGTAACTGATCTGACAGTAATTTTTAGCTCTCATGATTTGCAACAGCTGGAGGCACCCTGGTTGGGAAACACTGCTCTAAATGCATAAATAGGCAGTGCACTTCCCTGCAGGACTCAGTACTTCAGAGCATGTACAAAAAAAGCAAACCAAAGTCTTTTTTTTTATATAATGACAAATATACATTAACCCCAAGGGAATACGCAATGAACATGCATGTTGCAGTGGGTTTATTGAGCTGCGCTCGCTTGATTGTCTGCAGGTGGCACTGATGTCCGCCATTATGCCTTGAGATGTTGTCATCAATACTGATAACGGCATCGAAAGTATTAGGGGGCTTTGAGAAACTCATCAGACCACCTGCAGCATGATTGCAGGGGTCCAATAAATCAAGGTGGGAGACTGAGATTTCCTTACCTCCTTCAGAGCACCATTCCTGGATCTAGTTGCATGGTCAGCCTATTGAATATGTAGTCAAATCTAAAAATACATACCAAAACAAACTACTTTCAGATTAAAGGGTACCTTTAATAAAAAAATTTTTTGCTATATTATAGATTAATGTATGCAGAATAACTTTCCATTAGCATGTTATTAAAAAATATGCTTCTTTCTATTTAATTTTCCGCTTTGAAAAAATGACCACTAGGGGTCTCCCTACCAGTCCTGGCCACAACCCTTTTTTTAAAATAAATTTTAGACTCATACAGGTCTCAGATTGCAGCTGGGACAACTGGCAGGGAGCAGTGCTGAGCTTGTCTGTGTCCTTGCTGCAGTCTGAGATTTAGGACTCCAGCATGAGTCTGAAAAAAAATAAAAAATGCTGGCGGCCAGGACTGATAAAGAGACCCCTATTGGTCATTTGTTCAAAGTGGAAAATTAAATAGAAAGAAGCATTTTTTTTTTTATATATATATATATATTTCTTTATTCAAATTTTCAGTTTACAACAATGCCGTGGGGCATACCCCACTTCGGGCAAGAGCATAACTCCAAGTGACTGAGAGTTGTATAGCTCAAAAAATAACGGTCAAACAAAAGTCACCCAATGATATAACACACCCCCCCCCCCCCCACCTCCCCAACAGTTCCCCATTAGATCACAAGAGATACATCAAGTCCGAAGTGATTCAGTGAGGTGAATACCAAGAGGTTACAATATGTGAATAGCTCACAGGTAAGTACTTCCAGAAAGGCCTAACAATAGAGGCTGCAGGTCCCACCACAAGCTTGAGCAAACATTTAGGGTGAAGTGGAACAGCGATCTAGGGGGATACCTCAGTGCCTGACCGGTGAAGGAACTCGTAGACGCCCCAATGAATCCGCTACACACCTGGTCAAGTACCACGGCCATCATAACGGCCATTTCGCCATCATCCAAAAACGCTAGGAGGAACTTCTTCCATTTTTTGAAAAAACCCTTTGCCGACCGCTCCTTGGTTCTCAAGATTTCACGATGATCCATGTACATGTATTTTTTAACCTGTCCAACCACCTCCCCCACTGAGGGCATCGTGCTCTCCAACCAGTGTGCGTGCAGACAGCGTTTAGCTACAAGGAAGAAGGTATGATGCAATAACGTCACTTGGGAGTCATCTGCCGCAATGTGGAGAATAATCAGTTCAGGAGAAATAGGCAAAGTCACCCCCAGCTTGTCCGTCAAAAGTCGAAAGAGGTCGGTCCAGAAAGCTGTAGATCTGTCACAGTTCAGTAGGCCGTGGAGCAAGTCTGTCCGTAAGTCCCCCCAGTTAGGGCAATGATCAATTTTGTCAGGACGGTCCGGCGTCTTGGGAAGTGAAAAACCATAGGTGGAGTGGTGGAGTATTCTAAACTGCGTCTCCCTCCAGCCCTCATTTATAATGGCCCTTCGCACCCTCATCCATCCCTCTAATGCAGGGACCGTAAGGTCTGAAAGGCCCAATTTCGACTCCCAATACTTCAGAATATCCCCTGCCACTCTCTCGCTCCCTTTCCTAATGAGGTATCTATAGAGGGAAGACAAAGAGTGATACGGCGTAGAGGAAGCAATATAACTATCAAAAGAGGTAGCTACCCCCTCCCTGGAAAGATCTTTTAGTCTGCCTGAAAGGAAGGCAATCAGTTGTCTGTATTGGAGAAACTGACCTCCGGCTAATCCATAGGTATTACAAACCTCCTCAAAAGTGAGGTATCTGCGCTCTACCAGGTGGAATAAGTGTCCAGCCTTAAGTATACCGGCTTCCTGCCATCGGCTATTAGAGTGCCCCTGGGTGAACTCCGGGTGTGACCACAACGGCATGTGTTTAGACATGGCATAGGGGAGGCGCATTAAATCCCTGCAATGGTTCCACGCCACTATGGTGTCGCTTTTCTTAATTTTGGTGGGGATGCCGGAAAACTTAGAGTGAAGAAGGCCCCCCAAGGACCATGGGTGAGCCATGGCGGATTCCAAAGCTATGTTGGAAAACCCGGCATCTCCCCTAAGCCAGTCAATGCAATGTCTAAACAAACAGGAGAGATTATAATGTCGGATATCCGGGAACCCCACCCCATCTTTCTCCCGGGGGAGCATCAGCTTGCCCAAGGCTATTCTTGGCCGCTTATTGGCCCAAATTAATCTACTAAAGGCTGTGTTTATAGTTTGGAGGTCTGACCGCCTCAGAAGCACCGGGATGGTCTGAAGAGGGTACAAGAGTTGAGCAAAGCTCAGCATCTTCACCAGATGACATCTGGCCAAGAGCGACAGCGGCAAGGAGCACCACCTCCGAAGCTCATCCATGATTTTCCTGAAAAGCGGTGGGAAGTTCAAGTCGTACAACGAGGTGGGAGACTGCCCTATTAGGATGCCTAGGTACTTGAATGAATCGTGTAAAGAGAGGTCCAGTAAAACGCTCTTCTCCCTGTTTACCCTGAACCCCGATACCCTCCCAAAATCATTCAGGCAGTCGAACAATCCGCCGAGGTCCCTTGCCGGATTGCCCAGGAAAAGAAGCAGATCATCAGCGAAAAGCGCGTGTGAGAGACATTGGTCCCCTACCATAATGCCCTCACCATGCCCACATGTGCTCAGTCTCCTCGATAATGGCTCAATGGCAAGGTTGAAAAGGAGAGGGGACAACGGGCAACCTTGACGAGTGCCCCTGTGTAGAGAGAATGGGGAGGAAAGGAAACCCGGGATATGAATCCTAGCTATTGGGTTGGCATACAGATTGAGCAGATAATTTAAGAACGGACCCCTGAATCCCATGAACCGTAAGACCGCCCACAGCCACTCCCAGCCAACATGGTCAAACGCTTTTTCTGCATCGATAGAGAGCATGGCAGCTGAAGGGTGGCCGCGGGCGTCCTGGTGAACAGAGTCCAGGATCGCCAACACCGTCCTGAGATGAGTAACCGCCGAGCGACCCGTGACAAAGCCCACTTGTGTCAGGGAAATTATACGAGGAAGTATCCTAGCTAGTCTATTGGCCTTCATTTTAGAAAGTATCTTCAGGTCAACGTTGATTAACGAAATTGGCCTGTAACCATTGGGAGATAGATAGCAAGTCCTTCCCCGGCTTAGGAAGAACTTTGATGTAAGCTGTGTTTGAGTCGGAAGAAATATGTGTCCCGTCTAGATACAGGTTATACAAGGACAGCAGTGTAGGGGAGACCTCTCCCTTGAGTATTTTAAAAAAGTCGCCAGAAAATCCATCCGGACCAGGCGCCTTGTCAGGCTGCAATCCCCTTATCACCTGCTCTAGTTTGGCTCCCTGTATCGGTGCATTAAGGAAATAGTTGTCCTCAGTGGTCAGTGTGGGTATGCCCCCCCCCCCCCCCCCCCCCCGCAGAGCGATCCACTTCTGAGGTAGCCGGAGGTCTTACCTCTCCTTCCGGGCTGCCTGCTGCACTGTGAATGATTAAGCCTGGCAGTACCATGCTTTATTAATAGAGAGCAGAGCACACTGATCAATATGGTTCTATGAAACCACGTTGATCTGTAAGAGGAATGATTCCTCCTAAAAGTCCCCTATGGGGACTAAAAGTGTAAAAAAAAAAAAAATTTTAAAGTTTAAAAACACATACATTAACCCCTTCTTTATTAAAAGTTTAAATCACCCCCCTTTTCCCAAATTCCATATAAAAAAAATATGTAATCATAATAAAAATAAACATATGTGGTATCGCTGCAAGCGTAAATGTCCGAACAATAAAAATATGTCATTAATTAAACTGCACGGTCAATTGCGTACGCGCAAAAAAATAACCAAAGTCCAAAATAGTGTATTTTTGGTCACTTTTATATCATGAAAAAAATTAATGAAAAGAGGTCAAAAAGTCTGATCAATACAAAAATTTTGTTTTTTCTTAAATTTTGTCGCACAATGATTATTTTTTTTGGGCTTTTGCCATAGATTTTGGCTTTTGCCATCATATGGATTTTTAGGTGCAAAATTGAAAGGCTTAAGATTTTTAAAATTAAGGAGGAAAAAATGAAAGTGTAAAAACAGAAAAACCCTGCGTCCTTAAGGGGTTAAATTGGGGATTGCTCAAAGTTACAGGGTAAAGACAGGGCAGTGTATCCAACCATACAATGGCCCTGATTTACTATTGTAAACTTGACATGTTTTGTCGGGTTGTGCACCAGATTCTGGCGCATTGCACCAGAAATTCTGTCTACGCCAGAATTTGTGCCAGAATTGATAAAAAAAAAAAAAAAACTTAACTTTCCATTTTACTAAGGAAATCCAAAAAAGGGTGTCTGTCGGGAAAAGTGGGTGTGGTTACTGAAAAGTGGGCGTGTCCCAGAAATTTTGACCAAAATCCAACACATCTACGAACGTTTCCACAGAAAATGTGATGGATTTGAGCTGAGGGAAACCCCACAGGTCATGAAAACTGCATTTTGCATATATGTGACTTATCTTTGTGTAATATTAACATTTGATTGATGATCTGAAACCTTAAAGTATAACAAATGTGCAAAAAAATTAATAAAAAGGGAAATCACAAAGGGACAAATACTTTTTCACAGCACTGTACACTTATAATAAAGTCACTGTGACAGTCTATTGTACTGCGTAGCCACATACTTAAAGGGGTACTCCACCCTTAGACATTTTATCCCCTATCCAAAGGGACCCCCGCGATCTCCCTGCTGCACCCGGCGTTCGTTTAGAGCGTCAGGTGCAGTGCCAGAGGCTCATGATGTCACGACCACGCCACGCTTGTGACGTCACGGTCACTCCCCCTCAATGCAAGTCTATGGGAGAGGGCATGACCAATACATCACGAGCCTCCGCCCCGCATTGCCGCAGCAGGAGATATCCACGATCGGGTGGGACCCCCGCGTTCAGACATCTTATCCCAGGAGTACCTCTTTAAGAACTCAAGTACCCCAGGCACATCTTCTATAGATGTTTAACTTCTACAATTGGAGTTTCATGGGGGGTCTTCTTCACTTAGCGGACCGCCCACTTTTGCAGCCACTGTACTTCTTATCACACACTAGTGGCAGCAGTACCACCTCCTGAAAAAGGGAACAAAACTATGGCACCCTCCTAGGCATGTAACCACACATTTACAGGACCACCCTGTATAAACAGCTATCAAGGCTAACAACTCCAGATCACAGGTTCTGGTAGCAAAACAATATAACAATGTCATGCATAAATTCTATACATAATAACTCAATATATACAGTATTCAATATATGGCTATACAGTTGGGATCAAAAGTTTGGGCACCCCAGGTAAAAAAATTTGTATTAATGTGCATAAAGAAGGCAAGGAAAGATGGAAAAATCTCCAAAAGGCATCAAATTACAGATTAGACATTCTTATAATATGTCAACAAAAGTTAGATTTTATTTCCATCATTTACACTTTCAAAATAACAAAAAACAAAAAAAATGGGCACCCTGCCGAGTTAATATCTTGTACTGCCCCCTTTTGGCAAGTATCACAGATTATAAACGCTTTTTGTAGCCAGCCAAGAGTCTTTCAATTCTTGTTTGAGGTATCTTTGCCCATTCTTCCTTACAAAAGTCTTCCAGTTCTTTGAGATTTCTGGGCTGTCTGTCACACACTGCTCTTTTAAGGTCTATCCATAGATTTTCAATTATGTTGAGGTCAGGAGATTGTGAAGGCCATGGCAAAACCTTCAGTTTACGCCTCTTGATGTAATGCCCCATGGATTTTGAGGTGTGTTTAGGATCATTATCCATTTGTAGAAGCCATCCTCTCTTTAACTTCAGCTTTTTCACAGATGGCATCAAGTTAGCTTCCAAAATTTGAGATTTTATTGAATCCATTTTTCCTTCTACTCGTGAGATGTTCCCTGTGCCATTGGCTGCAATACAACCCCAAAGCATGATTGATCCACCCCCATGCTTAACAGTTGGACAGAGGTTCTTTTCATTAAATTCTGTTCCTCTTCTTCTCCAAATGTACCTTTGCTCATTCCGGCCAAAAAGCTCAATTTTAACCTCATCGGTCCACAGAACTTGTTTCCAAAATGCTTCAGGCTTGTCTATATGTTCATTTGCAAAGTTCAAACAATGATTTTTGTGGTGAGGATGTAGAAGAGGTTTTCTTCTGATTCAAAAGCTGATTTGTGGTGAGGACGTAGAAGAGGTTTTCTTCTGATGACTCTTCCATGAAGACCATATTTGTACAAGTATCTCTTTATAGTGGAATAGTGTACCACAACTCCAGTGTCTGCCAGATCTTTCTGGAGGGATTGTGCAGTCAAACGTGGGTTTTGAATTGTTTTTCTCACAATCCTGGAAGCTGTTCTGTCTGATATTTTTCTTGGTCTTCCAGATCTTGTTTTAACTTTCATTGATCCTGATGACTGCCATTTCTTAATTACATTCTGAACAGATGATATTGACATCTGAAAACATTTTGCTATCTACTTATAGCCTTCTCGGGATTTGTGAGCGTCATCTATTTTCAGGTTCAGATTTCTAGACAACTGCTTAGAAGAACACATGGTGCTGATTGTTGGGGCAAGGTCTGATGAGTCTGGGCATTTAAAACCTTTGAGATTGACATCACCTGATCTTCCCAGATGATTGAGAACAATCCATGACACTGGCAGGTCTCAGCTTTGCAAAGGGGGCAGTGCATGCTATAAATTTTGCAGGGTGCCCAAACTTTTGCAGATGCCATTTTTTTGTTTTTTGTTATTTCGAAAGTGTAAATGATGGAAATAAAATCTAACTTTTGTTGACATATTATAAGAATGTCTAATCTGTAATTTGATGCCTTTTGGAGATTTTTCCATCTTTCCTTGGCTTCTTTATGCACATTAATACAAATTTTTACCTGGGGTGCCCAAACTTTTGATCCCAGGATTTTTTTTTATTTGACTATGCTACAGGGGCTGTAAAGTTAGTATAGTTCATAGTTCATGTCTGTACCTGTGTGTGACGATTTTCTCACAATTCTTCTGTGATTTTAACCTCAATATTTATTTTTAACAGCATACAAAATGACTATTGTCTCAGATTTTTCCCAGCTTGCAATGCGGCCAAGACCTGAATCACTAGTCAGCTGATGACAGGAAGCCTGTCTGCTTCAATGGGTGGAGCGATCGCTTGGTGGGAGAGAGATCAAAATGCAAATAATGCAACAGCTGTAGGCACCCTGATTGAAAACCACAGGTCTTCTGAATGGATGCAGTTCATTTATATTTCAATGGGTGGGGTGGCTGATGTGTGAGAGGGAGGAAAATGGAATTGTGGGATTTGTAGTCAAAAAAAGAAAAGTCAAACAGGAAATACCAGTTCACAAAAAGCTAGCCACAGTGTTATGGTAATCTCATGACATAGCCATTTAGCCCCAAGACAAGCGCAGATCCTTCCTAAGCATGTCCATTACTGCCTGCCAGGTAAGTACTAAAATCACCTTATGGTGGACAACCCCTTTAATGTAATGTAGTTTCAGTAAACAAGAGGACCCCCATATGATGCTCAGAGAATCCCCACGACCTTACACACATATCAGGGTAATACATTTATTGTACAATTACTGGAGATTTCTGATATGTCACTTTAGTATTAGAGTATTATTGAGGAAGAAAGGAAAGCTCATACTGACGCATGTCCCTATACCCCCGAGGATAAATCAGTTGCGTTGGTTTTAAGCTACAGTAATTACCAAACCTCCCCGGGGCTTATCCTGTGGGGAATGATACATGCCAAGCTATAATGTCCCAACACTGATGTCAGCCTTACTAATATTGTGCCACTTCCACCTTCTAATTATCTCTACTAATTAGGACCTTGATGACAGCCCAAGTATTTGTGTGTGTGCAGGTTGTTATATGTGGCTGTTCTGAGGTGTTATATATGCGTGTGATTCTTTAGGGTGTCAACTAGAGATGAGCGAATTTACAGTAAATTCGATTCGTCACGAACTTCTCGGCTCGGCAGTTGATAACTTATCCTGCATAAATTGGATACAGTCCTAGTAGACTCTTTCCTAGGAATGTATCCACCTTTTCCAGCCCACCGGAGCACCTGAAGGCTGAACTAATTTACGCAGGATAAGACATCAACTGCCGAGCCGAGAAGTTCGTGACGAATCAAATTTACTGTAAGTTCGCTCATCTCTAGTGTCAACAATTGCCCTGTCAGCTCCCACCGCCCTCTTTCTATAGCCGCAGTAGTCATCTTTATGTACCATGTGTGGTTAAATCTGTGTTTCCCAACCAGGGTGCCTCCAGCTGTTGCAAAACTACAACTCCCAGTATGCCCGGACAGCCAAAGGCTGTCCGGGCATGCTGGGAGTTGTAGTTTTGCAGCAGCTGAAGACACACTGGCTGGGAAACACTGATTTTAAGGCAAGACAAAACGCTCCTATTATGCTAAACAGACTTCTTTTACTGACTCAGCAGCAACTAGATACTGTATGTATTTATGAGAAAAAACTTTTTTTTACACATGTAATGAATCTAAACATGAAGCCTAGGACGTAACCTAGTGTGTTATATGGTTCTGCCGATCAGTCCACAGCCCAGGTAAGGGTGCATGCACACCACGTTTTTGAAATAAAGTTCCCGTATCAGGTTTTTGATGTAAAACGGATTCCTCAAAACCTGACTAAACTGTATCAAAACGTGTGTACAAATTTTAACCCATATACGGTTTTCAACCGTATATGGTTTGAAAAATGGTGTCCGGTTGCATCCCTTTTTTTTTTTTAAAAGAACCGTATGCGTTTTTAACTTTTCACTCCATTTTGAATAAAGTTTCACTTGTTTGATTGAAATTCCAAGAAAAAAAACTGCAAAGTCAAAAACCGTATGGTGAAAACCAAATGGAACCGTACGCACATACAGTTCTGTACGGTTCCCCTTGACTTCCTTGTGAACAATTCAGTAAGCATGGCAGGGTCTGGAACATCCAAGACACCTTATATACACACCTGATAGAGGTGGGTGGGGTGCAAGGCCAACATGGAGGTAGCCGTGCACCTGTAGGCCAGGTCCATATAATAGTTTGGTATCAACTAAAGTGCTGGCTGACTTATTCTTTGTCTGTATTGCACATACGGGGGAGTGGCTACCTCCATGTTGGCCTTGCACCCCACCCACCTCTATCAGGTGTGTATATAAGGTGTCTTGGATGTTCCAGACCCTGCCATGCTTACTGAATTGTTCACACAGAGGCATATTCACAGTGTAGGGTCCGTCCCAATGAGGCCACCTTATCGCGGTGGGACGGTCCAAGCTATTTGACCGCCGGAGGAGACAAATTTGCGAGCTAAGTGCCTCACTATTTCATAGTTTCACATTTGCATCTATTACACCATAGCTGTATAGCTCTCCATGTTTTAACTGCATATTCATGTTTCACCTATATCCTTGTGCTGGCAGTGTGCTGCTGCATTCTTCTGTTGCTGTATTTCTAGCCTAGTAGCGTGCACCTGTAGGCCAGGTCCATATAATTGTTTGGTATCAACTAAAGTGCTGGCTGACTTATTCTTTGTCTGTATGGCACATACGGGGGAGTGGCTACCTCCATGTTGGCCTTGCACCCCACCCACCTCTATCAGGTGTGTATATAAGGTGTCTTGGATGTTCCAGACCCTGCCATGCTTACTGAATTGTTCACACAGAGGCATATTCACAGTGTAGGGTCCGTCCCAATGAGGCCACCTTATCGCGGTGGGACGGTCCAAGCTATTTGACCGCCGGCGGAGACAAATTTGCGAGCTAAGTCCCTCACTATTTCATAGTTTCACATTTGCATTTATTACACCATGGCTGTATAGCTCTCCATGTTTTAACTGCATATTCATGTTTCACCTATATCCTTGTGCTGGCAGTGCGCTGCTGTATTCTTCTGTTGCTATATATATATATATATATATATATATATATATATATATATATATATATAGAAAAAGATATAGCGAAAAGTAGCACTCCTTATGAAAAATATCTCAGGTGCAAGCAACCAGATGGACCCTGGTCCCTGGTCCCCAATGTAGAAGGCAAAAAGCGGCTGCAGCACACAAAATAGGTGAAAAAATAATGGTGGCTTTAATCCATTATAAATACAGATGCAACGTTTCAGCTGCCAGTGCAGCCTTTATCAAGCATACAAAGTGACTGAACACAAAGAGTATATATATGGTAACCAATTACAATTAATAAAAATCAGTGTCAAAAATCAATAAATATAAACATAATAAAAACAAACAATCCTTAAGTGTGAGTGCATAACAACATGAAGCATAGGGACAATATACAAATTGTCAAGTTAATACAGTGTTACAAAAAAAGTGTTATTAAAAACAAGTGGTAAAAACCACAAATTTCGCTTGATCATAAATGTTAAAACATTAATATCACCTGGAGGACAAGACTTCAAGACGAGATTTAATCACCATCGGTTTACCATAAGAAAAAAACGTATGGACCTTCCGGTATCTAAACATTTCGTGGAAGCACACCACCAAGAAAGAGACTTAAAATTTATGTTATTAGATTGTATTCCACCATTAAGACGGGGAGGTGATAGAGTAGGCACCCTAAAAAGAAGAGAACTCAAATGGATTTTTGAGTTGCAGTCCCTGCGACCTAAGGGTCTGAATGTTGACTTTACAGTAACACCCCAAATCTATAATGCCTGAATTCTGACAATTATCCGTGTCTTCTCTCCCGTTTTTAGGATAAGATTATCATTGTGACTGAGAATAATTAATGTGTTCCTTTTTTCTCTTCCCCTTTTCCTTCCCCTTTCTTCCTAGGATGACAAGTGACAAGCTGGACGGGACCTCACCGTACAATATTAGGTTATGATCTATATTGTTTTGAGGAGAATATACCACTCAGAGGGATATTATACATTGATCATTAGTATCATATATATAAGTAATTTAAAAAAAATTTCTCTACTATTAAAATTTTTTTTCTCTACTATAATATCATTTTTACTTCATTTATAGTTTTCCTCCACTTCTCTATATTCCAACTATAATGAATCAACCTTCAATATCTTTTCCACAAAACTAAACACTTTTTACACTACACATAGCACATTCTATTTTTCCCTTCACATAACAATTTCCTTACCTCATTTTTTTCATTTTATTTTTTTCATTTTTTATTATTTTTTTATTTTTTATTTTTTTATTTTTTATTATTTTTTTATTTTTTATTTTTTATTTTATTTTATTCATTATTTTTACAATGATCTTCCATTTTTTTGTTACCTTTATTATTTTTATCTTTATTATCTTCTGATATTTTTTATACTAACTAAGAGAGTTTACACTCTCTATAGATGTCACTCTGGTTCTCTTGACTGTCTGTCTCGTGTGCATGGGGTAAATGTAAAGTGCCGTTCAAGTTGGGTGCCTTTCTGATTACCTGACTTGTCGCCAACCGCGACTAGTCAGATATCAGTTATTCGGACCAGTGCGGCGAATGGCTGGACACTGGTCGGAACAGTCACCCAACAATTGGCCACTAATACACCCAGTATGTCTGAATTATTGCGAGTGTATACCAGTAAGTAACCAGAAACGCTGACAAAGTAACAATTATCATCTTATGGTGCTTTACTATTTTATGTTTATTTTTTCATTTTTTATTTTTATTTTTTTATTTTTATTATTATTTTTTTTAATTTTATTTTATCCTTTTATTTTTTATATTTTTTTTATATATTTTCACTATCACCCATCCATTTTGGTCTTATTCATATCGATAGTTACCACGGGCAACTGCCCTATTACACCTGGCACATATGCACTATATACAAGTTAACTGTCATACACTGATCTTGCGGTTTTCCAACTGCCTTTCTCACATTTACGTTGTTATCTTTCAAACTGCCCTCTTCTGAGATGTCCATTAGTGATTCACTCCGTCGCAGTACGCACGCGCCGCTTGGCAACTGCGATGCGACCCATGTGATCCTGTTCTTCCCCCTGATTGGTGTACTCTCGTCTCCTCTGTTAGGGCTGCTGCGCAGCCTCTATTCCACATACACGCCATTCTGGCGTTCTATCGCCATGTTTACAGCATGTACAGGTGAGCGCCCGCCGCTATTACTTGTCCTCCAGGTGATATTAATGTTTTTACATTTGTAATCAAGCTAAATTTGTGGTTTTTACCACTTGTTTTTAATAACACTTTTTTTGTAACACTGTATTAACTTGACAATTTGTATATTGTCCCTATGCTTCATGTTGTTATGCACTCACACTTAAGGATTGTTTGTTTTTATTATGTTTATATTTATTGATTTTTGACACTGATTTTTATTAATTGTAATTGGTTACCATATATATACTCTTTGTGTTCAGTCACTTTGTATGCTTGATAAAGGCTGCACTGGCAGCTGAAACGTTGCATCTGTATTTATAATGGATTAAAGCCACCATTATTTTTTCACCTATTTTGTGTGCTGCAGCCGCTTTTTGCCTTCTATATATATATATATATATATGCAATATTTAGTTTCAAGAATATATACCGTATTTTACGTCCTATAGGACGCACCGGGGTATAAGACGCACCCAATTTATAGGTGCAAAATCTAAAAAAATAAAGATTTTGAACCCAATAGTGGTCTTCAACCTGCGGACCTCCAGATGTTGCAAAGCTACAACTCCCAGCATGCCCGGACAGCCAATGGCTGTCCGGGCATGCTGGGAGTTGTAGTTTTGCAACATCTGGAGGTCCGCAGATTGAAGACCACTGCATAGGAGGTAATACTCACGTGTCCCCGCCGCTCCGGACCAGTCACCGCTGCCCTGGATGTCGCTCCATCGCTGTCGCCGTGTCCCCGTCGCTCCGGAACGTCTCTGCTGCCGGCCGGGTATCCTTGCTCTCCGTCGCCGCCATCACGTCGTTACGCACGCCGACGCACGTACGCGACGACGTGATGACGAGGAAGGAGAGCGCCGGCCATACAGGGGATCCCTGAACGGAGAAGACACCGAGGAGGCAGGTAAGGTCCCTCCCGGTGTCCTGTAAGTACTAACCCGGCTATTCAGTCGGGCTGTTCGGGACCGCCGCGGTGAAATCGCGGCGGTCCCGAACAGCCTGACTGGACAGCCGGGTTAGTGTCACTTTCCCTTCAGACGCGGCGGTCAGCTTTGATCGCCGCGTCTGAAGGGTTAATACAGGGCATCACCGCGATCGGTGATGTCCTGTTACCGCCGCGGTAGGGGTGTATTCGCCGTATAAGAAGCACCTACTTTTTCCCCCCAGTTTTGGGGAAGAAAAAGTGCGTCTTATACGGCGGAAAATATGGTAATTTAAATATTCTTTATTTCTTCATTTCATTATTTATTATTTATTTATTTTAATTATATCTCTATATAATTTTCTTCACATAATTTTTTCCTATTCATATTTTCCCTTATTTTCCCCTATTCTGGTGTTCTACTGTTTTTCCCTACTGTGCACCGCTTATATTATTCTAAATTCATTAAACACTTTTCTTCATCTATATTGAACTCTTTAACAGTAATTTTTTCTTCCAACTTGTTTTAAATACTTACTTAGACTGACTTTCTCTGTATTCTCTGTTATCCAGCATCTTCTGTTTACATCCCGACCTCACCGACATCCTAATTTTCCTTCTCTCGTCCTCTTCTTATCTTCCTGCGTCACCGCCGCCATTTTAGGTCTCGCTCAACGCATCTCTCAAATCTCGCGATACCCGGCAGCGTGGTGATCTCCTGTCAGGGTAGGGCGGGATTTTCTGTCATTCACCTCAGAGCGGCTGAGCAAGTGACAGCGTATAGATACAGCGTATACATTTAGTTCAGCGATACTTTATATATACTTCACATTCAGTATATACTCTATGGGGGAGATTTATTAAAACCAGTGCAGAGAAAAAACTGACCAGTTGCCCATAGCAACCAATCATATTTCTTCATTCATTTTTGAAAAGGCCTGTGAAAAATTAACCCCTTAAGGACCCAGCCATTTTACACCTCAGGACCCGGCCATTTTTTGCACATCTGACCACTGTCACTTTAAACATTAATAACTCTGGGATGCTTTTAGTTATCATTCTGATTCTGAAATTGTTTTTTCGTGACATATTCTACTTTAATTTAGTGGTAACATTTTTTGGTAACTTGCATCCTTTCTTGGTGAAAAATCCCAAAATTTGATGAAAAATTTGAAAATTTTGCATTTTTCTAACTTTGAAGCTCTCTGCTTGTAAGGAAAATGGATATTCCAAATATTATTTTTTTTATTCACATAAACAATATGTCTACTTTATATTTGCATAATAAAATTGACGAGTTTTTACTTTTGGAAGACACCAGAGGGCTTCAAAGTTCAGCAGCAATTTTCCAATTTTTCACAAAATTTCCAAAATCACAATTTTTCAGGGACCAATTCAGGTTTGAAGTGGATTTGAAGGGTCTTCATCTTAGAAATGCCCCACAAATGACCCCATTATAAAAACTACACCCCCCAAAGTATTCAAAATGACATTCAATCAGCATTTTAACCCTTTAGGTGTTTCACAGGAATAGCAGGAAAGTGAAGGAGAAAATTCACAATCTTCATTTTTTACACTCGCATGTTCTTGTAGACCCAATTTTTGAATTTTTACAAGGGGTAAAAGGAGAAAATTTATACTTGTATTTGTAGCCCAATTTCTCTCGAGTAAGCACATACCTCATATGTCTATGTAAAGTGTTCGGCGGGCACAGTAGAGGGCTCAGAAGCATATTGCATTTCGGAAGCCCCTATGGTGCCAGAACAGCAAAATAACCCCACATGGCATACCATTTTGGAAACTAGACCCCTCGAGGAACGTAACAAGGAATTAAGTGAGCCTTAATACCCCTCAGGGGTTTCACGACTTTTCCATATGTAAATATTTTTTATTTTTTTTCTCACTAAAATGTGTGTTTCCCCCCAAATTTCACATTTTTGCAAGGGTTAATAGCAGAAAATACCCCCCAAAATTTGTAACCCCATCTCTTCTGAGTATGGAGGTACCCCATAAGTTCCCCTTAAGTGCACTACGGGCGAACTACAATGCTCAGAAGAGAAGGAGTAATATTTGGCTTTTTGAGAGCAAATTTTGCTAGGGGGGCATGTCGCATTTAGGAAGCCCCTATAGTGCCAGAACAACAAAATAACCCCACACGGCATACCATTTTGGAAACTAGACCCCTTGAGGAACGTAACAAGGAATTAAGTGAGCCTTAATACCCCACAGGGGTTTCACGGCTTTTCCATATGTAAATTTTTTTTTTCACTAAAATGTGTGTTTCCCCCCAAATTTCACATTTTTGCAAGGGTTAATAGCAGAAAATACACCCAAAATTTGTAACCCCATCTCTTCTGAGTATGGAGGTACCCCATAAGTTCCCCTTAAGTGCACTACGGGCGAACTACAATGCTCAGAAGAGAAGGAGTAATATTTGGCTTTTTGAGAGCAAATTTTGCTAGGGGGGCATGTCGCATATAGGAAGCCCCTATGGTGCTAGAAAAACAAAATAACCCCACATGGCATACCATTTTGGAAACTAGACCCCTTGAGGAACGTAACAAGGAATTAAGTGAGCCTTAATACCCCACAGGGGTTTCATGACTTTTCCATATGTAAATTTTTTTTATTTTTTTTTCACTAAAATGTGTGTTTCCCCCCAAATTTCACATTTTTGCAAGGGTTAATAGCAGAAAATACCCCCCACAATTTGTAACCCCATCTCTTCTGAGTATGGAGGTACCCCATAAGTTCCCCTTAAGTGCACTACGGGCGAACTACAATGCTCAGAAAAGAAGGAGTAATATTTGGCTTTTTGAGAGCAAATTTTGCTAGGGGGGCATGTCGCATTTAGGAAGCCCCTATGGTGCCAGAACAACAAAATAACCCCACATGGCATACCATTTTGGAAACTAGACCCCATGAGGAACGTAACAAGGAATTAAGTGAGCCTTAATACCCCACAGGGGTTTCACGACTTTTCCATATGTAAATTTATTTTATTTTTTTTCACTAAAATGTGTGTTTCCCCCCAAATTTCACATTTTTGCAAGGGTTAATAGCAGAAAATACCCCCCAAAATTTGTAACCCCATCTCTTCTGAGTATGGAGGTACCCCATAAGTTCCCCTTAAGTGCAATACGGGGCGAACTATAATGCTCAGAAGAGAAGGAGTAATATTTGGCTTTTTGAGAGCAAATTTTGCTAGGGGGGCATGTCGCATTTAGGAAGCCCCTATGGTGCCAGAACAACAAAATAACCCCACATGGCATACCATTTTGGAAACTAGACCCCTTGAGGAACGTAACAAGGAATTAAGTGAGCCTTAATACCCCACAGGGGTTTCACGGCTTTTCCATATGTAAATTTTTTTTTTCACTAAAATGTGTGTTTCCCCCCAAATTTCCCATTTTTGCAAGGGTTAATAGCAGAAAATACACCCAAAATTTGTAACCTCATCTCTTCTGAGTATGGAGGTACCCCATAAGTTCCCCTTAAGTGCACTACGGGCGAACTACAATGCTCAGAAGAGAAGGAGTAATATTTGGCTTTTTGAGAGCAAATTTTGCTAGGGGGGCATGTCGCATTTAGGAAGCCCCTATGGTGCTAGAAAAACAAAATAACCCCACATGGCATACCATTTTGGAAACTAGACCCCTTGAGGAACGTAACAAGGAATTAAGTGAGCCTTAATACCCCACAGGGGTTTCATGACTTTTCCATATGTAATTTTTTATTTATTTTTTTTTCACTAAAATGTGTGTTTCCCCCCAAATTTCACATTTTTGCAAGGGTTAATAGCAGAAAATACCCCCCAAAATTTGTAACCCCATCTCTTCTGAGTATGGAGGTACCCCATAAGTTCCCCTTAAGTGCACTACGGGCGAACTACAATGCTCAGAAAAGGAGTAATATTTGGCTTTTTGAGAGCAAATTTTGCTAGGGGGGCATGTCGCATTTAGGAAGCCCCTATGGTGCCAGAACAACAAAATAACCCCACATGGCATACCATTTTGGAAACTAGACCCCTTGAGGAACGTAACAAGGAATTAAGTGAGCCTTAATACCCCACAGGGGTTTCACGACTTTTCCATATGTAAATTTATTTAATTTTTTTTCACTAAAATGTGTGTTACCCCCCAAATTTCACATTTTTGCAAGGGTTAATAGCAGAAAATACCCCCCAAAATTTGTAACCCCATCTCTTCTGAGTATGGAGGTACCCCATAAGTTCCCCTTAAGTGCACTACGGGCAAACTACAATGCTCAGAAGAGAAGGAGTAATATTTGGCTTTTTGAGAGCAAATTTTGCTAGGGGGGCATGTCGCATTTAGGAAGCCCCTATGGTGCCAGAACAACAAAATAACCCCACATGGCATACCATTTTGGAAACTAGACCCCTTGAGGAACGTAACAAGGAATTAAGTGAGCCTTAATACCCCACAGGGGTTTCACGACTTTTCCATATGTAAATTTTTTTAATTTTTTTTTCACTAAAATGTGTGTTTCCCCCCAAATTTCACATTTTTGCAAGGGTTAATAGCAGAAAATACCCCCCAAAATTTGTAACCCCATCTCTTCTGAGTATGAAGTTACCCCATAAGTTCCCCTTAAGTGCACTACGGGCGAACTACAATGCTCAGAAGAGAAGGAGTAATATTTGGCTTTTTGAGAGCAAATTTTGCTAGGGGGGCATGTCGCATTTAGGAAGCCCCTATGGTGCCAGAACAACAAAATAACCCCACATGGCATACCATTTTGGAAACTAGACTCCTTGAGGAACATAACAAGGAATTAAGTGAGCCTTAATACCCCACAGGGGTTTCACGACTTTTCCATATGTAAATTTTTTTCATTTTTTTCCACTAAAATGTGTGTTTCCCCCCAAATTTCACATTTTTGCAAGGGTTAATAGCAGTAAATACCCCCCAAAATTTGTAACCCCATCTCTTCTGAGTATAGAGGTACCCCATAAGTGGACGTCAAGTGCACTGCAGGAGTGCCACAATGCTCAGAAGAGAAGGAGTCACATTTGCAAACTTTGCTGAAATGGGGGGGACATGTCGCATTTGGGAAGCCCCTATGGTGCCAGGACAGCAAAAAAAAAACACATGGCATCACATTTTGAAAACTAGACCCCTTGAGGAACGTAACAAGGGGTAAAGTAAGCCTTAATACCCCACAGTGGTTTCACGACTTTTGCATATGTAAAATAAAAAAATAAAAATTTCACTAAAATGTGGGTTTTCCCCCAAATTTTACATTTTTACAAGGGTTAATAGCAGAAAAAACACCCCAAAATTTGTAAATACATTTCGTTGGAATAAGGACATACCTTAATTTTTTATGAGTTTTGCTCCGCGGGTGCACACCAGGTCTTGGAGTGGGATGTCAGTCAGGGGCCTTGAGCTTATTATAGTAGCCAGGATGTGGGATCCCCCCTCAAGGAGCATTAATGGGGGGAGCACTGAGCCCTAAAATAGGGGAACACTATGGGGGACAACGGGCCGTAACTGGGGTAGACAGGTGGGGTACAGAGGCCCGTAATATGGGGTACAGTGGGCCAGAAAACTATAAATCATAAAATAATAAAACAGGATATGTTCCCAGAATGATGACCCAGAGCATAGCCAAAACTAAAAAAAATATGCCTGCCCCAAACCCTATGCTCTGAATCATCATTCTGGGAATGTAATGTGTGTGGCCGTCCCTAACCTGTTGCCTCAAATGCGCACCCGCTCAGGTGGAGAGAGAGCACTGCGCATTTGAGGCAACATAAAAGTCCCCGATGATAGTGACTCAGTGACCTATGACCCATTTTTGAAAAAATACCCCCAGAGGTCTTATCAGGTTTTTTTTTTTTTTTTTTTCAGTTTTTTGGGGGCAATTTAGTGATTTATGGGGGTTATATTTTGGAATGTACTCTGGACTTGGTACATTGGTCAAATTATGGAAAATTCTAATGAAAAGGGAAAATTTAGGGCTCCATGGAAGTGTGATACTCCCTGAAGCAGCCTATGCAGAGGCCCGGATTATCTGGGCAAGTGTCACATTGGTACCTGGTGTCCCTCCGAATCCCCCTCCTGTAACACACTCTGCATTTTTTCTGGGATCGCCCCTTCTTTCCACTGTGGGGGATCTCACCTGGAAAGTGTTGGCCTGGGACGATCCTGGCGCCTATAACTCCAGACCCTTGGGAAGTCCGGCCTGCTCTTTCCCGGTAAGCAAAGATCAGGAACCTTAGGACTTCTTCTTGGTACTGGAGGAATGTCCCTGTGTTGCCAGCGTACTGGGATAGTACAAAAGCATTGTACATGGCAACCTGTACCAAGTAGACCGCAACTTTTTTGTACCATGCCCGTGTTTTCCGCATGGCGTTATATGGCTTGAGGACTTGATCAGAGAGATCAACTCCCCCCATATACCGATTGTAGTCCAGAATACAATCGGGCTTGAGGACCGGTCCCGCGGTACCTCGCACAGGGACAGGGGTGCTGCCATTCCCATGAATAGTGGTGAGTATAAGGACATCCCTCTTATCCTTATACCTGACCAACATCATGGGTCAGGGCACGGGACTCACCCTTGGGGATAGGCGTCTTAACAAAATCAGAGGGAAGCCTCTTTGATTCTTCCGCACGGTCCCACAAGCGGACGTGGATCTGGCGGAAAGGGATTTGAACAGAGGGATGCTGGTATAAAAGTTGTCCACGTATACGTGGAAACCCTTATCCAGCAATGGGTGCATAAGGTCCCAAACGATTTTCCCGCTAACACCCAGAGTGGGGGAACAATCTGGGGGTTCAATACGGGAATCTCGTCCCTCATATACTCTAAACCTGCAAGTGTACCCGGAGGTACTCTCGCAGAGTTTATAGAGCTTCACGCCATACCGCGCCCGCTTTGAGGGAATATACTGGCGGAAGATGAGTCTCCCCTTAAAACTGATGAGAGACTCATCTACCGAGAGGTCCCTGAGCGGTACGTAGGCCTCCAAAAATTTGGCCCCAAAGTGATCGATGACCGGCCTCACTTTGTAAAGCCGGTCATGGGTGGGATCACCTCGGGGCGGACATGCCTCATTATCTGCATAATGCAGGCATTTCCGAATCGCCTCGTACCGCTTCCGTGTCATCGCCATACTGTAAAGCGGGGTCTGGTATAGGAAGTCCCCGCTCCAGTAATGACGGACACTTGGTTTTTTGTCCAGGCCCATATGCAGCGTGAGGCCCCAAAATGTCCTCATTTCCGCTGCATCAATGGCGCGCCATTCATTGGACCTGGCCAAAAAGGAATCGGGGTGGTGGGCAATGAACTGCTGGGCGTACAAGTTCGTTTGCTCCACCATTAGATTGACCAGGCTGTCACTGAAAAAAAACTTTAAAAAGTCCAGATCAGTGAACCCAGCCGTGTCAATCCGGATTCCTGAGTCGCCAACATACTCAGGAATCCGTGGCTGATAATCCTCTGGGGGGCTCCAGACAGGGTGAGCGGAAGGGGGCTTCTCTGCACTTGTCTGGGGGGCC